>NC_053022.1:69788887-70122427 GCF_003073215.2 Triticum urartu | reverse complement strand
CTGTCACTCTAGCAACCCATCATCTACTTATTACTTCCCAATGCCTTCCTCTAGGCCCAAATAATGGTGAAGTGTCATGTAGTCGACGTTCACATAACACCACTAGAGGAGAGACAACATACATCTCATCCAAATATCGAGCGAATACCCAATTGACATGACTACTAATAGCAAGACTTCTCCCATGTCCTCAGGAACAAACGTAACTACTCACAAAGCATATTCATGTTCATAATCAGAGGAGTATTAATATGCATATAGGATCTGAACATATGATCTTCCACCAAATAAACCAACTAGCATCAACTACAAGGAGTAATCAACACTACTAGCAACCCATAGGTACGAATCCCAGACTTGGAGACAAGAATTGGATACAAGAGATGAACTAGGGTTTGAGAGGAGATGGTTATGGTGAAGATGTTGATGGAGATTGACCCCCTCCCGATGAGAGGATCATTGGTAATGACAATGGCGATGATTTACCCCTCCCGGAGGGAAGTTTCCCCGGCAGAACAACTCCGCCAGAGCCCTAGATTGGTTCCGCCAAGGTTCCGCCTCGTGGCGGCGGAGTCTCATCCCAAAAGCAGGCTTATGATTTTTTTCTCATTGAAAGACTCCATATAGAGAAGATGGGCATCGGAGGGCCACCAGGGGGCCCACGAGGCAGGGGGCGCGCCCCCCACCCTCGTGGGCAGGGTGTGGCCCCCCTCCGGAACTTCTTGCACTCAGTATTTTTTATATATTCTGAAAATGACTTCCGTGAAGTTTCAGGACTTTTGGAGCTGTGTAGAATAGGTCTCTAATATTTGCTCCTTTTCCAGCCCAGAATCCCAGCTGTCGGCATTCTCCCTCTTTATGTAAACCTTGTAAAATAAGAGAGAATAGGCATAAGCATTGTGACATAATGTGTAATAACAGCCCATAATGCAATAAATATCGATATAAAAGCATGATGCATAATGGACGTATCAAGTGCCCCCCTCCACCATAATCCACCTCGATCATACCATAGCAGTGCTTAGGCGAAGCCCTGCGTCAGTAGCATCATCATCACCGTCACCAAGCTGTCATGCTGACAAACCTCTCGCGTGAAGCTTTGCTGGATCGGAGCTTGCAGGACGTCATCGAGTTGAAGATGTGCAGAACTCGGAGGTGTCATGCGTTCGGTACTTGGATCGGTCGGATTGTGAAGACGTACGACTACATCAACCGCGTTATGCTAACGCTTCCGCATTCGGTCTACGAGGGTACGTAGACACACTCTCCCCTCTCGTTGCTATGCATCACCATGATCCTGTGGGTGTGCGTAGGAATTTTTTTTGAAATTACTACGTTCCCCAACAGTGGCATCCGAGCCAGGTTTATGCGTAGATGTTATATGCACGAGTAGAACACAAGTGAGTTGTGGGTGATACAAGCCATATTGCTTACCAGCATGTCATACTTTGGTTTAGCGGTATTGTTGGATGAAGCGGCCCGGACCGACATTACGCGTACGCTTACGCGAGGCTTGTTCTACCGACGTGCTTTGCACACAAGTGGCTGGCGGGTGTCAGTTTCTCCAACTTTAGTTGAACCGAGTGTGGCTACGCCCAGTCCTTGAGAAGGTTAAAACAGCACTAACTTGACGAACTATCGTTGTGGTTTTGATGTGTAGGAAAGAACAGTTCTTGCTCAGCCAGTAGCAGCCACGTAAAACTTGCAACAACAAAATAGAGGACGTCTAACTTGTTTTTGCAGGGCATGTTGTGATGTGATATGGTCAAGATGTGATGAGATATAAATTGTTGTATGAAATGATCATGTTTTGTTTAAGTTATCGGCAACTGGCGGGAGCCTTATGGTTGTCTCTTTATTGCATAATATGCAAGCGTCATACAATTGCGTAACTTTATCGCTATGCGATAGCAATAGTTGCAAAAGCAATAGTTGGCGAGACGACCATATGACGACACGTTGATAGAGATCAAGATGATGGAGATCATGGTGTCATGCCGGTGATGATAGATATCATGACGGTACCTTGGAGATGGAGATCAAAGGCACAAGATGATGATGGCCATATCATGTCACATATTTTGATTGCATGTGATGTTTATCCTTTATGCATCTTATTTTGCTTTGTTTGACGGTAGCATTATAAGATGATCTCTCACTAAATTTCAAGGTAAAAGTGTTCTCCCTGAGTATGCACCATTGCCAAAGTTTGTCGTGCCGAGACACCACGTGATGATCGGGTGTGATAAGCTCAACGTTCATCTACAACGGGTGTAAGACAGTTTGCACACGCAGAAATACTCGGGTTAAACTTGACGAGCCTAGCATATGCAGATATGGCCTCGGAACACTGGAAACCGAAAGGTCGAGCGTGAATCATATAGTAGATATGATCAACATAATGATGTTCACCATTGGAAACTACTCCATCTCACGTGATGATCAGACATGGTTTAGTTGATTTGGATCACGTGATCATTTAGATGACTAGAGGGATGTCTATCTAAGTGGGAGTTCTTAAGTAATATTATTAATTGAACTTAAATTTATGATGAACTTAGTCTTTATAGTATTTGCATATCTATGTTGTAGATCAATAGCTCGCACATAGCTTCCCCGTTTATTTTTGATATGTTCCTAGAGAAAAATAAATTGAAAGATGTTAGTAGCAATGATGCGGATTGGATCCGTGATCTGAGGATTATCCTCATTGCCGCACAGAAGAATTATGTCCTTGATGCACCGCTAGGTGACGGACCTATTGTAGGAGCATATGCAGACGTTATGAACGTTTGTTAAAGCTCGGTATGATGACTACTTGATAGTTTAGTGCACCATGCTTTACGGCTTAGAACCGGGACTTCCAAAATGTTTTGAATGCCACGGAGCATATAAGATGTTCCATGAGTTGAAATTAGTATTTCATACTCATGCCCGTGTCGAGAGGTAGGAGACCTCTGACAGTACTTTGCCTACAAAGATGGAGGAGAATAGCTCAACCAGTGAGCATGTGCTCAGATTGTCTAAGTACTGCAATTGCTTGAATCAAGTGGGAGTTAATCTTCTAGATAAGATAGTGATTGACAGAATTCTCTAGTCACTATCACCAAGTTACTAGAACTTCGTGATGAACTATAATATGCAAGGGATAACGGAAATGATTCCCAAGCTCTCCGTGATACAAAAATCGACGAACATAGAAATCAAGAAAAGAACACTACAAAAAAAATACACTTCCGTGATGATACATGTTTGTCACAGTAGGTCGCGTTTTTTGTCATGCATGTACATCCATGACAAATTTATGACAGAATCAAGATAGTCATACTTGTGCTGTCGTAGAAGTGTTCCATGACATTGCCAAAATTATCATAATGGAAGTGTCCACTTCCATGACAATAAATCGCGCGTCACAGAAGTGCTTTCGTCAAGGGTGACCGACACGTGGCATCCACCGTAACGGAACGCCGTTAAGCTATTGGGTCGGATTTTGGATCCGATAACCCATTAACAGCCACGACCAATGCTAATTTTCCACGTGTAAAATTCTCATTTGCTGACGGATCCACGCGTCAGCTCCACGTTGGCACATGTGTCACTCATCCAACAGTCGAGATGGGCCTATGATATGTTGACACGTGGACCAGCCCAAAAGTGGCCCACAAAGTTTAAATGGGCCGGCCCAACCGAAGGCCCATAAGATTTAGTGGACCATAATGGGCCGGCCCAGCTAAAGGCCTACAAAATTTAGCAGACCATAATGGTCCGGCCCAGCTAAAGGCCCACACGATTTTGCAGACCATAATGGGCCGGCCCAGCTAAAGGCCCACAAGATTTTGTGGACCACAATGGGCCAGCCTAGCTAAAGGCCCACAAGATTCTGCAGACCATAATGGGCCGGCCCAGCTAAAGGCCCAACATTCTCTGTCAAATCGGCCCGTCAACGACATGTCCTAAACTTGTCATCAACGCGGCCCATGGTCAGTTCTGGCCCGTTAACAGTTCGCTAAGTAATTGGGACAAATTACGGCCCGGTGTATTTCCGGCCCGTTAAAGGTCCGGCTTCATTTGGGCCCATTTACAGGCCATCAAAACTTTCATCCCATAAACGACCGTGAAGGATTTGGGTCATATTCGGCCATGTGTGACATTCGGCCTATTAGAGGCCTACTATAGCTTTGGGCCACTTTCGGCCTGTTGTCATTTTCGGCCTGTTAACGCTGGACGTAAACCATGGGCCATATGTGGCCCAATGTCATATCGGGCCCATTAACGGCCCATATAAAAATGACGATAATCTAGCCCGACCGAAGTTCCAGCCTGTTAAAGGCCCGTGTATTAGGTTGGCGCATTTACGGCCGGTCCGAATTTCGGCCTGTCAAAGATCTGCATCGTAAATGGGCCACCATTTCGTCCTGCTAAGTCCAGTGGGTTATTTGGCACAATGAGGGCCCAATCTCACTGTCGCTCTATTAAAGGCCCATGTTTTTTATGGGCTCGAGATATTTACACCTATAAACGACCTATTTTTACTAAGGGCTCAAATTATGTTTAGGCCTGTTAAAGGCCCACTATGGGCATAGGCCTACCAGAAAAATATGAAAGCTTATGCTGATTTAGGCCTAGATATTTTTAGTGGGCTACATGCCAATTTCGGCCCGTAATCGTTTTTAGCCCAATTGGAATGGGCCCAACCAATGTTGGCATGTTGGGCTCCTACGAAGCTTTCAGCCGAATACATTACTAAGATAAACCTACACTATACAAAAATAGTGTTGTAATTACTGCAGCCTCAGGCAGCATCATAAATATTGTATCACAACAAAATAAATTCCAACCATACAACAAAAGGCCTGTTGGCATAAAGTTTACAGTCCTACCAGATAAAAGCACCATCAGATGTATAGAAGCACAGATCATTTGACCTGAGTGCTAATGTTTCAGGCTGTAGAATCTGATGGAGCAGCATGATCTCCACCTTTTTCCGCCATTTATCTTGAACAACGAAGCGAATGTCTGATAGTCTGGTTTCAAAACCATTCATATCTTGATGACATTTCTCAACCACTATTCTTGTTTCCGAAACAACATCCATTAGGGATTGGACTTGTGTCTGGAGCACAGATATATCACTCTGTCTAGCAGGAAGATTTTGTTCAGTAGGTGATTTGGATGAGGTTACCTTGACAACCAACCCAGAATTATGCAGGAAGGTGCTTTTTGCACTGTTAGTGGAGAGATACTGACGCACTGCAGCAAGAGGTGACATTGTGCCTGTAGTAGCCTCGTCACCTTCAGGTGGTTGTGGCTGTTCAATCATTTGTTCCATAGCTTCCTGAAAGTTTGAACTTGTAGATTAGTGTACCAGATAAGTAACTAATGAGACAAAAACAAACAAAGTAGGTTAAACATTTATACATAACTTATTTTGGTGAACTACTGTAATACATTAGCATGTATTGTAGTGTCAACTACATAATAAAATCACTTTCGGAATATATGTCCATGTAGCATGCCTACTGTATTGTCTATTTCCTCACATTTGTTGACATCTAAGGATAAAGAGACATGGTTTAAAGTAGGATGAACATAGTATGACATCATTCATATCATGGGCAAACAGATATAAAACAAACAGGCTATTTTATCATTGTGTGCGCACGTGAACATAACAACTAGATTACAGATCAAGACCAAAAGAATATCCTTCATCTCTTTTAAACCATGTAAGGTGAAATGATACGTTAAGACAATTGTGAATAAAAGTGAACAGAGTAACTGACATTGGCTGCAAACCAAGTAGTTAAATGAACACATCACAGTACCAATCAGTTCAAGGCAGGAGGAGCAAGGACTTACAACAGCGGCTTGAACTGGTGTGCTCATGCCCTTCATCTTGCTGGTGTGGCAATCCTTGAAGATTTGCACTGCATTCGGTTCATGTTCTTTTTGGTCCGCACGGGCTTTCCTCTGTATTTGGAACAAGTCAATATAGGTACGATAATATGGCACAAAAAAGAAGAAGGAAGTAGCAGCTATTTACAAGAGCCTCGCAGTGTGCAATATAGCTACGAGATCCTGTTGTCTGTTGGAATTTCACTTTAGAACGGTTGGTTTTGTTCTTCAAATAGTTAGCCTAGAAGAAAATACACTTGTAAGGCACATACATAAATAAAAGTTCAATATGTGGTCTGATCAAATACATATAGCCTACCTAATACTTTGGATCAGACCAGTGTTTAACGAGGGCTATCCAGTCTTCATCTATAATATATTCCACTGGAGATGTTTGGGCGATTTCATTGTTAGCCTTGACTTCAAAGTGAGATTTTCTAAGGTGGTACCGATACTGTCGCAGAGCAGACTGAAAAACATGAGTGCATGCTTGTTTAGTTGCATCATCTTTCAGATCCAACTTGAACCTCATCTGTTGAAAAAAGAATGTGAGTCTTATTAGGAGGAAGCTATAAAGTATGGGACAGAGCAAGACAATATTACTAATTGCGATGAATAACATTACTTACGGATAAATGGTCAAGGAAGGTGTTAAACTGGGTATTGTCTTTCTCATTCCTGTACTGGATCCACGTTGGGAGGATACGTGCATGACACCTAACGGCAACTGCTGCCTCTGATACTAACTTGGCTGACTCTGTAGCATCACATGGCCTTTTTAAACCTGCCTCAAAATGGATCTCCATTCTTCCTCCTTTAGATTTTGTTAATCTGTCAAGCATTATCCCTGATGTCTGTTTCCGCTTGCGCCGTGGTGCTAGTTCAACAACGAATATGGAAAGTGTTAGTGTACATCAAACCGTGAGAGTACATATAAAGGAGCATGCAACTGCAACTTTACTCGGTCAGGTACCGTCTTGGTGTTGATGCTCATGAGGTTCATCTGATCTTGCCAAGTCTTGTTGTGTCAGCAGTGCTTCGGAAGTAGTGTTAGGTGTGAAGGCAGCTTGGGAACTGGCCAGTTCCGGAGCAAACGAACGAGTAATTGGTTGAGATGCTGGTACAGTTGAAGCAGATGCTGCAGCTGGTGGAGCAGGTGATACTGTGTTTGTAGATTTAGCTGGTGGACTTGGACCTTCTACTGCACTATAAGTACCAGCAGAATCTCGACGGCAGAACCTTTTCTGTTTCACCCGACGAGTAACAGCACTCCCTGCTATATTATTTTCCTTGCTCTTTTTTGACTTTGCCATGTCAAGCTGTACCCACAACACAAAAGAATAAAATCACTCTTCAAAACTCATTGATGCATGATATAGACAAGCAATACTTTGATGTAAGACAACCGTATGAGGATGGAATATGTAAGGAAAACAGGACGACATGACATATTCACAGCTACGATGTGCAAACTAAGTAGAAGGATTTTCAAGAAAATAGAAGTAATGCAAGCTAGACACCATATGAAAGATGCAACCAATATTACTCTGCCAAGTTAAAAGTGTCTTGTCATAAGTGGCAATTCGAAAAATTAGAAGCAGTACAACATAGAAATCAATGCAAGATGCAACCACTATCAAACTGCCATGTTAAAAGCGTCCAATCATGAGTGACTGATGCGGGATACACAACAACAGTACTTTGATGTAAGAACATGGTATGGTAGATAGATGCAGTGTATTCTAGACACAGAAAGCCATGTCATATGCACATGTATAACGTATAAACTCAGCAGGTGCAATTTAATCAAAATAGAAGAAATACAGGCTAGACAACATATGCAACATGAAACCAATTATCACACTATCAACTTAGAGCAAGCACCTGCGATGGTGGAGTACGGGAGATGAACTCATCATGTAGACTTGGGACTTCAACTTCATTAGCAGTAGCAGTGGCAAATCTAGAGAGTCTCTATTTGCGTCAGTGCGGAGGACCACCAACATCCCCTAACTTACTCTTTTCCTTCCTATTTTCTGATATTGCCTTATGAAGTCAAAACCACAAGAAGATGAATAAAATTAGCTCTGCATAACTGGTTGATGCATGATACAGACGAACACTACTTTGATGTAAGGCAAGCGCAGGATAGGAGGATGGAATATATACAAAAAAAGACAACGTTTCATATTCACACGTACGATAGGAGGATGGAATATGTATGAAAAAACAGTAAGCGGAAGGCATTTCAACAAAATTAGAAGAAATGAAAGCTAGGCACCATATGAACATGCAACCAATATCACTCTATCAGGTAAAAAGTGTCTCGTCGTAAGTGCCATTTCAAGAAATTAGAAGCAGTACAAGCTAGAAGACAATGCAAGATGCAACCTACATCATAGTCCCAAGTTAAATGTGTCTTATGGGTAAGTGATCGTTGCAGGTATAAGTTGTAAGCTACGCAGATGCAATTCAACATAATCAGAAGCAATACAAACTAGACATCATACGGAAAACGCAACCAGATATAACAGTTCCAAGTAAGAGCAAGCACCTGTGATGGTGGAGTAGGGGAGATGTGCTCATCATGTACACGTATGGTCTAGAAATAGGAACACGTGTCATATTCATAGGCATTATGTGTAAAGTAATCAGATGCAATTCAAGTTAGAAGCAATACAAGCTAGACATCATATGCAACATGCAACCACATATAATAGTGTCAAGTTAGAGCAAGCACGTGTGATGGTGGAGTAGGGGAGATGTGCTCATCATCTACACAGCTACGTTGACTGTGCAGCCTTGTGTTGTCTTGTGAATCTTGTTGGGAGGATGGCGGAGTAGAATCTGTAGAGACCACCTGTTTGAGTTGCTCCGAAGGACCACCATCATCCACTGCCGGACTAATTTCCTTCAGCTGTAATGATTTTGCATTGTGAAGTCAAACCGATAAGAAAAAGGAATAAAATTCACTCTTCAGAACTCATTCATGCATGATACTGACGAACACTACTCAGATGAAAGGCAAACACATGATGCGAGGATGGAATATGTATGAAAAACAGGATGGTGTGACATATTCACACCTATGATGTGGTAACTAAGCAGAAGGCATTTCAACAAATTAGAAGCACTGCAAGCTAGACACCATATGAAAGATGCAACCAATATCACTCTGCCAAGTTCAAACTGTATGGCATTTCAACAAATTAGAAGAAGTACATGCTAGATATCATATGCAAGACACAACCAATATCACAGTAGTGACTTAAAGGTGCCTTATCATAAGTGACTGATGTGGGATATGCAAGAATAGTAGTCTGATGTAGAAACAGGAACACATGTCATATTCACAGGCATTATGTGTAAAGTAAGCAGATGCAATTCAACAAAGTTAGAAGCAATACAAGCTAGACATCATACGCAACATGCAACCACATATAATAGTGCCAAGTTAGAGCAAGCACATGTGATGGTGGATTACGGGAGATGTGCTCATCATCTACACAACTACGTTGACTGTCTAGCCTTGCGTTGTCTTGCGAATCTTGTTGGGAGGATGGCAGAGTAGAATCTGTAGAGAACCTCCGTTTCAGTTGCTCGGAAGGACCACCATCATCCAACGCCTTGCCAATTTCCTTTAGCTTTATTGATTTTGCATTGTGAGGTCATACCGACAAGAAAAAGGAATATCATTCGCTCTTCAAAACTCATTCATGCATGATACTGACGAACACTACTCTGATGAAAGGCAAAGTCATGATACGAGGATGGAATATGTACGAAAAAATGGACGGCTTGACATATTCACACCTATGATGTGGTAACTAAGCAGAAGGCACTTCAACAAATTAGAAACACTGCAAGACACCATATGGAAGGTGCAATCAATATCACTCTGCCAAGTTAAAACTGTCTCGTCATAGGTGGCGTTCATCAAACTAGAAGCAATACATGCTAGAAATCATATGCAAGACGCAAACCAATATCACACTCCAACTTAAAGGTGTCCCATCATAAGTGACTGATGCAGGATACACAAGAAGAGTAGTTTCATGTAAGAACATGGTGTGATAGACAGATATAGTATGTACCAAAAACAGGAAAGCGTGTCATATTCACATGTATCATGTGTAAGCTAAGCAGATGCGGTTTACACTAATTAGGAGCAATACGAGATAGACACCATATGCAACATGCAACCAGATATCACACTGCCAAGTTAGAGCAAGCACCTTGGATGGTGGAGTAGGGGAGCGGAGACTTGGACCTTGTAATGCACTATCAGTACAAGGAGAATCGGTATAGATGCTCCGTTTACGTTGCTGCAGAGGACCACCATCATCGCCTTCCTTATTCTTTTCCTTCCTCTTTCTTGATTTTTTCCTTGTCAAGTCAAACCCACAAGAAAAAGGAATAAAATTTGCTCTTTTGAACTCATTGATGCATGATACTAACGAACACTACTTTCATGTAAGGCAGCTGCATGATAGGAGGATGGAATATGTATGAAAAACAGGACGGCGTGACATATTGACATGTATGATGTATAAAGTGTAAACTAAGCACAAGGTGCTTGAACTTGTTAGAATCGATGCAAGCTAGAAACCATATGAAAGATGAAACCAATATCACTCTGCCAAATTAAAAGGGAGCCCTAACAAATGTATGTGACCAAATTAGAAGCAATACATGGCAACAGGCTAGAAATAATATGCAATATGCAACGAATAAAGGTGACTCATCGTAAGTGATTGATGCAGGATACAGAAGAGAGGTAGTTTCATGTAAGAACAAGGTTAACACATAGATGTAGTATGTACCAAAAATAGGAAGGCATGTCATATTCACTAGTGTGTAAACTAAGCAGATGCAATTTACCCTAATTAGAAGCATTACAAGCTAGACACCTTATGCAACATGCAACCAGATATCACACTGCGAAGTTAGAGCAAGCACCTGTGATGGTGGTGTAGGGGAAGTGCGGTCTTCAGGTACAGAGCTACGTTCAATATCTTCATTTAGGCTTGCTGTTTCTTGAGAATCATGTGGAGAGGATGAAATTGCATTCTCTATAAGAGTATTGCGTCTCATATTAACTCACGCGCGTGACTGTCTCATCATAAGCGATAGACGCAGGATACACAAGAACAGTAGTTTGATGTAAGAACATGGTGTGATAGGCAGATGTAGTATGTACCAAAAACAGGAAGGTGTGTCATATTCACATGTATAATGTGTAAGCTAAGGAGATGCAATTTAACAAATTAGGAGCATTGATGAGGGATACACAAGAAAAGTAGTTTGATGTAAGAACATGGTTAATAGAAAGACGTAGTATGTACCAAAAACAGGAAGGGGTGTCATATTCACAGGTATATGTGTTAACTAAGCAGATGCAATTTACCCTAATTAGAAGCATTACAAGGTATACACCATATGAAACATGCAACCACATATCACACTGCCAAGTAAGAGCAAGCACCTGCGATGGTGGTGTGGGGGAATTGCGGTGATCAACTAGAGAGCTATGTTGACTATCTTCATTTAGCCTTGGTGTTTCTTGAGAATCATGTGGGGAGGATGACACTGCACTCTTTGAACGAGTAGGGCGTCTCACAGTAACCCACTCGGGTGACTGTCTCATCATAAGTGATTGACGAGGGATACAAAAGAGCATTAGTTTAATGTATGAACATGGTTAATAGACATATGTAGTATGTATCAAAAACAGGAAGGCATGTCATTATCAAAGGTATAATGTGTAAAGTAAGCAGATGCAATTTAACCAAATTGACAGCAATACAAGCTAGACACCATATGCAACATGCAACCACATTTTACAGCATGAAGTTAAAGCAAGCACCTGGGATGGTTGTGTGTGGCAATTGAGATCATCAACTGCAGAGCTACGTTTACTGTCTCCAACTGCTGACACTGCACCCATTAGAGCGCTGAAACGCTTAGTGCTTATCTTCGAATTACACTGGAGCGACTTCTGTCTTTTCTTTTCTGCATTCATCAACACTGCGTCAGAGTCTGAAATACCCATGCATAAAAAAACAACAGTGTAAGTATGGGTGAAGTGTGTGCACAATTAGTATAGTGTAAAGGTAGCAGATAGCAGGTCGGTGAGAAATAAATGACGGGAGACATATGATAGCTCTACAACATGCATGGCACACTAAATTACTACAGGATTCTATGAAAATAACAGTCGACTGAAAGCAAATAGGCCAGTCCATTTTTTCGGCACCGTCCGATGTACAAAGAACAGGCAGATCGCCTTCATCTACCTCCAGCTAGTCAGTGTTGATGATCTTCCTCGAAACGCCAGCGACCATCGGCCCAGTATTCCTCCCCTGCATGTGCCCTCCCCTCGACCTCACCGCACCGCCGTGCTTGGCACCGCCCCCTGGCCATCCATTCAAGCCCCGCCGACCTCTAGATCAGGCGCAAGTAGCTCCTGCGCCCCACACCCCTATGATAAACACCGATGTGCCGCTTCCCCGGGGAACAGGCGGACTAGGTGCTCCACACGCCTAAGCGGGTGCTGCTTCTTTTAATTGCGGTTCGACTGACCCTGAATTGAAATCCAGGCGGGCTACTGACCTCTAGCAAAGGTGAAATAGTAAAAGGGAGGAAACCTTGTGCATTTAATATCACAAAGAAGATGCAGTAAGAAGCGCTCAAC
The DNA here is from genome assembly GCF_003073215.2 of Triticum urartu. Lineage (NCBI taxonomy): Eukaryota > Viridiplantae > Streptophyta > Magnoliopsida > Poales > Poaceae > Triticum > Triticum urartu. The sequence continues at coordinate 70,109,838 of NC_053022.1, read as the reverse complement.
TAGTTTCTTTTGTGGGATGAATACGGTGTGAGCGGAGACGTAAGATTTGCACGAATGAGGGAAGAGGAGTACCTCTTTCTCCTGGCAGTGTTGTGTCCTCCTGTTTTTTCAACGATCTTCTTGTTGTTCGCCGGAAACCAGAAGTTGTGGAGGACGATTCAGCCTTGGACGAACCCATGGCCAAGTTGTTGAGTGTGGTGCGGTGGCCGTCTGTCGGTGGCGGGGAAGCAGATTCGAGGCGGTGAACGACGGCGTAGCGGGAACAGCTCTGGTGCGGTGGATGGTTGCGATAGTGGAGCCGCATCAGTGAGGCGCAGGACGGCGTGGTCGGAGTGGTTCTGGTACGGCGCACGTCGGCGTCGGCGTCGTGGAGGCAGCTCTGCCTCGGCTTCAGCTGCTAAGTCCTTGAGGGCGTTGTGGTTGCGTGGGCCGACGACATCGGGGTACCGGCTCCTGCGTGATGGAGGAGGGCGGCGGTGGATTGGACGCTATGGGGTGGAGGACGGAGGAGGGCGGCGGTGGATTGGACGCTATGGGGTGGAGGACGGAGGAGGCTGGTGGAGAGGGCGTTTTCGCGCCCATGGAGTATGAATGGGGAAACGGAGGGAGGCGGGGAACTAAGGAGGAATAATGTTTCGGTTTGAGACGCGCTTGTTTGAAATTTGGGGAAAGTTACAAACTTTGCCCCCATCTAAAATTTCGGACATATTGCGGGTTGGGGGTAGGACAGTCATGTCAGGTGTCCCAAATGTGGGCGGGATAGATTTCGGCCGAGCGCATGGGTAGGCGCCCACGGCGTATGAATGCTTCTCGGAGGCGGTTGAGACTGGCGTCTTGGTGAAGTTACAAACCTACCCTGGTTTAGACCTTTGGACATCGGGCTGATAGGCTACACGGGCCAGAGTCAGGACAGTAATTTCCTACCACCAAAACATTAGTCTCGCGCGGTTTTGGGTGACCAGAGGCCTATTTGGTGCTTCGTTCAATATTTGGGAGCAAAAGCATTAACGTTTTCGGTTCTCTTGAATTGAACTTTCAGGATTTGTCAAACTTCACAAATCTTTACTCTTGAAAATCCTAAAGCTACGATTATTTTGGAATGGAGGGGGTACATTTGAATATACATTGTACACGACTATATATTAAAAAATATGCAACTTACCTCAGTTCATGCATGGTTCCAGATATAATCTCCTTGGTTGCAAAAAAAGTTAGATATGCGTATGAATATATATAGCATGTTCAAACTCACAACAAAGATTGATGCCCCCTTTTACATCTGATTTACAAATTCCATTATCTCGGGTTCAAATAGATGAATGCACTTCCTATGAATTCTAATCTTTGAAACCCCCTTTATGTCGAATTCGACATGTATTCTAGCTAGCAATTTGGAATGTATCCATGCAAGTGACAAATGTATAAAGTGCTTCACACTAACAACATGGAGTGCACTAATTAATGTTTATATATGAATTGCAAAAGCATCCATTGCCTGTATTTCAAACCGCTCTCACTCTATGGATCGATAATATGAAATAAACACATGCACATGCTAGAATTCAATAGAGTATGGGTGTCTGGTAGACCGATTTTCGTCCATACGCAATTTGCAAAATTCATGATCTCATCCAAAAATAATAATGCCATTTATATTTTAATTTAATGCGTAGAACCGCCTTTTACACGTAGATGCACTATGCCTCACTCCGTTCTCACAAACGCGTTATATATCTCTCTATCTAACGCATAAGTGCACACACTTTATATGCATCGGCATTTCTCTTTCACACATGCTCACAATCTCTCTCAGGGTGTCGGGGTGTCTCACGCACATGCTCTCTCTGTTTCTCTCTCTCTTTCTAACTACTATGTACCACTCTTTTTACTAATGTCAGTTGGAAAACACTATTTCTCTCACATGCATATATACACATGCACGGTCTCTACTAGCCCTCTATACGCACATATATGTGCCTACGTGTCTCCCGCACGCACATTATCTTTAGGCCTCTCTCGCACACATTGCCCCTCGACACACCTCTCTCTTAGTAGTTGGCAGATATTATTTCATCATATCATTCGGTAGGATATCCCTGGCTGTTAGGCTGGATGGTAATATGAGGCAAAGTTTTACCCTAGTTCGGATCGGACCCTTGCAGTTGAAGAAAGAGCCTACTCCTGGTACTGTATATTAGTGATAGGGGTGTGTACAAAGTACATGTGAATACCAGGCATTGTGCGTGTGTGTATTCTATCGATGAACTAGCCGCAAGCTTGTATAACATACTAAGGGCCTAGGGTTACAAATCATATATAGTCGGCCTATCACCAGTGGGGATAGAGTCCTCCGCGACTCTGGTAGCTTCATGTTGTACGCCGAGTCCTCCACATGGGTCTTCGTATAACACGTCTCGGTCCAACCTATCTGTGGCGCAGGATGGAACCGACCCATGAGTCTTCATGTTGACCCACCACAACTAGAAATGATGTGCCCACCACACCACACACGCAATTGGCCACTAAGAAAATAAGCATATACAATAGTACAACGGTATCTAGCTCACGATCTGTCTCCATATTTTGTTGATGACACTGACGGACTTTGCATTTGATGCGTGCTCCGTATTTTGTTGACGACACTTACGGTCATTGTATTTGAAGCGAAAGCACGATATGGTCACTGGACTTCAGAATAAGCTCATCATGGTCACCACATACATTTTGTCGTGCTAACCAACATGTGGTTGGATGGTTAGAGGACAGTGGTGTCTCGAGCCCACCAAGGTTAAAGACCCGGTGCTCGCATTTATCTTGTGTTAATTTCAGTATTTTCCGGCGATGTATGTTCAGTGGGAGGAGACGTTCCACTCGACTACGAGGCACCTATGGTGACTTCGTAAAATCCCAAGATCATATATGCTGGCACACTCTCTCGAAGGTGCTCATAGGGGTAGGGTTCGCGTGTGTGCGCTTATAGCGGTGAGTGCTTGCGCGTATATATGAGCCCTTGCGTCTGTACTGTGTTAAACAAATACATATCATGATTATACGATCACTGGCTCACCCGTACAACTCCGTATTTTGTTGATGACACAATCAATTGACCAGTCAAATGTTCCACGCGGCGCAACTAGTGTTGCACTATTGGGGCGCGTAACCGTGGGGCCCACCTGTCAGCCCGTATATGAAAGAAAGAAATGGTAGTTTGAGTCTGTACTGTGTTAATAAAATAGGAGTACATTTTAGGGTGATCATACGGTCACTGGCTCACCATACAGCTCCTTAATTTGTTGATAACACGATCAATTGACCAATCAAACGGTCCACATTCAGCAGCGCACATTACCATAGGGCCCACCCATCAGCGCGTATATGAAGGACAAAAATGGTAATAAATTAGTGGTCGGTGGGTATTCGAAGTCATGAGACCTCTGGTTGGCAATCACCGGTGGTTGGGGGCGTTCATTGGGCGGTGGGGTGGGGATCCCCTGAGAAAAAGCTCGGCGGGGGGGGGGGCTAGAGGGATGGCTGGTGCGGCGGCGGACCGGCGGTGGGGAGTGGTTTCGGGGAGGGCGGGCTGGCCGCGGGCGGCGGGGGCTGGCGGTTCGGCCGGTGGTGGATGGCGGCTCAGGGGGGTGGAGTTTGATAATAAATTGGAGGCCCTTGATTTCGTATCCAACAGCTAGAAAATCTAATGACCAGAGATGAAAAAGTCAGTCGACTGACGTGTAGCCTCACCCCGCACGTACACATGCACGCACCCAAGACACGCACGCATGTAGGCATGCAACACTGACATGTACACACGCACGCATGCTGGCGTGCAACACTGACACGTACACATGCACTCACGAACACACGCACGTACGCACCCATGCATGCAACACTGAAACGTACCCTTGCACGCACGCAACACTCGCACACCTGCATGCACGCAACACACGACGCAAGACACACGCTCAACCTATACGTGCATGCACCCTTTGTTAAGGACATGGATTGTTACGGGTATTAATCAATCTTATCTATGATAAGCAGAACATTGATGTTTGTAGCGGTCTTTATGAATCACAACGTATCGAACGGGCTATCAACATAGTAGGCTTATCTACATGATAATGATGACGTCACACGCAATGAACAATCATCGGTTTATGAAATGCCCGCTTCTGACCGCCCTGGCCCACCAAAGGTTCCTCTGCTATGCGCTGCCTGTATTGGGTCACTGACATGCAGGCCATGCACCCAAAGAGCCCACACGTCAGTGGAAGAACGACGCGGTGTCCTAGGTCAGAGTCGAGGGCGCCACTCGCGGCACGCCCGACTGAACATGCCTCTGTGCCACATTCAAACGCATCCATGAAACCTGCCCGTGTGGAAGCCGAGAAACCCACTCTGGACACACGTCCGTTCATGACCGGGCCGACGTTAAACGCAACACCGGCCGAGGTCCTCCCGTCCGCCATCTATTTAATCTCCTATTTAAACGAGGCCAAACGCCGGCCAAGAATCGCACACCTCCGCCGCTCCCCTATCTCCTCCACCATTTTGTCCACTCTTACAATGGCTTACGAAGAGTAGTTATTCCGCATCCAAGCCGACTGGGTAGCCCGCCGAATACGAGCTATGCAGCTCGCTGATCCACCTCCCTCCCCTCACCCGACGGAGCCAGTTGCCGCCCCAAGCCGGCACGCAGTTCAGCAACTCGCCGCTCTAGCCAGCTCGATGAGGAGCGGCGCACGGGCGTCGTTGTTGCCGTCCATGCCGCCGCCTCGTACCGCGTCTCCCATTTCTGTGGTCGAGACTCCCATGCCGGCGGCCGTGCCATGCAAGCAGCGACAGAAGTCGGGTGCGCGGAGAGCGACGAGTCGGTGGCCAGCGCCTCCGCGTCCGCCGCCATCATCGAGGAGAAGTAGAACACGGGAGGCCGCCGCCGCTTGGGTCCCATGAAGGCCACTGCGGAGGCGACGCCGGTGTACACAGCAGGTGTCTTGCCGGATCCTTTTGTTGCGAGGACCTTCGTCAACCCCGCATGGGCTCCACGGAAGAGGGGAATGTTAGGATGAACTCGAGCCGGTGCCGACCATGGCGAAGTAGTGGCCGGTGATGAACTCGAACCGGTGCCGGCCACCATCATCTTCGGCACCAGCCAATGATATCAGTTGGGTAGTGGGGAAGCGAGCCATCCTTTGCGCTGAAGCATATACCTCCGGGGCTCCCGGCAGTCCGGTGATCGTGCTGCCGGACATGAGGAACACAAATCAATCGGCGGACGACCATTTAGGCCAGGTATTATATACATGTGCTGTCCAGAACTAGCACCGCGTAGTTCATTTGAATGTAATGAAATCCGTCATGTTTGTATGAAAATTCGGTATTTTATATGATTTCCGTCGTTGTTTATATGAAGTATCAGTTTGTCTACGTGTTTGCATGAATTTCGTCCGGTTGGTTGAGTTGTTGTCATAATGTGTGCGGCTACAGTTGGATGGTGTAATTTGCGGGTCGCCGGTCGGTCTACGGGCCGCTAGGGCGGCGTTGTGGGACAAAAAACACAGCTCGTGCGAGCTCGTCTCCAACGTGCGCGCTGGAGGATGCATGACAGCATGAGCACCCAAGCCATTCGTCGTTCATCGGTGGCAAAGGCACCGGTGGACAAAAGGGTCGCCAATATTTTGGCTACTGTCGGTGTCAAAACCGGCAGATCTTGGGTAGGGGGTCCTGGACTGTGCGTCTAGGCCGGATGGTAACAGGAGGCAAGGAACACAATGTTTTACCCAGGTTTGGGCCCTCTTGATGGAGGTAAAACCCTACGTCCTGCTTGATTAATATTGATGATATGGGTAGTACAAGAGTAGATCTACCACGAGATCAAGGAGGCTAAACCCTAAAAGCTAGCCTATGGTATGATTGTTGTATGATGAAGTTGTCCTACGGACTAAAACCCTCCGGTTTATATAGACATCGGAGAGGGTTAGGGTTACACAAAGTCGGTTACAATGGTAGGAGATCTTGAATATCCGCATCGCCAAGCTTGCCTTCCACGCCAAGGAAAGTCCCATCCGGACACGGGACGAAGTCGTCAATCTTGTATCTTCATAGTCCTGGAGTCCGGCTGAAGGTATAGTCTGGCTACCCGAACACCCCCTAATCCAGGACTCCCTCAGTAGCCCCTGAACCAGGCTTCAATGACGACAAGTCCGGCGCGTAGATTGTCTTCGGCATTGCAAGGCGGGTTCCTCCTCCAAATTCTTCATAAAAGTTTGTAAACACCAAGAGTAGTGTCCGGCTCTGCAAAATAAGTTTCCACGTATTGCCATAGAGAGAATAATATTAACACAAATCTAATCTGCTGACGTATTCCGCAGCGTGACATCACACTACGGCCAAGCCTTTATTCGAATCGTTTTCACTTTTCCACCTCAGCGTGTTTTGCGAGGCGGTTTCCTTGGCACGTCTTGTCAAAGCAGAGATCGTGTCCCCCATTTACGGGATTCTCATCAATACGGACGTGGGTAACCCAACCGCGCCATTTATCACGGTGCTTGGGAGGCAAGCGAGTTTTACTAGGGTGGTGGGGAAGCATAGTCGCATCCGCTCATATAAGGGGATAAGGATCCACCTTTTTACCTACGCCTTCTTCCTCCTTTGCCAATCCATCTTCTGCGCACCCGAGCTCCAGCGCCCAAGCCTGCACTTCCTACCTCAACCTTATCCAACAATATCCGGAGCGGGAGGCAAGTGGATGGTCTCCTCCGTCACAGAGGGCCATGTCAAAAGGCTAAGGAAGGCCGGATACCTGTCCAAAGACATCACGCACCGGCTTCCTGAGGAGGGGCAGCTTCTCCCCACCCCAAGGCCCCATGAGAGGGTAGTATTTCTTCCCCACTTCCTCCGCAGAATGGGTTTTCCTCTCCACCCATTTGTCCGCGGGCTCATGTTCTACTATGGCCTAGATTTCCATGATCTGGCCCCGAACTTCATCCTCAATATCTCGGCGTTTATCGTCGTGTGTGAGGCTTTCATCTGCATCCGCCCCCATTTCGGCCTCTGGCTCAAGACCTTCAACGTCAAGCCAAAGGTGGTGCGCGGCAACCAGGCGGAGTGCGGAGGTGCCATGGCGGGCAAAATAGCCAACGTCCTATGGCTCGAGGGCTCCTTTGTGGAGACCTTGAAGGGGTGGCAGTCAGGGTGGTTTTACATCACCGAGCCACGCAATCCGAAGTGGATTGCAGCCCCTGAATTCCGATCCGGACCCCCTACGCGGCTCACGTCCTGGAAGGAGACGTGCTTGTCGTGGGGCGACGAAGAAGAGGTGACCAGACTGCAAAAACGCATCCAGTCCCTGGTGAACAAGCAGCTCAAGCTTGTCAACATAGTCCAGGTCATGCTCGTCCGCCGGATCCTTCCGTGTCAAGAACGGGACTTCAATTTGTGGGAGTTCAACACGGCGTAGCACCGAACTCTGAGCAGGCTCTTCGACACGATGTACGAAGATGTCTGGAAGGGGCTAACCAAAGGCGCCGAGGCTCCCACATCCGCCTCCGAAGACCGCGGATTCAGCTCGCAGCGTCCTGCTGGCGAGGTAAAATATTTTCATCTTTTACAGGATGTTAAGTTCTCTTCATAGTTTGACTCTATGCGGGATCTAAACTCCCTCACCTTTGACAGGATTGGCAGGTGAAGTCCGGACTGATTAACTGTCCGGCTCCCTTGCCCGAAGACCCAGCCCCTACTCTCCTAGTGAAGCTGCTGGTTCCGGCACCTTATGTGGTGCCGGAGAAGAAGGCCAAGAAGAAGAAGGCCACGGGGACTCGAAAGAGTTCCCGGCATATGGTGGTGTCGGACTCGTCGTCCGATGAGTTCGAGACGCACTCCTCCCGTGAAGACGAGGAGGAGGAAGAAGAGACCTCTCCCCCTCCAGCGGGGGGAGGAAAGAAGAGGAAGGCCGCCCTAGTAGGGGAGGCCGAAGGGTCCAAGAAGAGGAAAACCCCTCCGCCGGACTACGCCCCCGATGCCGACGAGGACGAAGAGGAGTGGCCGGATAGGGCCAAGCGTCCGGCGAAATCGTAAGTGTTCGGATACCAGAGTAACTCATGATACTCCTTTTGTTGCGCAGCTTTCCCTAATGTTGAATATAATCATGCAGCCTGCCCAAGGACGGGCTCGACGAGTCGTCGAGCGGCTCCCTGGATTCATCGGACGTGAATTCAGTTCCGCCCGCTGCCTCCCCCTGTGCCGTGGATGACGCCGAAGTGGCGTCGCGACAAGCTCCGGTGCAAGAGGAGGTGGTCCAGGAGGAGCCGCGAGGCGACCTCCCGGACTCCAGGAGTAAAGGGGACAAGACCCCCCCAGGGCTCCAAGTCCGGCTTTAAGCCGGACACCGCGCCGGAATCATCAATGGTTCCGGACCGCGGCAGGCGAACTCCTGCCAAGAGGAGCAAGCCTATTGAGCCGGCGTCCTCCGTCCAACCGGAGGCGCCGGACAATCTGCTGGAGGTGCTTAAGGGTGCCTCCATCGACGAGGAGCACCGTACCATCATGAGTATGGTGGTCCAGAAGGTTCGGTCCACCAAAAGCAGACTTACTGAAGCTTGTGCTAGCCTTCTAACAGGCTTCAAGGTAAGTAGAAATATGTAAAAATATTACTGCATAGACAGTAGCCCCTGATGCTCTGTTTGGCATTCGGAAAGAAAAGCCGAATAGAGGATCTATTAAATATCGCAGGAGTCTAACTAAAAAGGAGTCAATATACGTATGCAGGCTTCGCTGCTGGCCACCGCCGCACTGACTGCGGAGGTGGGTGCCCTAAAGCAGGGCCTCGAGCGGACCGAGCAAGAGCTCGGCCTTGCCAAACGGCAGCTCGAGGAGAAAGAAGGTAAGAGATACCTTATAGAAAAAATGCCTATAAGAAGACGCAATTGCAAAAAATGACAGGAGTATACTGCCTATTGTAGGGGCCACAACTGAGGTGGCGACCCTCAAGCAGGCGCTGTCCGAGGCCAAGAAGAGAGCGGCCACGGAGCGCACCGAGCGGGAGAAATTTGAGGCGCAGGTCGGCGAGGTGCAGCAAGAGCTTCAGGCTCTCATGAAAAAACATGAGAGTTTGGAGCTCGACTCGAAGATGCAAGCATCCGAGCTTGCTGCGGCCCTTAAAACTGCCAAATCTGCCAAGGCCGAAGCCCAGAAGGCCCTCCAGGAATTGGATGTGCTGAAAAAGATAGCGGCGGGTAATGTTGGAAATATGCCCTAGAGGCAATAATAAAAGCATTATTATTATATTTCTTTGTTCATGATAATTGTCTTTATTCATGCTATAACTGTATTATCCGGAAATCGTAATACACGTGTGAATACATAGACCATAATATGTCCCTAGTAAGCCTCTAGTTGACTAGCTCGTTGATCAACAGATAGTCATGGTTTCCTAGCTATGGACATTGGATGTCATTGATAACGGGATCACATCATTAGGAGAATGATGTGATGGACAAGACCTAATCCTAAGCATAGCACAAGATCGTGTAGTTCGTTTGCTAGAGCTTTTCCAATGTCAAGTATCTTTTCCTTTGACCATGAGATCATGTAACTCCCGGATACCGTAAGAGTGCTTTGGGTGTATCAAACATCACAACGTAACTGGGTGACTATAAAGGTGCACTACAGGTATTTCCGAAAGTGTCTGTTGGGTTGACACGGATCGAGACTGGGATTTGTCACTCCATATAACGGAGAGGTATCACTGGGCCCACTCGGTAATGCATCATCATTATGAGCTCAAGGTGACCAAGTGGTTGATCACGGGATCATGCATTACGGTACGAGTAAAGTGACTTGCCGGTAACGAGATTGAACAAGGTATTGGGATACCAACGATCGAGTCTCGGGCAAGTAACATACCGATTGACAAAGGGAATTGTATACGGGGTTGATTAATCCTCGACATCGTGGTTCATCCGATGAGATCATCGTGGAGCATGTGGGAGCCATCATGGGTATCCAGATCCCGCTGTTGGTTATTGACCGGAGAAGTCGTCTCCGGTCATGTCTGCATGTCTCCCGAACCCGTAGGGTCTACACACTTAAGGTTCGGTGACGCTAGGGTTATGAAGATATGTGTATGCAGTAACCCGAATATTGTTCGGAGTCCCGGATGAGATCCCGGACGTCACGAGGAGTTCCGGAATGGTCCGGAGGTAAAGAATTATATATAGGAAGTGCTGTTTCGGCCATCGGGACAAGTTTCGGGGTTATCGGTATTGTACCGGGACCACCGGAGGGGTCCCGGGGGCCCACCGGGTGGGGCCACCTGTCCCGGGGGTCCACATGGGCTGTAGGGGGTGCGCCTTGGCCTATATGGGCCAAGGGCACCAGCCCCTATAGGCCCATGCGCCTAGGGTTTCCATGGGGGAGGAGTCCCACTAGTGGAAGGCACCCCTAAGTGCCTTGGGGGGGAGGGAAACCTCCCCTTGGCCGCCGCACCTAGGAGATTGGATCTCCTAGGCTGCGCACCACCCCCCCTTGGCCCTCCTATATATAGTTGAAGAGAGGAGGGATTTCATACCTCAGCCTTTGGTGCTTCCCTCTCTCCCCGTTACGTCTCTCCCTCGTAGTATAGGCGAAGCCCTGCTACTGTGACGCCCTGCATCCACCACCACGCCGTCGTGCTGCTGGATCTTCATCAACCTCTCCTCCCCCCTTGCTGGATCAAGAAAGGAGGAGACGTCATCCATTCCGTACGTGTGTTGAACGCGGAGGCACCGTCCGTTCGGTGCTTGATCATCGGTGATTTGAATCACGTCGTGTTCGACTACATCATCCCCGTTCTTTGAACGCTTCTGCTCGCCATCTACAAGGTACGTAGATGCATCTAATCACTCGTTGCTAGATGAACTCCTAGATGGATCTTGGTGAAACCGTAGGAAACAATTTTGTTTTCTGCTACGTTCCCCAACAGTGGTATCAGAGCTAGGTCTATGCGTAGTTCTCTTGCACGAGTAGAACACAAAGCAGTTGTGGGCGTTGATTTTGTTCAATATGCTTGCCGTTACTAGTCTTATCTTGATTCGGCGGCATCGTGGGATGAAGCGGCCCGGACCGACCTTACACGTACTCTTACGTGAGACAGGTTCCACCGACTGACATGCACTAGTTGCATAAGGTGGCTAGCGGGTGTCTGTCTCTCCTACTTTAGTCGGATCGGATTCGATGAAAAGGGTCCTTATGAAGGGTAAATAGCAATTGGCATATCACGTTGTGGTCTTTGCGTAGGTAAGAAACGTTCTTGCTAGAAACCCATAGCAGCCACGTAAAACATGCAAACAACAATTAGAGGACGTCTAACTTGTTTTTGCAGGATATGCTATGTGATGTGATATGGCCAAAAGGATGTGATGAATGATATATGTGATGTATGAGATTGATCATGTTCTTGTAATAGGAATCACGACTTACATGTCGATGAGTATGACGATCTACAAGGATGATCATGGAGCCCCAAGATGGAGATCAAAGGAGCTATGTGATATTGGCCATATCATGTCACTATTATTATTTGATTACATGTGATGTTTATCATGTTTTGCATCTTGTTTACTTAGAATGACGGTAGTGAATAAGATGATCCCTTACAACAATTTCAAGAAGTGTTCTCCCCTAATTGTGCACCGTTGCTACAGTTCGTCGTTTCGAAGCATCACGTGTTAATCGGGTGTGATAGATCCTTACGTTCACATACAACGGGTGTAAGACAGTTTTACACATGCAAAAACACTTAGGGTTAACTTGACGAGCCTAGCATGTACAGACATGGCCTCGGAACACAGAGACTGAAAGGTCGAACATGAGTCGTATGGAAGATACGATCAACATGAAGATGTTCACCGACGATGACTAGTCCGTTTCACGTGTTAATCGGACACGGCTTAGTCAACTTGGATCGTGTAACACTTAGATGACTAGAGGGATGTCTAATCTGAGTGGGAGTTCATTAATAATTTGATTAGATGAACTTAATTATCATGAACTTAGTCTAAAATCTTTACAATATGTCCTGTAGATCAAATGGCCAACGTTGTATTCAATTTCAACGCGTTCCTAGAGAAAACCAAGCTGAAAGACGATGGCAGCAACTATACAGACTGGGTCCGGAACCTGAGGATCATCCTCATAGCTGCCAAGAAAGATTATGTCCTACAAGCACCGCTAGGTGATCCACCCGTCCCACAGAACCAAGACGCTATGAACGCTTGGCAGACACGTTCTGATGACTACTCCCTCGTTCAGTGCGGCATGCTTTACAGCTTAGAGCCGGGGCTCCAAAAGCGTTTTGAGAGACATGGAGCATATGAGATGTTCGAAGAGCTAAAAATGGTTTTTCAAGCTCATGCCCGGATCGAGAGATATGAAGTCTCCGATAAGTTCTTCAGCTGTAAGATGGAGGAAAATAGTTCTGTCAGTGAGCACATACTCACTATGTCTGGGTTACATAACCGCTTGACTCAGCTGGGAGTTAATCTCCCGGATGACGCGGTCATTGACAGAATCCTCCAGTCGCTTCCACCAAGCTACAAGAGCTTTGTGATGAACTTCAATATGCAGGGGATGGTAAAAACCATTCCTGAAGTATTTGCTATGCTGAAATCAGCAGAGGTAGAAGTCAAGAAGGAACATCAAGTGTTGATGATGAATAAAACCACTAAGTTCAAGAAGGGCAAGGGTAAAAAGAACTTCAAGAAGGACGGCAAGGAAGTTGCTGCGCCCGGCAAGCAAGCTGTCGGGAAGAAGTCAAAGAATGGACCCAAGCCTGAGACAGAGTGCTTTTATTGCAAAGGGAAGGGTCACTGGAAGCGGAACTGCCCCAAATGCTTAGCGGATAAGAAGGCCGGCAACACCAAAGGTATATTTGATATACATGTAATTGATGTGTACCTTACCAGTACTCGTAGTAACTCCTGGGTATTTGATACCGGTGCCGTTGCTCATATTTGTAACTCACCGCAGGAGCTGCGGAATAAACGGAAACTGGCGAAGGACGAGGTGACGATGCGCGTCGGGAATGGTTCCAAGGTCGATGTGATCGCCGTCGGCACGCTACCTCTACATTTACCTACGGGATTAGTTATAAACCTCAATAATTGTTATTTAGTGCCATGTTTGAGCATGAACATTGTATCAGGATCTCGTTTAATACGAGATGGCTACTCATTTAAATCCGAGAATAATGGTTGTTCTATTTATATGAGAGATATGTTTTATGGTCATGCTCCGATAGTCAATGGTTTATTCTTAATGAATCTCGAGCGTATTACTACACATGTTCATAGTGTGAGTACCAAAAGATGTAAGGTTGATAATGATAGTCCCACATACCTGTGGCACTGCCGCCTTGGTCACATAGGTGTCAAACGCATGAAGAAGCTCCATGCAGATGGACTTTTAGAGTCTCTTGATTATGAATCATTTGACACGTGCGAACCATGCCTCATGGGAAAAATGACCAAGACTCCGTTCTCAGGAACAATGGAACGAGCAACCAACTTATTGGAAATCATACATACTGATGTGTGCGGTCCAATGAGTGTTGAGGCTCGCGGTGGCTATCGTTATGTTCTCACCCTCACTGATGACTTGAGTAGATATGGGTATGTCTACTTAATGAAACACAAGTCTGAAACCTTTGAAAAGTTCAAGGAATTTCAGAGTGAAGTTGAGAATCAACGTGACAGGAAAATCAAGTTTTTACGATCAGATCGTGGAGGAGAATACTTGAGTCACGAATTTGGCACACACTTAAGAAAATGTGGAATAGTTTCACAACTCACGCCGCCTGGAACACCTCAGCGTAACGGTGTGTCCGAACGTCGTAATCGCACTCTATTAGATATGGTGCGATCTATGATGTCTCTTATCGATTTACCGATATCTTTTTGGGGCTATGCTTTAGAGACTGCCGCATTCACTTTAAATAGGGCTCCGTCGAAATCCGTTGAGACGACACCGTATGAATTATGGTTTGGGAAGAAACCTAAGCTGTCGTTTCTAAAAGTTTGGGGATGCGATGCTTATGTCAAGAAACTTCAACCTGAAAAGCTCGAACCCAAGTCAAAAAAATGCGTCTTCATAGGATACCCTAAAGAAACTGCTGGGTATACCTTCTACCTCAGATCCGAAGGCAAGATCTTTATTGCCAGGAATGGATGCTTTCTAGAGAAAGAGTTTCTCTCGAAAGAAGTAAGTGGGAGGAAAGTAGAACTTGATGAAGTATTGCCTCTTGAACCGGTAAATGGCGCAACTCAAGAAAATGTTCCTGAGGTGCCTGCACCGACTAGAGAGGAAGTTATTCATGATGATCAAGATACTTCTGATCAAGCTCCTACTGAAATTCGAAGGTCCACAAGGACACGTTCCGCACCAGAGTGGTATGGCAACCCTGTCTTGGAAATCATGTTGTTAGACAACGGTGAACCTTCAAACTATGAAGAAGCGATGGCGGGCCCGGATTCCAACAAATGGCTAGAAGCCATGAAATCCGAGATAGGATCCATGTATGAAAACGAAGTATGGACTTTGACTGACTTGCCCGTTGAACGGCGAGCCATAGAAAATAAATGGATCTTTAAGAAGAAGACAGATGCAGATGGTAATGTGACCATCTATAAAGCTCGGCTTGTCGCTAAGGGTTATCGACAAGTTCAAGGGGTTGACTACGATGAGACTTTCTCACCGGTAGCGAAGCTGAAGTCCGTCCGAATCATGTTAGCGATTGCCGCATTCTATGATTATGAAATATGGCAAATGGACGTCAAAACGGCATTCCTTAATGGTTTCCTTAAGGAAGAATTGTATATGATGCAGCCGGAAGGTTTTGTCGATCCTAAGAATGCTAACAAGGTGTGCAAGCTCCAACGCTCGATTTATGGGCTGGTGCAAGCATCTCGGAGTTGGAACATTCGCTTTGATGAGATGATCAAAGCGTTTGGGTTTACGCAGACTTATGGAGAAGCATGCGTTTACAAGAAAGTGAGTGGGAGCTCTGTAGCATTTCTCATACTATATGTAGATGACATACTTTTGATGGGAAATGATATAGAACTCTTGGACAGCATCAATGCCTACTTGAATAAAAGTTTTTCAATGAAGGACCTTGGAGAAGCTGCTTATATATTAGGCATCAAGATCTACAGAGATAGATCAAGACGCCTCATAGGTCTTTCACAAAGCACATACCTTGATAAGATTTTGAAGAAGTTCAAAATGGATCAGTCCAAGAAAGGGTTCTTGCCTGTTTTGCAAGGTATGAAATTGAGCTCAGCTCAATGTCCGACCACGGCAGAAGAGATAGAAGAGATGAGTGTCATCCCCTATGCCTCAGCCATAGGTTCTATTATGTATGCCATGCTGTGTACCAGACCTGATGTAAACCTTGCCGTAAGTTTGGTAGGAAGGTACCAAAGTAATCCCGGCAAGGAACACTGGACAGCGGTCAAGAATATCCTGAAGTACCTGAAAAGGACTAAGGAAATGTTTCTCGTTTATGGAGGTGACGAAGAGCTCGTCGTAAAGGGTTACGTCGACGCTAGCTTCGACACAGATCTGGATGACTCTAAGTCACAAACCGGATACGTGTATATGTTGAATGGTGGAGCAGTGAGCTGGTGCAGCTGCAAACAGAGCGTCGTGGCGGGATCTACATGTGAAGCGGAGTACATGGCAGCCTCGGAGGCAGCACATGAAGCAATATGGGTGAAGGAGTTCATCACCGACCTAGGAGTCATACCCAATGCGTCGGGGCCAATCAAACTCTTTTGTGACAACACTGGAGCTATTGCACTTGCCAAGGAGCCCATGTTTCACAAGAAGAAAGGCACATCAAGCGTCGCTTCAACTCCATTCGTGAAAATGTTCAAGATGGAGACATAGAGATTTGTAAAGTACATACGGACCTGAATATAGCAGATCCGTTGACTAAACCTCTCCCTAGGGCAAAACATGATCAACACCAGAATTCCATGGGTGTTCGATTCATCACAATGTAACTAGATTATTGACTCTAGTGCAAGTGGGAGACTGTTGGAAATATGCCCTAGAGGCAATAATAAAAGCATTATTATTATATTTCTTTGTTCATGATAATTGTCTTTATTCATGCTATAATTGTATTATCCGGAAATCGTAATACACGTGTGAATACATAGACCATAATATGTCCCTAGTAAGCCTCTAGTTGACTAGCTCGTTGATCAACAGATAGTCATGGTTTCCTGGCTATGGACATTGGATGTCATTGATAACGGGATCACATCATTAGGAGAATGATGTGATGGACAAGACCTAATCCTAAGCATAGCACAAGATCGTGTAGTTCGTTTGCTAGAGCTTTTCCAATGTCAAGTATCTTTTCCTTTGACCATGAGATCATGTAACTCCCGGATACCGTAAGAGTGCTTTGGGTGTATCAAACATCACAACGTAACTGGGTGACTATAAAGGTGCACTACAGGTATTTCCGAAAGTGTCTGTTGGGTTGACACGGATCGAGACTGGGATTTGTCACTCCATATAACGGAGAGGTATCACTGGGCCCACTCGGTAATGCATCATCATTATGAGCTCAAGGTGACCAAGTGGTTGATCACGGGATCATGCATTACGGTACGAGTAAAGTGACTTGCCGGTAACGAGATTGAACAAGGTATTGGGATACCAACGATCGAGTCTCGGGCAAGTAACATACCGATTGACAAAGGGAATTGTATACGGGGTTGATTAAATCCTCGACATCGTGGTTCATCCGATGAGATCATCGTGGAGCATGCGGGAGCCAACATGGGTATCCAGATCCCGCTGTTGGTTATTGACCGGAGAGTCGTCCCGGTCATGTCTGCATGTCTCCCGAACCCGTAGGGTCTACACACTTAAGGTTCGGTGACGCTAGGGTTATGAAGATATGTGTATGCAGTAACCCGAATATTGTTCGGAGTCTCGGATGAGATCCCGGACGTCACGAGGAGTTCCGGAATGGTCCGGAGGTAAAGAATTATATATAGGAAGTGCTGTTTCGGCCATCGGGACAAGTTTCGGGGTTATCGGTATTGTACCGGGACCACCGGAGGGGTCCCGGGGGCCCACCGGGTGGGGCCACCTGTCCCGGGGGGCCACATGGGCTGTAGGGGGTGCGCCTTGGCCTATATGGGCCAAGGGCACCAGCCCCTATAGGCCCATGCGCCTAGGGTTTCCATGGGGGAGGAGTCCCACTAGTGGAAGGCACCCCTAAGTGCCTTGGGGGGAGGGAAACCTCCCCTTGGCCGCCGCACCTAGGAGATTGGATCTCCTAGGCTGCGCACCACCCCCCCTTGGCCCTCCTATATAGTTGAAGAGAGGAGGGATTTCATACCTCAGCCTTTGGTGCTTCCCTCTCTCCCCGTTACGTCTCTCCCTTGTAGTATAGGCGAAGCCCTGCTACTGTGATGCCCTGCATCCACCACCACGCCGTCGTGCTGCTGGATCTTCATCAACCTCTCCTCCCCCCTTGCTGGATCAAGAAAGGAGGAGACGTCATCCGTTCCGTACGTGTGTTGAACGCGGAGGCACCATCCGTTCGGTGCTTGATCATCGGTGATTTGAATCACGTCATGTTCGACTACATCATCCCCGTTCTTTGAACGCTTCCGCTCGCCATCTACAAGGTACATAGATGCATCTAATCACTCGTTGCTAGATGAACTCCTAGATGGATCTTGGTGAAACCGTAGGAAATTTTTTTGTTTTTTGCTACGTTCCCCAACAGGTAAGGCATTCTCTATGCAAAGCAGACATATAAAAGTAAACTACTTGTTACTTACCCGAATCCGGAGCTCTCCAGGGGCATTCGCAGATCTTCCATGCGGCGTATCCAATGCCGCTGCATTCTACCGAGCCGAGGAAGGCAGCTCGACAGAGAAGGTGTTCTGGTCTCAGTACGCTAAGGCCGGACACCCTGTGCCCTTGAGCGACCAGCTGAAGCAGCTGGTCGAGCTCCACAAGGCGGCCGAACAGGCCCTGAAGGGCTTCATAGTTCGGCTGTGGCCTAGAGAGGCCCTGCCTGGGAGCTACTTTGGACTGGTGCGGCGGCTGGTGGAGGCTTGTCCAAGGCTCGAGGTCATCAAGTGCTCTGTCTGCATCGAAGGTGCCCGTAGGGCCCTTGCCCGTGCAAAGGTGCACTGGAGTAAGCTGGACGGTGAGAAGCTTGTGAGGGATGGGCCGCCGCCGGGGAAGGAGCATCGCAAGCCCGAGAACTATTACAAGGATGTTCTGGCCGGTGCCCGCCTTATGGCGGATGAATGCACCAAGGATGTAATTTTTGAATGAACTCGCTCGTGTTAACCTATGTGCTGAAAACTTGTTCATATGCGCTAAGCAATGCTTGAATTTAAAATATTACTTTCTGTGCGGCTGTTTATCAAAAAATTGAGAGATGGCCAGTTGTCGGCTTCTGCCCCCATGCCACTAGTGCTGGGGTGTTCGGGATAAACCTGAGCGCTCTTTTTCACATGATTGGGTCCGTCGAGGGAGGCGCTTAGCACAATGAACAAGGCAATCGGACTATAATGCTTGAACACTCTCACTTAGCTATAGAACTCTATAATTTTAAATTTCGGCGAAGCCCCTAGTATTCGGAAGACCGAGTTCGGGGCGCTATCCACGCCTTGGCCGGACAAAGCCGGTTCCTCGCTCGAAGTGGCATAAGTCTTTAAGGACTCGAAAAACCTCTCGAACAGCGACCGGTCTCTCGCCTCATCATGACAGTCAGTTTTAGCTTTCTCTACTGAGGTGCTCAGCCTAGCTCAACTGGGGCACAATCGCAGTAGTTCTCCTAGTGCTACCTTAGCCGATATAGCGGAACGTAAGGCACCAAAACATAGGAGCCGGGCAAACCCAACTATTGACCCAAATCATGATTCGGAGCCGATGCATATAGTGCTATAAGTTCGGGGTGCCGCACTTGTGGAAGTGTATGGACTTCTCACGCCATATTGATGGGTGCTGAAGCCCCTGGCGTATTTTTGCCATACCACAGTGTACGGATGCAACATGTTATTGATAAACATATATATAAAAAGAGGATAATGCAAAAAATAGACAAAAAGCTATGCATTGTTTATAGAAAGGCTGCTATGAAAGTGGAGCGATACAAATAGTGCGATAAGCAAAAGAAATTGGACTATTTAACATGTCCTGGCCAGGGGCAGGCCGCGGAATTATATTAAAAAACAGGTATACTGCTCGCAATAGAGACCACCTGGGAGTTCCATAATGCGGTGTGGCTTGTCTGCTTTCCTGGATCTTGCATCGTTTCTGCGGCAGTTGAATTGTCGAACGGGTCATCCGAAGTATGGAGTCCTAAGAGTAAGAGAAAAAAGAAAAAAAAGGAATCCGGCAACCCCTGGTGCGGTTTAAGCCGTATTTCGGGCGTGCCGTGATAGTGCCCCTTCCCCTGTGCCCATGGTATTTCAAGAGCGTAGTTATGTACGCGAAGCACTGGTTTCGCTATATCGCGAGGGCTAGGGTTGGGGCCGCATTGCTACGCTAGCTCAGAACGTGCCAGGCGGTCTTGTTGTAGTGTACTCCGGGCGCGCTTGACAGTGTCCGGCTTTTTGAAGGCCGAACTGGAGAACTGCCTAGAGAGGCTGCTTTGTACTTCTGCTGCGAGCGCTGCCATGTGCTCCTCCGTTCGGAGGGAGCGTTCGGTGTTCCCATTGACCGTGATTACTCCTCTAGGGCCTGGCATCTTGAGCTTGAGGTATGCATAGTGCGGTACCGCGTTGAATTTTGCGAATGCGGTTCACCCGAGCAGTGCGTGATAGCCACTACGAAACGGGACTATGTCGAAGATTAACTCCTCGCTTCGGAAGTTATCCGGAGATCCGAAGACCACTTCCAGTGTGACTGAGCCTGTACAGTTGGCTTCTACACCTGGTATGACGCCTTTAAAGCTCGTTTTGGTGGGCTTGATCCTCGAGGGATCTATGCCCATTTTTCGCACTGTATCCTGGTAAAGCAGGTTCAGGCTGCTGCCGCCGTCCATGAGGACTCTTGTAAGATGAAATCCATCAATGATTGGGTCTAGAACCAATGCGGCGAAGCCGCCGTGACGGATGCTGGTGGGGTGGTCCCTTCGATCAAAGGTGATCGGGCAGGAGGACCATGGGTTGAACTTTGGGGCGACTGGCTCCATCGCATATACGTCCCGTAACACACGCTTCCGCTCCCTCTTGGGGATGTGGGTTGCGTATATCATGTTCACCGTCCGCACTTGCGGGGGAAATCCCTTCTGTCCACCGTTGTTCGGCAGCCTGGGCTCCTCCTCGTTGTCGCTATACAGCCCCTTGTCTTTGTTTTCGGCTCTTAACTTGCCTGACTGCTTGAACACCCAACAATCCCTGTTGGTGTGATTGGCTGGCTTTTCGGGGGTGCCATGTATCTGTCACAAGCGGTCGAGTATTCGGTCCAAACTGGACGGGCCCTGAGTATTTCTTTTGAATGGTTTTTTCCGTTGACCAGATTTGTAGCCTCGGAATCCGGCATTAACTGCCGTATCCTTGTTGCTGTCGCTGTTAACGCGGCGCTTTTGTTTGTTCCGACGCGACCTGTCGCTTTTGTCCTTGGTATTCAAATTACCAGGGTTCTTGGTTAAATTGTTGCTGCGAGCTAGCCAGCTATCGTCTCCCGCGCAAAGCGGGTCATGAGTGTCGTGAGGGCTGCCATAGATTTCGGCTTTTCCTGTCCCAGGTGCCGGGCAAGCCACTCGTCACGGATATTATGCTTGAAGGCCGCTAAGGCCTCTGCTCCGGACAGTCGACTATCTGGTTTTTCTTTGTTAGGAACCGTGTCCAGAATTGCCTGGCCGATTCCTCTGGCTGCTGAATTATGTGGCTTAGGTCATCGGCGTCCGGTGGTCGCACATAAGTGCCCTGGAAGTTGTCAAGGAATGTAGCTTCCAGGTCCTCCCAAGAACCGATTGAGTCTGCTGGCAAGCTGTTAAGCCAATGCCGGGCCGGTCCCTTAAGTTTGAGTGGGAGGTATTTGATGGCGTGTAGATCATCACCGCGCGCCATGTGGATATAAAGGAGATAATCCTCGATCCATACCGCAGGATCTGTTGTGCCATCGTACGATTCGATGTTTACGGGTTTGAAGCCCTCAGGGATTTTATGATCCATTACTTCATCTGTGAAGCATAGTGGGTGTGCGACGCCTCTGTATTGGGCTATATCACAACGCAGCTCGAAGGAGCTTTGTCTGTTGAGTTCGGCCCGGCTGGATTTATTGCATCCGGAGTGACGATCACCGTCACGTGCCGTGGGGCGCCTGCGCGATCCGTAGATCGATCTTGTTTGCCTTGCCTTGTCTTCCAGTATGTCACGCAGGTCGGACGCATTTTCCCGTGCCTTAGTATGCTTGACGCGGCGTCGGGGCATGGCTTGAGTGGAGGGCCAAGAGGCCTCTCTGTCACGGCCACGAGGTGGCCGATCGGCCATGTCATGCGCTGGTGATGTAGGTGCTTCCTCCTCTAGTCGGGGTAGCAGCCTGCGCTTTGGGTAACTCTTGAAGGGGCGTTTGAGTTCATACTCTTCGGCCGCAAGGACTTCAGTCCATCTGTCAGCTAGCAAATTCTGATCAGCTCTAAGATGTTGCTACTTTTTCTTGATGCTACTTGCCGTGGCCATAAGCCTGCGTTTAAAATGCTCTTGTTCGTCGAGATCCTCTAGCACGACGAACTCGTCGTCGTCGAGGCTTGCCTCGTCTTCGGAGGGAGGCGTATAATTATCGTCCTCAACCTCTTGGTCCGCCGCCCTCTCGTGAGGGCTGGCTTCTCTGTCCTCCTGTGCTGAATCTTGCTGGAGGGGGTGTTCTTCGGCGCTATCCGGAGTAGTATTATCTCTCGTGCCGGAATCACCGTTTTTGCTTTGGCGAGATTTAGAGCGGCGCCACTGACGCCGGCGCTTGGGCTGTTTCTTAGAGGTATCATCCCCCACTGTTCCATCGCCATCTCCATCCTTTGGAGTGTCCACCATATATATGTCATATGACGAGGTGGCCTTCCAGCGCCCTACAGGTGCTGGTTCTTGTTCGTCTCCTGCATCGCCGTCCATGCCGTCGATGTCTTCGGAGTCGAAATCAAGCATGTCGGTTAAGTCGTCGACAGTGGCTACGAAGTGGGTGGTGGGTGGATTTTGAATTTCTTCATCGTCCGTATCCCAACCTTGCTGACCGTAGTCCGGCCAGGGCTCTCCTGATAAAGAGAGAGACTTTAGAGAATTCAGGATGTCGCCGAAGGGCGAGTGCTGAAAGATGTCCGCGGCGGTGAACTCCATTATTGGCGCCCAATCGGATTCGATCGGCAGGGACGCGGGGGGCTCGGAGTTCGGAGAGGAATCCGGCTCCTCGAAGTCACGGGCCGTGCGGAGTGCGGGGCTGGAGTTCGGCTCGATCGCCTCTGAGATCGCAGCCCCTGAGGCAGCGTCCAACCGCTGATCCTCGATCGGCGCAGTAGGCTCCAAATCAATGGTCGGAACCGATGCGTGTGCGGCCTCCAAGGGGCTGTTTGGCGACAGTGCTATATCATGCCCATCGAGACAGTGCGGCGCGCTTGGCTGTGGCTCGAATCTGTCGAAGATCAAGTCCCCGCGGATGTCAGTCATGTAGTTTAGGCTTCCAAACCTGACCTGATGGCCAGGGGCGTAGCTTTCGATCTGCTCAAGGTGGCCAAGCGAATTGGCCCGCAGTGCGAAGCCGCCGAAGACGAAGATCTGTCCGGGGAGAAAAGTCTCACCCTGGACTGCATCGTTGTTCATGATCGAAGGAGCCATCGGGCCTAAAAGCGACGACACAGAGGAACTCTCAATGAAAGCACCAATGTCGGTGTCAAAACCGGCAGATCTCGGGTAGGGGGTCCCGAACTGTGCGTCTAGGCCGGATGGTAACAGGAGGCAAGGAACACGATGTTTTACCCAGGTTCGGGCCCTCTTGATGGAGGTAAAACCCTACGTCCTGCTTGATTAATATTGATGATATGGGTAGTACAAGAGTAGATCTACCATGAGATCAAGGAGGCTAAACCCTAAAAGCTAGCCTATGGTATGATTGTTGTATGATGAAGTTGTCCTACGGACTAAAACCCTCCGGTTTATATAGACACCGGAGAGGGTTAGGGTTACACAAAGTCAGTTACAATGGTAGGAGATCTTGAATATCCGCATCGCCAAGCTTGCCTTCCACGCCAAGGAAAGTACCATCCGGACACGGGACGAAGTCTTCAATCTTGTATCTTCATAGTCCTGGAGTCCGGCTGAAGGTATAGTCCGGCTACCTGAACACCCCCTAATCCAGGACTCCCTCAGCTACCCCGGGCAAGATCCAAACAGCCCCTCCCAACAGATTCAAATCCCTCGTTCGCCGTGGAATTTTGCCATGTCTTGTTTTCATGGACTAGCAAGATGCCCGTGCATTGCATGGAACATCAAGATGCATTTTTTTACAAACTCCTGCATGCATGCAAGGGATAATTAATGTCCTCCTTTGCTGGTACCATGAGGCAAACACCATTAATATTGCATCGATTAGTGTTAGTGGCCTTGTATATCTGCAAATTGTAATTTTGATAGTGAACCCTTGTATATAAAAATGGAGGGAGAAAGATGAGAGATAAGGTGAGGAGGAGTGGGGCGTGGTGGTGACTGATGGTCGGACTGGGCGGAGGCATGGGGATGGACGGCGCATTATGTCTAGGTTTGTATCTCTCTCAAACACACCCACGTAGGTGGGGTACGTGCACGAAGAGAAGAGGTGCACGCACGGCGCACGCACTCCCGTCTCTTTCCCAACCACACCCGTGTGGGTACACGGTGGAGCTCATTTGTGTACGAAAAAGGCAGCCCACGTGGTAATTTGGCATGTGTACTGGTTGTCCACTTGGTGTAGGGAGGATCGTCTACCACGGGTGAACAAACAAATTGCGACTTGACGCGTTATGTTAAATTAAAAAAAGAGGAAAACCATGTGGGGCCTACCTTAGAGGCAAGGCTCTATACACTGGAGTACTTTTGATGTGTCCCGTCAACTCGCAGAACGAGGAGAAGCTTGCTTAGTACGCCGTCTCCCCCGCCCATGGGTGCGGTGGCTTGCAGGATGAGGTGAAGCTTGCTTACGAGTAGTACTAGCACTACTACTACTGTATGCCTTTACGCCCGCTCCCTCGCCCACTTGAAGATAAAATTTTACTACTCCCTCCGTTTACTCCTCGTCCCTACTACGTACTTTGGTTAGTACTCCCTCCATTTACTTATACAAGGCCACTATAAAAAATATATTTTGCATCTATACAAGGCCACAAATAGTAATCGAGACAAAAGTTACTACTCCCTCCTTTCCAGTTTATGGCTCAATTTCAAAATCTCTCCAACCAAGGTAGACGGTGAGTGGTTGAATTAATTTTGTAGTTTGCACAAGTAATTAGTACGCTCGTTTCTCTCAAGAAGTTATGTTTACTGAGGCATTAATTAGAACGAATGCATGAATGACCACTAAATTTCCATGAACTTGTACATGCATTGGTTAGTTTCCTCTTGACACTGCTTGCGTCGGGTGATCTAACGCACCTCAAAATCCAACATGTAATGGTGCTACTACTAGTATAGTAGAATTGAGACTTATCAAATGGAAAAATGAATTTTTTTTATGAGCCCTATAAACCCTAGTGGGTACGTACTCCGTAAAAATAGATTTTTCCAAAACTAAGTCGCTCCCTTTCATGAATTCTATGGTATACTCCTCCGTCGACGCTCCCTTTCATGAATTATGTACTTACTGTCACCGACATGTGGGACATATAGCAACCGGGTCGACGTGTCAGGCACCAAATAACAGTGCAGAACAGCAGGGGGGACGCACCACACTCGTACCGGCCCAGTAGTAGTAATGAGCAATGAGACGTCAAATCACAATGTCGCACCTTCCCAGACGGACGAAGCAACCATTATTTCACACTTCGGTTCACCATCGTCTCAAACCACGTAGTATTGCTTCTGTCTCAAGAGGGACACACGCATTGCCTTGGTACATCATGACACGTGGGACCGCATGACAGGCCATGCTCCCCCGCCGATCGCTCGGTAAAATCACCTCATTTTTACTATACTTCCTCCGTATCGGTTTACTACATGGCATGCACGTCGTTCTAGGTTGAGAATTTAACTGGCTATATATATGTGATTAACAGTACTCTAGCCTTTTAAAAAATGTATACTTTTGTACAATAGTACTATCGATGGATTGCGCCATGGAGCAAAAATTGAAATTAAAAAAAGTGGTACATATAGAGAGCGCTCGTCGCCAAATTATGCATATTAGTACTATTAAAAAAGCTAGTACGTGCTTAATTGGGGTGCTGAATTCTATTAAAGAAATACTAGTAGTATGTACAGACTGAAGAGTTAAAGTAACGAGAGGAAACATAATATAGTTCTGCTGGGGGCTCAGCACAACACACCCCTCAAATTAAACTAAGCACACCTGAAATTAAATTATGCAACTAATTCGGTAGACATTGCATTAGAAGTTTAGAACCACCATGAGCAACGACACTGCCACCTTACTCGGAGTCCTCGTCCACGTCCTCGACTTTGTCCTTGTCCCTCTCCCTCTTGGTTGATACTTCTTTGCTTGAACCGCACACTTGGTTGTTGCTCTTCATCCAACCCTTGTAGATGTTGAAGCAAAGGTAGCCATCCATTGTAGCGTAGTGGATGTGGTCTATATCTAGTACATTCCGCTGCCAGGCATGACGATGAAACGTGTATGGAGGTTTCTCCAGTTTACCGTACGAAGGATGAACCATGGCTCCTGCCAGGGTCAGCATTGAAGGCTGACGAGAGGACACCAGCCGATTCTTCTGGAGGTCGAAGGGGTTGCCTACAACGAGACCTATCCGATGTAGGACATCCCTGTTGTTCTTAAAGTCTACAGTAACGAAATTCACTGTTTTGTCCTTGAGGAAGTTCTTAAAATCCTGGCACTCAACGTCGGCATGGCATATGTGGTAGACCAAGCAAACGTTATGTACGCAAACCTGGATCACGGCGGGCTTCTTCCTCTCTTCGTCCTTTAGATCCTTCTCTGGTCCCAGGATTGTGGTGTACTC
Source organism: Triticum urartu (assembly GCF_003073215.2). Taxonomy (NCBI): domain Eukaryota; kingdom Viridiplantae; phylum Streptophyta; class Magnoliopsida; order Poales; family Poaceae; genus Triticum; species Triticum urartu. The sequence continues at coordinate 70,083,656 of NC_053022.1, read as the reverse complement.
AACATCTAGCCCAGCGACCCACTCATCATCTGATTTTTCGAACATGCGCCTGAAGCGAGAAAGGCATCCTTTCACCGTCGCGGAAGAATGGGTGTAGATGACGTCGAACTCATCGCCGATGATGGTTCTAACCTTGTATTCACCGCCGATCGTGGAGATTTGGGACGCCATGGAATTGGGAGGAGGGTTAGGATTAGTGGAACTGCCATAATGTGAATGGACGGGACGACTAGGAGCGAACCGCCGTAGTATTAAAGGACATGCGGGGACGAGTAGGAGCGAATTGCCAGCGTGCGAACGGCGGGGTAGTGGCTTTCCATTCTCCCATGATACGGGCTTCCGAGAGCCCTTGGATCTGAGATCGAAAGGTTGCATGGCGTGATTCTAGACCTATGGGTGAATATCCTATCCTGGAGGGTTATTCTGCAAATTTTCAGCAATTTAGCATGCGACCGTTTGATCTCAGATCCAAGGGCTGCCAGCAGCCCGTATCATAGTCGCGCCTACCACGACCGTCGCGTCGCTCGCGCGGTCGCGCCCTTGGAGATTTAACACGGTGCGTTAGGCTATCTGACGTTGGCATGTCATACATAGTCATCACTTAGTCACTCATACTACAACAAGGTTGGCTATAAGTGTATTTTTTTACTCATCTCTATCTCTTTCTTCGTAATGGAGGTGGTCAGGAATCGGGAGACTCACGCCGGTCGTAGCGCCGCAGTTAAAATGATAATGGCAAGTCAAATCACGGGGCCCCACCTGTCCAGCAGTAACTCGTTGTCAAATCACACAGCCCTACGTTAGCAGCAGCCTACTCCCTCGTCTTCTCGTGTCTCTGTCGAACCGACTAGGCGGAACTACCCCGCCTACCATGCAGGAAAAGCCCCGCCCTCGACTTTTAAATACAACTACATCCGCTTAAGAATCCAATGATATACTTTTTGTGACATAGTAACTCATATTTAGTTAGTCAAATGGATAACCTAGAACTACGTACAGGCCCTATAAACCGAGATGCCTAAAAATAAAAAAACCAAGATGGAGAGGGTAGTTCAGCACGTATCTTTTTAGATCAATATAGTCGGGATTCACCAAGGAGCAAAACCAAGTGGTAGGCTACTCCTGTCGTGTTGGCGTAGCAACTCAAGCAGAGTCAGTCCGCACACGAAATGGCGACACACTTAATAGGACCCCTTTGGCCGACATGTGGCTCATCCACCGTCTTGTTCCACGTGCGATGCACCAAATTACAGTTCGGAGCAGCGGTTGGAATTGGAGGCACCCCGGTCATAGCGCCGCAGTAGTAGAAAATGAGCGATGAGGGGTCAAATCACAAAGCCCCACCTTTCCCGCATTCAGTTGGACGGACGAAGCAACCATCATTTCACTCTAGGGCGCAAGAGCATAAAGAAAAGAGAAAACAATTATGCGTGCGGCAGCTACCTAGGGCACCTAGGGTAGGGGTCTCCACTACAGATCCTTTTTTTTAAAGCGCCTCCACTACAAATCGGCTTCTCCCTCGTTCTCTTGAAGAAAACCGATGATGAGTGCGGCGGTAGGGTTTGTAGGAGTACTAAGGCGTGTGGGGCCACGTCGTAGTAAACAGGTTCGAGTCGACGCCTTAAATATGTGTGGGCCGCTTGGTTTTACGGGAACGAGGCAGGATTTTGGGTTCGGGGACCAGTGGAGATATAGTACGTACAAAAAATTGTGGACGTAGGTTCGACCGAAAGGCAATGATGCATGGGCCCTGCATTTTGATATACCCGGGGCCGCGTGAAATTTGCTACTCTACTCAAAACTAGTAAGGTACACATGTATTGAACGCATGAGATTTTGAAACCAAATTATGAATAAATACACACTACAGCATGTAAAGTTTTGAGTCATATATGCATGATATAGATGTTCGTTTAGTTCTTATAGTTCATCTCATTCAAAATCAATTAGTTTTATAAAAATGTTAAGATTCATGGGGTTGTGCATTGTAAATCATAAAGTAAAAAACAAATAATGGCAATTCATTTAGAAAAAATAATCAATTATGATACAGAAGATTCTAGAACAAAGGAGAAGTGCTTATGTTTTAAGGTTTGTGCATTATGCTTAAGTTCAACCATGGAGTCTTCTAAATTGTACATGTGGCAGATTTGGTGGAATGTTGATGATATCCAACGACCAGTAGTGCTCGGATTTACCTACCTCTGCATTGTCGGGTTAGCTTCATCCAGCGACCATATTTCAAAGTTATTGGCACACTATATAGTTCTTGTGCCATAGTTGCATGTTTTGGAAAAAAGCTACTAGTGGGTTGTACTATCTATTTAGGAATAGAAGATGTATACATGGAAGTTGTAGGGAAAGAGATGACATGGAGCATCTCAATTCCTATGAGTAGGGACTAGCACAAATGCCCATGCGATGCAACGGGTGAGATATTTTATTTACGACAAATAACGGGAACGATAATCGATGTGGCCACAAAAAACGGTCTCCACAACGGTAGGCGACAGAGCAAGGAGTTGTCTTCTCACTGGACGTGTTTGGCCCATGAAATCTTGATAGTGGTGGGGTTGGTAGGCGCGGTGGCGAGCACCCAACTCGTGCTTTTTTTCCGTGTCCGCCTCCATCTCGGCGTTGTGCATGCCTCATCATTTGATGGGTGTGTGACGATCTTCGGGACACGGTTGCTTCGACCACTCTCCTACAACTGCGTAACCGGATGGATTACTAATTAAAGCGCATAAATCCTGTTTCATAAGCATAATCAGTCGTGAATATCCCTTCATTATGATGGTTTATTCTCTTTGATTATTTTAGCGCTCACGTATCAATCATTTTTTTTCTACTTAGAGCCAAACAACATATACTCTTTTATTGGCACATGCCCTTTTTTTAATTTATTTCCAACTAGGATAGAACAAACGCGCGCTCTAATCAATGGCCAACACGAATATTTAAGAAGATACGATAGCTTCAGATTTTATTTATTTATTTATTTATTATTTCGAACATTCAAAGAAAACCGGTGAATGTTCTTGGAAACGTTAATTTTTTTGAAAGCCCGGACAGTTCTAAAAAAATGTCAACATTTTTCTTAACTTCCACATAGTTTTGGAAAAACACAAACAAAATTAAAAACAGGAGTAGTAATTGAAATTAATAAAGAATAGTTTGAAAACATGAACTATTTATACAACAGAACATTATTATTATTTTTGAAAAGGGGAACATTAACAACATTTTTAAAAATGTTTTCTTAGACGCAAACATTTTTTGTGTTTCTGAACTTTTCACTAAAATAGGAATATTTTTTGAATATAGAGCATTTTATAAAATAATAATTTTATAAAAAATATCGAACAATTCCGAAATAGATTTATTTTAAATTGCAACATTTTTAAAATGTTGAGGAAATTATGAAACCAATTTTTTTAAGTTGCTAATATTTTTTAAGACAGGAATAAAATTTTGTAATGCTAATTCTTTTGAATCTTTGAACAAAAATTGAAATTCAGAATACATTTTGTATATTTTTATTTCCCGAAACAATAAAAATAAAGAAGGGGGAAATAAAAATTAAACAGAAACCGAATACAGAAAAAACAAAAACAGGCCCGCCCAGTCTTGGGCGACTTGTGTGTACATTCAACTATTTGTCGCCACCGGCGACAAATAAGGTCCTAGCGACGCATGGGCAGGGTAATTATTGGGTTGGTTTTGTTGGGCTGGAGTGCGCCTGGCCCAGTTGCGGTATTCTGGACAAACTTTTTGTCTTTTCCAGTGGAGAGACACACAAAAATTTAGTACCACCTCGGATAGCAAAAAATTATTTTTGGCGGCGAACGGACGAAACTATTGGAGAAACGCACCTTGCTTTATTAGTAATAGGTATAGATGTAGATATAGAGGTATAGATATAGAAAAACCCGGACAGTTCTAAAAAAATGTCAACATTTTTCTTAAATTCCACATAGTTTTGGAAAAACACAAACAAAATTAGAAACGGGAGTAGTAATTGAAATTAATAAACAATATTTTGAAAACATGAACTATTTATACAATAGAACATTATTATTATTTTTGAAAAGGGGAACATTAAAAACTTTTTTTAAAATGTTTTCTTAGACGCAAACATTTTTTTGTATTTCTGAACTTTTCACTAAAATAGGAATATTTTTTGAATATCGAACATTTTATAAAATAATAATTTTATAAAAAATATCAAACAATTCTGAAATAGATTTATTTTAAATTGCAACATTTTGAAAATGTTGAGGAAATTACGAAACCAATTTTTTTAAGTTGCTAATATTTTTTAAGACAGGAATAAAATTTTGTAATGCTAATTCTTTTGAATATTTGAAAAAAAAAATGAAATTCTGAATACATTTTGTATATTTTTATTTCCCGAAACAATAAAAATAAAGAAGGAGGGAATAAAAATTAAACAGAAACCGAATACAGAAAAAACAAAAACAGGCTCGCCCAGTCTTGGGCGACTTGTTTGTACATTCAACTCGGCGACAAATAAGGTCCTGGCGACGCATGGGCAGGGTAACTATTGGGTTGGTTTTGTTGGGCTGAAGTGCGCCTGGCCCAGTTGCGGTATTCTGGACAAACTTTTTGTCTTTTCCAGTGGAGAGACGCACAAAAATTTAGTACAACCTCGAATAGCAAAAAATTATTTTCGGCGATGAACGGATGAAACTATTGGAGAAACGCATCTTGCTTTATTAGTAGGTATAGATTGGAAAAGAGGTGTCGTTTGGTTCACATCATAGAAACTTTTTTATTGAATCTAGAGATAACATGTATCTCAATTCCTATGAGGAGGGATTAGAAAAGAGATGTAATTTGGTTCATATCATAGGAACTTTTCTATTGAATATGCGCTAATGTTTATTTTCCTTTGAAATTAAGGGAGTATAAGAATTCATTCATATGAACCAAGTGGCTCTAAAGCTACAGAAATAATATCATGTTTATTTTCTTTGAAATGTGGAGTATATGAATCTATTCCTATGAACCAATTGGCTCTAAAGGAAAAATCCTATAAAAATCATATCATATAGAGTTCCTATGATATTCCTCGACACTAAAGGATGCTTGAAATTGCTGCGGGTGATACGATGGTCTTTCTTTGTAGACTCATCACCCATCTTTATAGTTACCTCTCGAAGATGAATGAAATGATATATATACATGGTATTCTACATGTGCAATTTGGTACACGAAAACTCGATAAAAGTTTGCGAGGTTCGAATTTTCAATAAAGCTATATGCACTACATTTCGGAACGGAGAGAGCATACGGCAGTTGCTAACACTCACGTGGAAGATTTGTGTGTAGGAGGAGTGGCTGTTCTGTTAAATGACATGGCAAAACTGACACTGTCGGATGCCGATCTAACGGTTCTTACGGCATTCGTCAGGAAAAGGCTTGTGGCGAACCTTTATCGGATAATGATTTACAGACACATGCATTGCATTGATACGTGCCCCCCTCTCTCTCACGCACACGCACCCTCACGAGTCATGACTTTCCCGAGTCCTCTCGCAGACTCGCACGTCGCACCCACCGTCTATCTGCAGGTAGACGTCACGCACGTATGTGCTCTTCACACCCTACCCTCAGAACTTCTACAGAACAAAATACGGCGTGCACATTTCATTTTAGCTCACACGTCACACACTTATACTATTACTCTTGCGGCAAACATTCTTTGGGTATAGTATATTGTACTCTCACGAAGAGAAGCGGTGCACGCACGCACTAGTTCTCTCACACCCACTCGCGGGTACACGTAGGAGCGCATTTTTTTGAAGCCGGTACAACAAAATCACTCCACTATATATAAAAGCATGAGCCTTAGCGCTTGCTTTACTAGGGTTCCTCTCGTTCACTCTCTCATGCTCTCCAGATTTAAGCAACACATAGGTGGCCACACTCTCTCTCAGCTCACGACTGGTCACAAATCCGGCCGGACAACCTCGACCGGGGCAGGGGTGTAGGTGAATCGTTCACGCTGTCGTCGGCGGCGAGGGAGGAGACCAACGGCTGCCCGCGCGTCCCGATCGGCGGCCGTGTCGTTCTCTCCGAGAGAGCACCGCCTCGGGAGGGCCTCCGACCCCTTCTTCCTCCCTGCGGTATTGTGGCCAAGATGCGGCCTCCCGACGCCGTCTTTGCCACATGTCGACGACCCTTAGGTATATATTCCTTCGAAACCTGCCTTGCTCTACTGCCCCAGCTCCCTAAGTGTGGATCATTTTATATTTCTGTCCACTGTTCCAAAGCCACCTAGACATCTACTATTATTAGAAGTAAAGCTAGTTCATACAGTCGACTCAAAGCGTTGGTTTAAACACGGAAGAAGGTGGGAAAGCTATAGCATGAATCTAGGACTTGGTTCTAAGAGGAAATGGGGAAAGTAGTAATATCTGTCATTGTTTAAATAACCGTATTTCGTATTTGCGCAAACAGGGATGTCTGTCTCCATATCGTTTCGGGATGTCTATCTCCGTATCGTTTCTATCCATGCAATCAAAAGCACACACCTCAGTTTTAGTACAACCGCGCAAAATGAGATGGCTATCCCTCATTGCCGTCGTCTAACCTCCCGTCCTCAAGGTATCCCTACATTGGTAGTAACTAAGGTAGAATGACCAACGCAATCTAAAAGAAGCTGATTCGTACGTTTTACTTCCTGATTGCAGTTGTAACATCCCAAATTTTCAATTTGGAATGTTATACATAGGTCATTCATGCATATCATATTTTATTGCATTTTCGTTCCGCAATCCTCAAGATCCTAAGCAACTCAAGGACCCTCGGATAGAGTTGGGGATTTCCCGATTTTCATATTTGATTGTTATCAAATAATGAAACGAGGAATTTTGATTTTAATTATTTTTCTCTCCGAAAATATTTCATATTAAAATATATGAGAGGAGATAACATGACTTTTCCAAAATAATTGAAATATTGGAGGAAAAATATTAAAATCATTTATTTGATTTTATTTGCATTAGAAAAATTGCACGTTTTCAAAATTGCATTTTAGGGCCAAGAAAATATTCATCTCGTTCTAAATATTTTATTTAGACGGTGAAAATTTATTTTGGCATTTTTAGATTTTTATTTTATTTTCTAGGATTTATTTTTTGTTCAGCGGAATTATTTAAAAAAACTTCCAGCGCCCGACCGGGCCGAAGCCCAGCCGAGCCAGGCCAGCCCAACCCCGCGCCACCGCCTTCCTCGTCACGTGCCGCCGCCGGACTCGGAAGAGTCCGAGCGGCCGCCGCCGTCGCGACCCCCTCCCCAAGTCGGAGCCGCCGCCTCGCCCTCCCCTTTAAAAACCCACCCCGGGGCCCCCCTGGAGCACCAAGTCACCGCCGTCGCAGCCCTCGCCAGCTCCGCCGCCGCAGCCCACGCCGCCGCCTGCCGCCGCCCGCGCTGCAGCGGCCCCACGCCGCCGAGCCGCCCCGCCGCCCCGCAAGCCCGCCCTCCAAGCCTCGCCTCGCCGGAGCTGCCTCGCCGGAGAGGTAACGTCCGCCGCCGCCGATTTTTTTGAAAAACGATTCGGTTTTTTTAAAAAAAACCCTAGTTTGTTTTTTAGATCGGTTCGCCGGTTTTTCCCGGTTCTGCTACTTAGCGAACGTTCGTCCGTACGTTCGTTTTAACGAATGGTTTTCGCCCGTTAGTTACAGATAACGAACGCTCGTTCGTTAGTCTGTTCGTCAGTTTTCTTTTTATCGGATTTTTCCGCGATTATTCTCGATCGCGATTTCTGATCCGATTTTCGTTTCAGTTTATCTTTTCGCTCGTTTATCGGAATCAGGCGATTCAAGCGCCTAGATCTTCGTCTCGAGACCCTCTTTCTGTTTAATCAACTTAAACAAGATTTTGGTACTGTAAAATTTGACTTTAGTTCACATTAGTAAACAGATCTTGTTTCTTTCGCCGTTTGAGTTTCGTTGCTCCGTTCGATTTGATTCTTTTTGCAGACCGGAGTTCTTAAGTTGAACTTTCTGTTCAATCTCTCTTATTTGAGTTTTGCACGTGCATCTCTGCTTGTTGCATATGTATGCTATTGTTTGTTTGCGATAGAATTCCCGGAGTGCGAAGCGTGCTACTACGAGTCCCTAGGGTTCACGGATCGTCAGCAAGGCAAGTAACACATTGATCATACTCTTTCCATACCCAGTTTTTATGCATTAGAATCAATCCTCAAACATTGCATGAATAGGATGTCATTAACTTGTGGGTTGGGAAGTAGTTGTTGAGGTAGGACCTATTGCCCTGTTATATCAAACCCTTGGGAGTTACTTCTACGCGTTGCTTATATTGCTATGCTATGTTCGTACACGTGGATTGGGTTTGAGTGAAATCCATGACAGATGTGAGATTGTTAATTAATGGTTCAACTTAAGGTGGCAACTTAAATACACATCTGGGTGGATTGAGGCACCTGGAGTACCCAGTGTTGCCTGTATTTTTGGAAATCCCGGGGTTCCGTCTGATTCTCCTATGGACCGCCACCCAGGCTCAAAGGGAACTGAGATTATTCATGCTAGAAACTTCCGTGTGCAGCCACAAGCTATTATGGGCTCTAGCATAGTTGAGTAAGTTACGTGAAGCTCTTGAAGAGGTGGATCAGCAGGTAGAGGGTTGTAGGTTTGGTATGGTCCGCCAGGAGTAGAGAGTTAATGTTTCTGAAAGACTATGTCTCGGTCATCCGTTTCTCAAACATCATGAAGTGCGAGAAATCTAACGGAGGCGATCGAGTCTTGTGGGGAAAAGTGCACAAACCTGTGCAGAGTGTACAATCTAATCATGGTTAGTCGTGTCCCCAGTTATGGACAATCTTGAGTATCTAGTACTTGGAGTATCTTAAGTATCTCATCACTCTTAATTAATATTGTTGGGTTGTTAATTACTTTAATTGGGATTGAGTTGGAGGAACCTTCTCAATGATGTTTCAACCACCATGATAGTTAAATTAAAATCTATTCCTTTGTTGTAGGGAAAATTTGGCTTTTCGCAAAAAAAACTATAACCATAGAGCTTTCCACCAGCCAAATATGCATGTAGTGATAGCATTATTCTGTTCTTGCTCTACTGTGTTATATTGCCAGCGTATTCCATGTGTTGACCCGTTTTCGGGCTGCAACGTATTATGTTGCAGACTTTTCAGACGAGGGGTAAGGTTCGTTAGGTCGTTGCCGTGCAGCTCAGCTATGTCGTTGGAGTTGATGGACTCACTTTATCTTCCAAGCCTTCCGCTGTTATCGTATTAGATGGCCTTAAGCCATATTATTGTAATAAGTTCTCTTTTGAGACATTCGATGTAATAAGTGTGTGATTGCTACTCTATTATAAATCCTTCGAGTACTGTGTGTGTTAGCATTACCGATCCAGGGATGACACTGAAGCACAGAGACTTGACCGTTTGAGGTCGGGTCGCTACAAGATGGTATTAGAGCACACGCAGAGTGTATGGCACGACCACTTAGATAAAAACCCTAGGTCACTCTTCTCTACTCATTTCTGACTCCTCTCCATTTTCTACTCCTTAAGATGGCGGAGATGAAGAACAAGTTTGCACAGCCGGATGAAGACACACCTTTTGGATGCCATTTGAAGGAAGTTACTAGGTACTTGAACATTGGAATACCAAGCTTCACCGGGACATACAACGCCACCTTACCAGAAGAGGAGCGTTGGATGATTCAAGTACAAGTTCCAGGAAGGACATTCTCGCCAACCTCTAAACCCATAGAATTTTCTTTCGAAGCACCCACCTGGAGTCTAGGCAAGAGCATGGCAGCCCACATTACCATGGGACGCATTGGAGAAGTCTACAAAAAGGATCTTAAGGACACTATCTACCAGATTTGTGGGCGCCGAGACGAGCAATGGGAAGTGATCAGCACCAAGAATGATAGATCCATTGTAGCTTTCATCCAGGAGCTAAACCAGCACATTCGACGTCAGGAGAACCAAATGTGCGCAGACATGATGGACTTGAAGAAGGCGAAGACTAGGATCATCGAACTGGAGGAAGAACTCAAGTTTACACGCGATGGATATGAGGAGGAAATTAAGACGCTACTGGAGAAGAATGACGACCTGGTTAAGAAGATCGGAGTATTCCTGGGAGACCCCGCACCAGGAGGAGAAGATGAAGAACCCAAGGAGATTCGCTCGAAGGACTACATCATCATCGACGACACCGACTCGGACCCCGACAATAGTGATGATGACTTTGAAGATGAAGCTAGAGCAGATATCATGGAGTCTTCCACCGATCAAAATTTCTAGATGACCACCACATATTAGTAGTATTTCCCCATGTATTTAGTAGTAGTTGAGCACATTTGCAATAGTTCTAGACCGCTTGTATGCCCTTGCTTGATTGATTCAGTGAAATGATTGTGTTTGTCTCATGTGCATATGGGTAGTGCTTTCTCATTAGACCCCTTTTTATTCCGATCTCTTCCATCTAAACCCATCAGATGCCTCCGAGACGTGACACCGGTTTTGCCTTCCCACCGGAGCTCACTCAGTTGATCCAGCAGCAGAACACCTTGATGCAATTGCTAGTTCAGAACTAGGGCAACAACAACAACAACAACAACAACCCGCCGCCAGTTGACAACCTAGCCCGTTTTCTAAAGTTACAGCCGCCGGTGTTTTCTAGTAGCACCGAGCCTATAATTGCTGATGATTGGCTACGCCGTATTAGAAGGGAGTTGACCACCGCAGGTTGCACAGATGCTGAGAAGGTGCGCTTTACCGCACATCAATTGGATGGACTAGCAGCCTCATGGTGGGAGAATTACACGGCCACTTTCCCCATAGCCAACGTCACTTGGGACCAGTTTCAGCAAGCTTTACGCACAGCCCATGTCTCAACTGGAGCTATGAATATTAAGAAGCGCGAGTTTCGCAACTTACGCCAGGGGAACCATACTGTGGCTCAATACGTGGATGAGTTTAGCAAGTTATCTCGCTATGCCCCTGACGATGTGGCCACAGATGCCGCGAAGCAGGAGAAGTTTATGGAAGGGCTGAATGACGAGATGAGCATGCAGTTGATGGTAGAAACCTTCAAAAACTACCAGGAGTTGGTAGATAAGGCTCTTATGATTGAAGGGAAGCAGCAGCAGATTGAGAGCCGTAAGAGGAAGTATGGACAAAGGAGGTATAACTCAGGAGCTCAGCAGAAGCCTCGCCTAACCCCGAACTCGGGAGGACTTGTTCATAACCATGGAGGTCATAACCACACCGGATGAGGATCGCATAACCACAATGGTTCTAAGAATGGGAATGGGAACGGAGCCAACAACAATCAGAACCGCTCCAATCCAGCCACACCCGCCAAAAGAGACCTAAGTCACGTTACTTGCTTTAAGTGCGGGAAGACTGTGCCACGGAGTGCCCTGAAGGGAAGAATGGAAACGGAAATGGGAGCGCTGGGAAGAAGCCCAATCCATTCAACAAAGGACAAGTGAACCACGTTAACGTGGAGGAGGTTGAAGACCAGCCAGACGCGATTATAGGTAAGTTTTTGGTTAAGTCATTTACCGCTCTTGTTATTTTCGATACTAGTGCATCGCATTCATACATATCAAGGGGATTCGTGGATAAGTTTAGACTACCAACCCAAACCCTTAGGACCCCTCTTTTAGTGAGTTCACCTGGAGCAGAGTATATGGCTAGTCGATGGTGCGACCAGATACCCCTAACCATTGGCACACATGTTTTTCGTCCGACCTAATTATCTTGGAGTCACAAGGATTGGATGTGATATTAGGCATGGACTGGATGTCAAAGTATGGAGGAAGCATTAACTGTGCTAGTAAGTCGATTTACCTCACCACCCCGGAGGGAAAAAGGATTAAGTATGTATCTAGGCATGTGCCCAGAAGGAGCCAAGTGAATACCCTCACGGGAGTTGTTCAGTAGGAAGTGCCTGTAGTGAAGGATTACCCGGATGTTTTTCCAGAGGAGTTACCAGGCATGCCACCGGATAGAGACATCGAGTTTTTGATAGAGCTATTGCCAGGTACTGGGCCAATATCCAAGAGACCCTATCGGATGCCCGCAAATGATCTGGAGGAGATTAAGAAACAGATCAAGGAGTTATTGGAGAAAGGTTACATTCGAAGGAGTTCATCACCTTGGGGAGCCCCAGTACTTTTGGTTGAGAAGAAGGATAAATCCCTAAGAATGGTTGTTGATTATCGGTCCTTGAATGAAGTGACGATTAAGAACAAGTACCCACTGCTGATGATTAATGATCTGTTTGATCAGCTACAAGGAGCTAAGGTGTTTTCGAAGATCGATTTGCGATCGGGATACCACCAGTTGAAGATTCGAGAGAAAGATATACCAAAGACAACATTCACCACGCGGTACGGATTGTATGAGCATACGGTCATGTCGTTTGGACTGACTAACGCTCCTGTCTATTTCATGAGCATGATGAACAAAGTATTCATGGAATATTTGGACAAGTTTGTTGTGGTGTTTATTAATGATATAATGGTATATTCGAAGAATGAAGAGGAGCACAAGGAGCATTTGCGATTAGTTCTCGAGAAACTCAGGGAACACCAGTTGTATGCCAAGTTCAGCAAACGCTAGTTTTGGTTGAAGGAAGTCGGATTCCTTGGACATGTTATATCAGGAGAAGGTATAGCAGTAGACCCTAGCAAGGTTCAGTCAGTCACTGAATGGTTGGCACCCACTTCAGTTAGCGAGATCCATAGTTTTCTTGGACTCGCAGGATACTATCGGAGATTCATTGAGATTTTTTTCCAAGATTGCGAAGCCAATGACTGAATTATTGAAGAAGCATACTAAGTTTAAATGGACAGAAGATTGCGAGGCAAGTTTCCAGGAGTTGAAGAAACATTTGACTACAGCCCCAGTGCTGACCCTGCCAGATATACGTAAGGAATTCCAAGTGTATTGTGATGCCTCTCGCTTAGGACTTGGAAGTGTGCTTATGCAGGACGGAAGAGTTGTTTCGTATGCCTCGCGACAACTAAAACCTCACGAGTTGAATTACGCCACGCATGATTTGGAGCTAGCAGCCGCAGTGCATGCATTGAAGACTTGGAGGCATTACTTATTGGAAATCATTGTGATGTGTACACGGATCATAAGAGTTTGAAGTACATCTTCACACAGAAGGAGCTGAACCTTAGGCAGAGGAGATGGTTGGAGCTTATAAAGGATTATGACATGAAGCTGCACTATCATCCAGGTAAGGCCAACGTCGTAGCAGACGCTTTGAGCCGGAAGAGTTATGCTAACATCCTAGCAAGTACGAGATTACCGAAGGAGTTGGCAGAGAATATCATGGAACTTAGATTAGAGATTGTTCCTAGAGGTTTTGTTGCAACAATGGAGGTTCAGTCGACATTGTTGGGTAAGATTAGGGAAGCTCAAAAGGATGACAAAGAGATTGCCGAGATAAAAGATAGAATGAGCAAAGGAAATGCCAAAGGTTTTCATGAGGATGAGCACGACACCTTATGGTTTGAGGACCGACTTTATGTGCCCAATAACCCAGAGATTAGGAAGTTAATACTTCAGGAGGCTCATGACTCACCATACTCAATACACCCAGGAAACACCAAGACGTATTTGGATTTGAAGGAACGTTTCTGGTGGACGGGGATGAAGAAGGATATTGCAGAGTATGTAGTCGTATGTGATGTATGTCAGAGAGTGAAGGCAGAGCATCAAAAGCCAGCAGGATTGTTATAGCCTATGCCGATACCCGAGTGGAAGTGGGATAAACTTCGCATGGATTTTATCACCAGATTGCCCAGGACCAAATCAGGATATGATTCTATATGGGTAGTAGTTGATCGCTTGACCAAAGTGGCTCACTTTATCCTAGTGAAAACCACTTATACAAGTGCGAAGTTGGCCAAGATATATATGTCCAGGATCGTATGTCTGCATGGAGTTCCGAGGACCATCGTATCAGATAGAGGAACACAGTTTACCTCGAAGTTTTGGCATCAGCTACACCAAACTTTGGGAATGAGATTGGAGTTCAGTACAATGTTTCACCCGCAGACGGATGGACAGACCGAGAGAGTCAACCAGATTCTGGAGCACATGTTGAGAGCATGTGCGCTAGATTATGGATCTAGTTGGGATGACAATTTGCCTTACGCAGAGTTCTCATACAACAATAGCTACCAAGCCAGTTTGAAGATGGCACCGTTCGAAGCCCTGTATGGATGAAGGTGCAGAACGTCGTTGATGTGGGATGAAGTAGGAGACCGACAGTTGTTTGGACCAGACCTGATCAAGGAGTCTGAAGAGAAGGTTAAGCTGATTTGTGATAGACTGAAGATAGCTCAGTCCAGGCAGAAGAGTTATGCAGACTCGAAACGCAAGGAGGTAACCTATGAAATTGGAGACAGAGCATATCTGCGAGTATCACCCTTACGAGGAGTGAAACGTTTTGGAGTTAAGGGAAAGTTAGCCCCGAGATTTGTAGGACCGTATCGTATTTTGGAACGTACGGGAGAAGTTTCCTACAAGTTGGAGTTACCTGAAGGACTGTCAGGGGTTCATGATGTGTTCCACGTTTCGCAGTTGAAGAAGTGTCATGCTGAGATGGCCGATATACCGTTAAGAGATACAGTACCCTTGGAGGCGATTCAGTTGGACAGTGATTCGACTTATGAGGAAAAGCCAGTTAAGATTCTTGAGTTTGCCAGCCGAGTCACCCGCAGCAAGGTTATCAAGTTTTGCAAAGTTCAGTGGAGCCACCATACCGAGGATGAAGCCACCTGGGAACGAGAGGATGATCTTCGCAAAGACCACCCACACCTATTTTCTAGCCAACCCGAATCTCGAGGGCAAGATTCATCTTAAGGGGGGTAGGTTTGTAACATCCCAAATTTTCAATTTGGAATGTTATACATAGGTCATTCATGCATATCATATTTTATTGCATTTTCGTTCCGCAATCCTCGAGATCCTAAGCAACTCAAGGACCCTCGGAGAGAGTTGGGGATTTCCCAATTTTTATATTTGATTGTTATCAAATAATGAAACGAGGATTTTTTATTTTAATAATTTTTCTCTACGAAAAATATTTCATATTAAAACATATGAGAGGAAATAACATGACTTCTCCAAAATAATTGAAATATTGGAGGAAAAATATTAAAATCGTTTATTTGATTTTATTTGATTTTCTTTGGATTTTATTTGCATTAGAAAAATTGCACGTTTTCAAAATTGCATTTTAGGGCTAAGAAAATGTTCATCTCGTTCTAAATATTTTATTTAGACGGTGAAAATTTATTTTGGCATTTTTAGATTTTTATTTTATTTTTTGTTCGGCGGAATTATTTAAAAAAACTTCCAGCGCCCGACCGGGCCGAAGCCCAGCCGAGCCAGGCCGGCCCAACCCCGCGCCACCGCCTTCCCCGTCCCGTGCCGCCACCGGACTCGGAAGAGTCTGAGCCGCCGCCCCGCCCTCCCCTTTAAAAACCCACCCCGGGGCCCTCCTGGAGCCCCAAGTCGCCGCCGCCGCAACCCTCGCCAGCCCCGCCGCCGCAGCCCGCGCCGCCGCCTGCCGCCGCGCGCGCTGCAGCTGCCCCGCGCCGCCGAGCCGCCCCGCAAGCCCGCCGCCCAAGCCCCGCCTCGCCGGAGCTGCCTCGCCGGAGAGGTAACGCGTCGATCCGCCGCCGCCGGTTTTTTTGAAAACCGATTGTTTTTTTAAACCCTAGTTTGTTTTTTTAGATCGGTTCACTGGTTTTTCCCGGTTCTGCTACTTAGCGGACGTTCGTCCGTACGTTCATTTTAACGAACGGTTTTCGGACATTAGTTACAGATAACGAACGCCCGTTCGTTAGTTTGTTCGTCAGTTTTCTTATCGGATTTTTCCACGATTATTCTCGATCGCGATTTCTGATCCGATTTTCGTTTCAGTTTATCTTTTTGCTCGTTTATCGGAATCAAGCGATTCAAGCGCCTAGATCTTCGTCTCGAGACCCTCTTTCTGTTTAATCAACTTAAACAAGGTTTTGGTACTGTAAAATTTGACTTCAGTTCAGATTAGTAAACGGATCTTGTTTCTTTCGCCGTTTGAGTTTCGTTGCTCCGTTCGATTTGATTCTTTTTGCAAACCAGAGTTCTTAAGTTGAACTTTCTGGTCAATCTCTCTTATTTGAGTTTTGCCCGTGCATCTCTTCTTGTTGATTATGTATGCTATTGTTTGTTTGCGATAGAATTCCCGGAGTGCGAAGCATGCTACTACGAGTCCCTAGGTTTCGCGGATCATCAGCAAGTCAAGTAACACATTGATCATACTCTTTCCATACCTAGTTTTTATGCATTAGAATCAATCCTCAAACATTGCATGAATAGGATGTCATTAACTTGTGGGTTGGGAAGTAGTTGTTGAGGTAGAACCTATTGCCCTGTTATATCAAACCCTTGGGAGTTACTTCTACGCGTTGCTTATATTGCTATGCTATGCTCGTAGACGTGGTTTGGGTTTGAGTGAAATCCATGACAGATGTGAGATTGTTAATTAATGTTCCAACTTAAGGTGGCAACTTAAATACACATCTAGGTGGATTAAGGCACCTGGAGTACCCAGTGTTGCCTATATTTTTGGAAATCCCGGGGTTCCGTGTGATTCTCCTATGGACCGCCACCCAAGCTCAAAGGGAACTGAGATTATTCATGCTAGAAACTTCCGTGTGCAGCCACAAGCTATTATGCGCTCTAGCATAGTTGAGTAAGTTACATGAAGCTCTTGAAGAGGTGGATCAGCAGGTAGAGGGTTGTAGGTTTGGTATGGTCCGCCCGAAGTAGAGAGTTAATGTTTCTGAAAGACTGTGTCTCGGTCATCCGTTTCTCAAACATCATGAAGTGCGAGAAATCTAACGGAGGCGATCGAGTCTTGTGGGGAAAAGTGGACAAACCTGTGCAGAGTGTACAATCTAATCATGGTTAGCCGTGTCCCCGGTTATGGACAATCTTGAGTATCTAGTACTTGGAGTATCTTAAGTATCTCATCACTCTTAATTAATATTGTTGGGTTGTTAATTACTTTAATTGGGATTGAGTTGGAGGAACCTTCTCAATGATGTTTCAACCACCATGATAGTTAAATTAAAATTTATTCCTTTCTTGTAGGGAAAAATTGGCTTTTCGCAAAAAAAAACTATAAACATAGAGCTTTCCACCAGCCAAATATGCATGTAGTGATAGCATTATTCTGTTCTTGCTCTACTGTGTTATATTGCCAGCATATTCCATGTGCTGACCCGTTTTCGGGCTGCAATGTATTATGTTGTAGACTTTTCAGACGAGGAGTAAGGTTCCTTAGGTCGTTGCCGTGCAGCTCAGCTATGCAGTTGGAGTTGATGGACTCACTTTATCTTCCAAGCCTTCCGCTGTTATCGTATTAGATGGCCTTAAGCCATATTATTGTAATAAGTTCTCTTTTGAGACATTCGATGTAATAAGTGTGTGATTGCTACTCTGTTATAAATCCTTCGAGTACTATGTGTGTCAGCATTACCGATCCAGGGATGACACTGAAGCACAGAGACTTAACCGTTTGAGGTCGGGTCGCTACAGCAGTGCAGGGACGAGTGAAAACAACTGCATCCGAGTCCGGAATGCACTTTCTACCAGTTCATCCATGGACCGAGGACTAGCTGGCACGGCTGCACGGCGGTTTTTTGGACAGGTGCGCGGACAAGAGGCATTGTGGTCTGCTTATTTCTGCAAATAGCGGTGCTTAAATTTAGTGGAATGCACAAGCATTTCAGCTGGTCAGTACACTGCATGGTTCAGTTCAGCATTCCAGCTGAGACCACAATTATAATTGGTTATTCTGGAATGAGAGAACCTAACCCTGAATGGTGGCAACAAGAAAAAACCAGAGTGAACTCCAGGAAATTTAAGCCTGCTGGGAGGCCCTTTGCTTAGAGAAGCCTTGCTTGTTTTTTCCTGATTTGTAAACCTTCTCACAACTTTGTCTTTTGCTGTGAACTAGTATATGTTTGTTATGTTCTATGAATCATTGAGATGTATAAGATTGCTTAACTTATGCTTTTCAAGTTTTTTATGAAGACGAGTTTAATGTGAGTGTTCCACATGAGCGCTGGACTAGCGTGTGAACGTTTGGAATTTATTACATTGTGGCCTCAATTAACTGCATGAACCAGTGTAACAAGATACATAGTTGCTTATATGTCAGACAACAAATTGTTGATTGTTAGCTGGTCGATAGCCTAGTGTTGAAGCGAGCTGAGCCAATGTGATGTGTTTTGCACAACTGCTTACAAGTGGGGTAGCACCAACGGTGTTTACAAGTACTTATGTATACGTCGGCGCACGGTTCTCGAACGAGTGCTCTATTTCATCAAAACACACACTGCTCATATGATAAACTGTGACAACTTATGTCTTACCATGCCATATTCATGAAAAAACTAGCAAGGATGCATTTGTTTCGGCAACAATTACGATGGTTCTCACATGATTCACGGGCACACAAAAGTAGAAGCAGTTCCCATAGACGGATTCAAACAGAGTACTAGCCCCAGAGGGGTCGATAATAGGCAAGGTTCGGATAATTAGACACAATCCAAACTACTATTAAACACTAGATGGGGCAACTATTTCTTGCCTCGATCTAATTTGGGCTGGACACAAGACGGAC
Source organism: Triticum urartu (assembly GCF_003073215.2). Taxonomy (NCBI): domain Eukaryota; kingdom Viridiplantae; phylum Streptophyta; class Magnoliopsida; order Poales; family Poaceae; genus Triticum; species Triticum urartu. The sequence continues at coordinate 70,064,929 of NC_053022.1, read as the reverse complement.
CTTGCCATGAACATCATCGAGGACGTCCCGCAGCAGCTCAATCCTGTGAACCTTCATGAAGACAACCTTGTGGCCTTGCCACTGATAAACTTGTTTGTGGAGGCATGCCACATCATCTTCCTGCATAAGCTTGACAAGAACAGTATGCCTCACAAATGAAGGAGTAGCTTTGAACTTCTTGTGCTTCAGTACACCCTGGACAACACGCCCGACAATAGTGAGGCTGGAATACAACTCTTCATTGGTATAACCACAAATGGCTTCCAGGATCCAACAACCTAAGAACTCTGTTTTCCTAGTGCGTATATTCAGGTCGTCCGCCTCATAGCGAGTGACATGTACAACCACACAATCCTTGTCTGCATCAGGGCTCTAATTGAAACAGAAAGAAATTCTGAATTACTTTTCAGTATAAGAAACACAAGTTATTTAAACCACTATGTATAGCATGGCATCTAAGCTAATAAAATTTTGCATTATTAATCACCACATACTTCCTTTTCTAAAAAAATCACCACATACTTAGATGAAAAACCACAATCGAGATTGGCAAAGAAGGAAATCACCTTGGGCAGCTCAGCGGGGGGGACACATCCTCGAAGGGGGGAAAATGCTCCTGCAGTGCCACGGCGGCTGTAACCTCAATCGGGGCGTTGACCATCTCAGTAGTGGTCGTGAGCGTATCTGGGGTCAGCTCGGTGGTTGCCTCCATCTTCTTGGAGCTCTCTGTCTCGTGGGGATCAGCCTCCGGCGTCTGCTCCAATATCGACAGATCTTTGTCTGGTTCTCCTTGGTCCATCATGAAACTGATGAATACTAGGAGACCACTGAAAGGAAAACACAATCGCAATGACAATGAAACAAAAAAGAGAGTGAGGATCGGTTACTGCTTTGCAAAAGTTCTGTTTTTTCTCTGAATGAAAAATATACCAACATCACAGATCCGCTTACCTTCCCTTCGTTCGAAGAGAAGAACAGTGGCACATGCGAGTGTTGCCTTTCTTGAAGACGGTGAGGGAGAAGGGGATTTAGCGAAGAGTGAAATGATGGTTGCTTCGTCCGTCAAACTTAGACTACGGGGAGGTGGGGTTTTGTGATACGACGGCTCGTTACTGCCGTGCTACGACCGGGGTGACTCTCCGCTTGCATACTGTCTTCTAATTTGGTGGATGGCATTTGGGCCCGCGCGCTGCATGGCCCGCATGTCGGTGAACAAAAGTATAACGGCATTCAGTAGAGGGAGACGTTTCAATGACCTAGGAGGAGCCAGAAGTGGTAGAGTGTCTCCACTGTACTAGTAGTAATTGTTTTTCTGGATAGCTGTAGAGTGTCTCCACTGTACTAGTAGTAATTGTTTCTCTGGGCCCAAGACAACACAGCCCATCCACACTAGTAAATAGTAAAATCAATTCAAAAGCCCATATATTTACTGAATTGACATATGGGTATGTCGAAGAGCAAAAAAAGGAGTGTCAGGTGGGCAAAAGAGCTTCTGAACGTGCCAGGCTTCTATTTACAACATATTGTGGTCATAATCCAGTAAATTTTATGACCCAGGATGTTCATTCTATGGACCTGATCGATCCATTTGACTGTGACTGCCGAAAACAGTGTTGGAGTTAGATGTTGTTGCCCTTTTCAATCTGGTTTTTTTGTAAACCTGATGAACAATTAACCCTCGTGCTTTTGTACAGTTTGTAAGCTGGAGTTAGATGTTCCTGCCCTTTTCAACTCGGCTGTGACTGTCATATTTTCTTTGAAACAAGGCAAATGGCTTGCCATTCGTTTAATTTAGAGTGAAATATTGTAACAAATCCCAACCAAGGGAAATAACATCACTCTCGCCGGCTCCTTGAGCTCACTGTGCATTACAGGAGCCAAGTGATTAGCCCCCACCAGCACCCACAAACTTATTTCGAACTAGCACATCAAATGGGCTGTAAATTTTCATAGGAAAGGCTGCATGACCATGACAGATTTGGATTTTGACATTTGGGACCCGCGAGGAAATAGCCTATCCAAGGTGGTGTCGACTTACTAGCCAGTCAACAAACGATTCTGCCTACCAGCCGTTGGATTGACATCCAACATCTGTCGTGTATCTTCTATCTCTTGTCTTCTTCTTCCTCTAGCCGCCCAAACCAAACCACCCCGTCGGCTTCGCCTGCTCCCACCTTCCATGGCTGGCTACACCTCCGCCGCCCTACCATACGTACCCTCCAACGTTGGCCAGTCCCTCCCTCTATTCCCCCACACGTCCTGTTATTCTCCGGCGACGTCAGCCCCAACACGCACCCGCGCCCGAACCAGTGAACCCTCGTACTCCCCTCCGCCTGCGACTAGACCGAAGCATCTTCAACGGCTCCTGTTCGTTTCGTCCGAGGCCTCGCTGTCGTCCTCCGCCTTGCGGCCTTGGTTCGCTCGCCGTGCGTGGTGCGCCGCCCTCTTGTGTTGTCAACGTCGTCAACAACCGAGAGGAACAAGGAGATGACTATACGTGGAGAGGATGACAGTAGGGACCCACCAGCGTCATGGCAGTACGCAAGCAAGTGCCTCTATAGTACAAGCCCAAAAATATGGTTCCTCCTAATGGTTGGACATCTTGGGCTCATGCCATTGTCAACATAGTCAATAAACGAGAGAATTACACTACGAGCGGCTGACACTAGGGACCCAGCAAGTCGCGCATTTTTTTGAGGAACAAGCAGTTGTTATTTATACTAGTTTTAGCGACGGATCAGGGTAACAACAGGGCTGTGCGGGGGCTGTGGCCCGTCTAGCCAGGGTTTTATTTATGTTTACCACATCATGAGCCCAGTTGTGTTTTTTTCTTGCTGAAAATGGCTAGCCCAGTTCTATTTTTTTTAAGAAATACCCAAACAAGGCCTACTTTCTTTATCGGCCCTGCTGGCCTGCAAATCTTTCAAGATGAGGAGAGTTTCATTCGGTTTGCCCAGAAATGGGTTGTACATTTTCAAAACACATCAAACCAGGAATTAGTTTCAATTTTTTTCATTACAAGATCTTAAATTCCATTGATTTTTATGCGTGGACAATTATTTGGATTTTATATTTATATAAATTATTTTTCAAAATAGTTTGAATGTGAATTGATATTTCTGGATTAAAAACAGTTGACCGCACCGAAATATGCAAAATTTCGTATACTTTTTAACCGTGGCCACAATATGGGGTGTAATGCTAACAAAAAGAAGATGGGCTCTAAAAAAATTCTTAAGAATTAGCAAATGGGTTGTACATTATTAGAAATAATGGCAGATGGGTTGTATGCTGTTTTCCACATATTTGAGGCTGACTTGTGCGCCTACTACAGGTTGACGCGTATGCTTTCATAAAAAAGGTTGACGCACATGCAACGCCCTGTCAACTTAGGCAACACACGAGAGTTGTGACCGTTGGATGTCCATCCAACGGCCGTCGTGCTTCTTCAATCTCTGCTCTTCATGCTCCAGCCGCTCAACCAAGCGCCGGCGGGACTGCCTGCTCCCTCCTCCCGCGGCCGGCTATGCTACCGCGCAAGCCTCACGGCCCCACCGTACTCCCATCGCTGGCCTAGCCATCCCTCTACTCACCCACACATGATGTTATTCTCCGGCGACGGCAGATGAACCAGTAAACCCTCGTACTCCTCCGCGTGGGAAACAACTGCCGAGTATTCCCTGGCTCCGTGTCGTTCCCTTCCTAGGCCTCGCCGTCGTCCACCACCCTGGTGCTCTTGGTGCGGCCTGGTCAACATGGTCAATGAACGACATCCATCGGAAGTGGATTGTACGTGGAGAGGCTGACATCTGGGTCCACGGCCGCACGCAAGGAAATGCCTCCTTATTACGCGCAAAATAATGAGTCCTCCACCTGACAGCTAGGACCCACAGGAAAGGCCTCTGTATTTCGCGAAAAAAACATTCCCCTCGCTGACAGGTCGGAGCCACCAGCTATATCTTCGCACGCAAGGAAGTGCCTCCTTATTACGCCCAAAAAATGAATACCCCCTGCTAGCTGGGACCCACCATATTGTTGGGCTGACTTGTGGGCCTACTAAGTTGACGGGGATGGAGGACTTTGTCAACTTAGTCAATACTCCAATGACCGTATGATGTCCATCCAACGGCCATAGTGCTTCTTCAACCTCTAGTCTTCTTGCTCTAGCCGCCCAAAGCAGCGTTGGTCGTGCCACCTGCTCCTGCCTCCCATGGCCAGGTGTGCTACCACGGAGGCCTCACCCGCCCCATACTACTCCCACCACTGGCCAGGCCATCCCTCCACTCACGCACACCCCCTATTATTCTGCGGCGGCGACAGCCTCACACCGCAGCCGAACTAGTGAACGCTCGCACTCCTCTCCGCGTGGGCATCCACTCCCGCATCTTGCCCGGCTCCGCGTCGTCCCCTTCCTAGGCCTCACCGTCGTCCACCGCCGTGGTGTTCTCAGCGTGGCGTGGTCAATGTGGTCAACGACCGACTTCCATCGGAAGAGTACTGTACGTGGACAGGCTGACAGCTGGGTCCACGGTAGCCGCAAGGAAGTGCCTCCTTATTACGCGGAAAATAATTATTCCTCCACCTGATAGCGGGGACCCACCATACGGGCCACCAGTATTTTGCAAAAAAAATTGTTTCCCCCTGACTGCTGGGACCCACCAGACGGGCCACCGTATTTCGCGAAAAAAATGTTCCCCCCGCTGTCAGCATGGACCCACCAGAAGTGCCTCCTTATTACGCACAAAAAATTAATACTCCCCTGGCTAGCTGGGACCCACCTTGGTGGGAGGCTGACTTGTGGGCCTACTAAGTTGAGGGGGACAAAGGGCTTTGTCAACTTAGTCAATATGAACGATTCTAGCTCCAGTGACCATAGGATGTCCATCCAACGACCGTAGTGCTTCTTCAACCTCTGGTCTTCTTGCTCCAGCCGCCCAAAGCAGCGCCGGTCATGCCGCATGCTCCTGCCTCCCGTGGCTGGCTGTGCTGCCGCAGAGGCCTCACCGCCCCCTACTATTCCCACCGCTGGCCAGGCCCTGCGGCGACGGCAGCCTCACACCGCAGCCGAACCAGCGAACCCTCGTACTCCTCTCCGCGCGGGCTTCCACTGCCGCGTCTTCCCCGGCTCTGCGTCATCCCCTTCCTAGGCCTCGCCGTCGTCCACCGCCGTGGTGCTCTTCGCGCGGCGTGGTCAACGTGGTCAAGGAACGACTTCCATCGGAAGAGTACTTACGTGGAGAGGCTGACAGCTGGGTCCACGGCCACAACCCAGTTTTTTCTGATTTGCCAGGTAAGTCGCTTTGTCAGGCCTGTTGGGCTGCAAATCTTTCAAGACGAGGAGAGCTTTCATTCGGCTGGCCGAGAAAATGGCCCATCAGTGATGAGAAATGGGTTGTACATTTTTAAAAAACATCAAACCGGCAATTAGCTTCAAATATCTTTTTTTCCATTTCAAGATTTTAAATTACATTAATTTTTATGCGTGGAGAATTTGTTGGATTTTATATTGATATACATTTATTTTTAAAATCAGTTTAAATGTGAGTCAAAATTTTGGGATTAAAAATAGTTTGGACCGCACCGAAATATGCAAAATTTCATATAATTTTTTAACCATGGCCACAATATGGGCTGTAATGCTAACAAAAAGAATATGGGCTCCAAAAAACCTTAAGAATTAGCAAATGGGTTGTAAATTATTAGAAATAATGGCAGATGGGTTGTATGTTGTTTTCCATAGATTTGAGGCTTTCCTAAAAAAAAAGGTTGACGCACAAGCACTGACTGTTGGATGTCCATCCAACGGCCGTCGTGCTTCTTCAATCTCTGCTCTTCCTGCTCCAGCCGCTCAAACAAGCGCCGGCGGGACTGCTTGCTCCCTCCTCCCCGCGGCCGGTTGTGCTGCCGCGCAGGCCTCACCGCCCCACTGTACTCCCATCGCTGGCCTAGCCATCCCTCTACTCACCCACACCTGCTGTTATTCTCCGGCGACGGCAGACGAACCAGTAAACCCTCGTACAGTCGTACTCCCCTCCGCGTGGGAAACAACTGCCGAGTCTTCCCTGCCTCCGTGTCATCCCCTTCCCAGGCCTTGCCGTCGTCCACCGCCGTGGTGCTCTCGGCGCGGCGTGGTCAATGTGGTCAACAACCGACTTCCATCGGAAGAGTACTGTGCGTGGAGACACTAACAGTTGGGTCCACGGCTGCAGCAAGGAAGTGACTCCTTATTATGCGCGAAATAATTATTCCTCCACCTGACAGCAGGGACCCACCGGACGGGCCACCGTATTTCGCGAAATAAATGTTTCCCCCCTGACTGCTGGGACCCATCAGCTACACCTTCGCACACAAGGAAGTGCGTCCGGGAAAAAAACAATACGATTCGCCCCCCTGACTGCTGGGACCCACCAGCTACATCTTCGCACGCAAGGAAGTGCCTGACAGTCGGGACCCACCTGGTCGAAGCGTACGTAGCGTTGTCATTCTGGTCGCGAATGTGTACGTACATATATACTGGTGGATGTAGAGACGCGCACGTGTCGTAGTAGAGGCGCGCACGTAGCATGTACATGTACGTACAGCGGCCAGGGTGCAAGAAAGAAAATACGGCCACGTATGTGTACATACGGGCGGGGTCTCGAACGCCTACTCGCGCATACGTACGGCCAGGGCTCGTTGACATGGCTGGGTCGGAACGGAGAAACAGCGTCGTCGTCATGTTCATGGGGAGGCAACGGAATGCGTCGTGTTCATGGGGAGGCAATAGAATGCGTCGTGTTCATCGGGAGGCAACGGAACGCGTGGGAGCCAATCGGCTGGGTCAGAACAGAATGCGTGGTCGTGTTCATCGGGAGGGCTTGGACGGAACAGGCGATGGAAACGAGGCTTGGCGTACCACACAACGGAGGAAACGACCTTGTGTTCGCCCGGCCATGTTCGAAACGGGATCATGTTCATCGGGAGGGGTCTGGCGTACCACAAAATGGACGAAACAGACCTCCTACGGTCGAAACGGGGGTCCTGTTGATCGGGAGGGGTGTGGCGTACCGCAAAACGGACAAAACGGACTTGTGTTGGAGCGCTACGGATGAAACGGGGGTCCTGTTCATCGGGAGGGGTGTGGCGTACCGCAAAACGGGACTCCACGGGATATTGTTCATCTCCACCGTCGACCTCCTCCAGCCTCCACAGGCTCCTGTTCATCCAGCCTCCACCGCGCGCTACTCCACCGGCTATTGTTCAACCACCCCTCCACAGGAACCCCTCCACTGTCTACTGTTCATCCAGCCCTCCACACCACGGGGTCCTGTTCAACCACCCCTCCACGGGCACCCCTCCACCGTCTACTGTTCATCCAGCCCTCCACCACACCACGGGGTCCTGTTCATCCAGAGGCAATGCCACCGCTCACTGTTCATCCAACCCCCCCCCCCCCCCCCCCCCCCCCCCGCAACGCTCATTGTTCATCCAATTGATCGGCTTCAGTTAGCGGCAGTAGCGAAGGAATCGCTCGATTGGGTTCAGTTAACAGCCATCGATCGATCGCTCGGTTTAGTAACGCGTAGCCTGTAGTGCAATCGCTCGGGTTCAGTTAGAGCTCAACGCCTCGCTCGGGTTCAGTTAGAGCCAACGCCTCGCACACACGCGTGTACGTGTACGAGAGAAACGCGCATCCCTCGGCCCCCGACCTCCCACCGTAACCAGGAACTCCCTGAAATTTTCCTCCCCCTCGCTTCTACCATGGTTTTTTTTGTCATGGACGGCCCAAAGAATGTCATGCAGCTACGTCTCCGACCTGCCCAGGACGAAAAGCCCATTTTCTGTCATGATTTTTTGTCATAGAAGTAGGAGCCCACCACATCTATGATGATACCGGGTTTTGTCACAATTATCGTCATAGAAGTGTCATATGTATGACAGAAAAAAATTCGTTCGGCCCAAAATGTCACGGATGTGTCTTTTTTTTGTAGTGGCATCAAGTGTTGATGGTTGACAAGACCACTAGTTTCAAGAAAAGGGCAAAGGGAAGAAGGGGAACTTCAAGAAGAACGGCAAGCAAGTTGCTGCTCAAGTGAAGAAGCCCAAGTCTAGACCTAAGCCTGAGACTAAGTGCTTCTACTGCAAAGGGACTGGTCACTGGAAGCAGAACTGCCCCAAGTATTTGGCGGATAAGAAGGATGGCAAAGTGAACAAAGGTATATTTGATATACATGTTATTGATGTGTACTTTACTAGTGTTTATAGCAACCACTCAGTATTTGATACTAGTTCAGTTGCTGAGATTAGTAACTCAAAATGGGAGTTGCAGAATGAACAGAGACTAGTTAGCTGTGAAGTGTCGATATGTGTTGGAAGTGGTTCCAAGATTGATATGATCATCATCGCACACTCCCTATACTTTCGGCATTAGTGTTGAACCTAAATAAATATTATTTGGTGTTTGTGTTAAGCATGAATATGATTTGATCATGTTTATTGCAATACGGTTATTCATTTAAAGTCAAAGAATAATTGTTGTTCTGTCTGCATGAATAAAACCTTCAATGGTCATACACGCAAGGTGAATGGTTTATTGAATCTTGATCGTAGTGATACACATACCGATGAGTGTTGGAAATAATACATACCGATGTATGCAGTCTGATGAGTGTTGAGGCTCGCGGCAGGTATCGTTATTCTCTGACCTTCACAGATGATTTGAGTAAGATATGGGTATATCTTCTTGATGAAACATAAATCTGAAACATTTGAAAAGTTCAAATAATTTCAGAGCGAAGTGGAAAATCATCGTAACAAGAAAATAAAGTTTCTACAATCTAGTCATGGAGGAGAATATTTGATTTACGAGTTTGTTCTTCATATGAAACAATGTGGAATAGTTTCGCAACTCACGCCACCTGGAACACCACAACGTAGTGGTGTGTCCGAACATCGTAACCGTACTATATTAGATATGGTGCAATCTATGATGTCTCTTACCGATTTACCACTATCATTTTGGGATTATGCATTAGAGACAGCTGCATTCACGTTAAATAGGGCACCATCTAAATCCATTGAGACGACGCCATATGAACTATGGTTTGGCAAGAAACCAAAGTTGTCGTTTCTTAAAGTTTGGGGTTGCAATGCTTATGTGAAAAAGTTTCATCCTGATAAGCTCAAACCCAGATCGGAGAAATGTGTCTTCATAGGATACCCAAAGGAGACAGTTGGGTACACCTTCTATCACAGATCCGAAGGCAAGACATTCGTTGCTAAGAATGGATCCTTTCTAGAGAAGGAGTTTCTCTCGAAAGAAGTGAGTGGGAGGAAAGTAGAACTTGATGAGGTAACTGTACCTGCTCCCTTATTGGAAAGTAGTTCATCATAGAAATCTGTTCCTGTGACTCCTACACCAATTAGTGAGGAAGCTAATGATGATGATCATGTAACTTCAGATCAAGTTACTACCGAACCTCGTAGGTAAACCAGAGTGAGATCCGCACCAGAGTGGTACAGTAATCCTGTTATGGATGTCATGTTACTTGACCATGATGAACCTACGAACTATGAGGAAGCGATGATGAGCCCAGATTCCGTGAAATGGCTTGAGGCCATGTGAGGGAGTGCTGGATTAGGGGGTCTCCGGACAGCCGGACTATATCCTTTGGCCGGACTGTTGGACTATGAAGATACTAGATTGAATACTTTGTCCCGTGTCCGGATGGGACTCTACTTGGCGTGGAAGGTAAGCTAGGCAATACGGATATGTATATCTCCTCCTTTGTAACCGACCTTGTGTAACCCTAGCCCCCTCCGATCTCTATATAAACAGGAGGGTTTTAGTCCGTAGGACAACATGCAATCATACCATAGGCTAGCTTCTAGGGTTTAGCCTCTCTGATCTCATGGTAGATCAACTCTTGTAACACTCATATTATCAAGAACAATCAAGCAAGACGTTGGGTATTACCTCCATCAAGAGGGCCCGAACCTGGGTAAACATCGTTTCCCCCGCCTCCTGTTACCATCCGCCTTAGACGCACAGTTCGGGACCACCTACCCGAGATTCGCCGGTTTTGACACCGACATTGGTGCTTTCATTGATAGTTCCACTGTGTCGTCACCATAAGGCTGGATGGCTCCTTCGATCATCGCTAACGATGCGGTCCAGGGTGAGGTTTTCCTCCCCGGACAGATCTTCGTATTCGGCGGCTTTGCACTGCGGGCCAATTCGCTTGGCCATCTGGAGCAGATCGAGAGCTACGCCTCTGGCCATCAGGTCAGATTTGGAAACTTGAACTACATGGCCGAATCCGCGGACTTGATCTTCGACGGATTCGAGCCCATGTCGGACGCGCCGCACAGTCGCGACGAGCATGACGTAACTCTGCCGTCGGACAATGTTCGGGAGATCGCATCCGTAACTACTCCGGCCATCAATCCGGAGCAAGTCGCGCCATCCGAGAGCGGAGGGATGGACCCCGCCATGGAGGCCGCACTCTCAGTGGTGATAGAGCCGGATACTGACTTCACCCCTTACGAGAGCCATGTCGCCGAACCACTAGATTCATCTCCAGCCGCGAACTCCGAGCCGCTCACATCCGTGCCCGTCGAGTCCGACTGGGCGCCGATCATGGGGTTCACCTCCGCGGATATCTTTCAGCACTCACCTTTCGGAGATGTGCTAAATTCATTAAGGTCTCTCTCCCTGTCAGGAGAACCTTGGCCGAACTATGTCCGGCGAGAATGGGATGCGGACGACAAAGAAATTTGCTGCCCACCCACCACCCACTCAGTAGCCACTGTCAACGACTTAACCGACATGCTCGACTTCAACTCCGAAGACTTCGACGGTATGGACGACGAAGCTAGAGACGAACAGGAACCACCGCCCTCAGGGCACTGGACCTCCACCTCATCATATGATATATACATGCTGGACACCCCCAAAGAAGGCAATGGCGACGAGACAGCAGAGGATGACCCCTCCAAGAAGCAACCCAAGCACCGACGTCAGCGGCGCCGCTCTAAGTCCCGCCACAGCAAGAGCAGTGATACCGGCACAGGAGATAATAACACTCCGGATAGCGCCGAAGACAACAACAATCCCCTCCAGCACGATGTAGAGCTAGAGGACGAACAAGCTAGCCCTCCAGAGCAGGCAGCAGATGGAGAATCGGAGGAGGACAATTACATGCCTCTCTCCGAAGATGAGGCGAGCCTCAGCGACGACGAGTTTATCGTTCCTGAGGACCCCGTCGAGCAAGAGTGCTTCAAGCGCCGGCTTATGGCCACGGCAAATAGCCTGAAGAAAAAAACAGCAACAGCTTCAAGCTGATCAAGACTTGCTAGTAGACAGGTGGACCGAAGTCCTTGCGGCCGAGGAGCATGAACTCGAGCGCCCATCCAAGAGTTACCCAAAACGCAGGTTGCTACCTCACCTCGAGGAGGAAGCATTGAAACCTCATTCACCAGTGTACGATGCGGCTGACCGGCCACTACGCGGCCGAGCCAGAGAGGCGTTTCAGCCTAAAGTTCAGCCTGCACCCCGTCGCCACTCAATCAAAAATACTAAGGCCCAGGGCAACATAGAGGACCTGCGGGACATATTGGACAGTAAGGCAAAAATCGCAAGGTCAATATACGGCACACGGGCACGTGCGCCCACACGGGACGATGATCGTTGCGTCAGATACACCAAGAGTAAATCCGGCCGGGCCAAATACAGCAGACAAGACTCATACGAACTACGTCGGGATATAGCCCGGCACAGAGGTGCCGCACACCCCCTATGCTTCACTAATGAAGTTATGAATCATGAATTCCCGGAGGGTTTCAAACCCGTAAATATCGAATCATACGATGGCACAACAGATCCCGCTGTATGGATTGAGGATTTCCTCCTTCACATCCACATGGCTCGCGGTGATGATCTACATGCCATCAAGTAACTCCCACTAAAACTCAAAGGACCAGCTCAGCATTGGCTGAATAGCTTGCCAGCAGATTCCGTCGGCAGTTGGGAGGATCTGGAAGACGCATTTCTTGACAACTTCCAGGGCACTTATGTGCGGCCACCGGATGCTGATGACTTGAGCCACATAACCCAGCAGCCAGGGGAATCGGCCAGACAATTCTGGACACGGTTCCTGACTAAGAAAAATCAAATTGTAGACTATCCGGATGTAGAGGCCCTAGCGGCATTCAAGCATAACATCCGCGACGAATGGCTCGCCCGCCACCTCGGCCAGGAGAAGCCGAAGTCCATGACAGCCCTCACAACACTCATGACCCACTTTTGCGCGGGCGAGGATAGCTCGCTGGCTCGCAGCAACAACACATCGAGGAATCCGGATACCTCGGATACCAAAGATGTTAACTGTAGTGTCGGTGTCAAAACCGGCGGATCTCGGGTAGGGGGTCCCGAACTGTGCGTCTAGGCAGATGGTAACAGGAGGCAGGGGACACGAAGTTTTACCCAGGTTCGGGCCCTCTTGATGGAGGTAAAACCCTACGTCCTGCTTGATTAATATTGATGATATGTGTAGTACAAGAGTAGATCTACCACGAGATCAGAGAGGCTAAACCCTAGAAGCTAGCCTATGGTATGATTGTTGTATCTATATCGACTAGCCTGGCCTCGGTTTATATAATGCACCAGAGGCCTAGGATAACAAGAGTCCTAGCCGAATACGCCGATGGGAAGAAGTCCTTGTCTTGATCGCCAAGTCTTGTGGAATCTTCCTTGTATGCGGTAGCTGTCCGAACTGGCCCATGAGTATGCGGCCATGGGGGTCCTCGGCCCAATCCAACTTATTGGGAGACAATGTGTTGAGTACCCCCTAGTCCAGGACACTGTCAGGTAGGCAGCGTCGAAACAGACCAAAGCGCCGCAATAACGGCGATAACACCGAAGATACGACAGTCAATGCCAGATTTAGAGGCTCTAGATCCGGTCAGTGGAAAAAGTCATTCAAAAGAAATACTCCGACTCCGTCTAGTCTAGATCGCATACTGGATCGCTCGTGTCAAATCCACGACACCCCCGACAAGCCAGCCAATCACACCAACACAGAATGCTGGGTGTTCAAGCAGGCCGGCAAGTTAAATACCGAGAACAAGGACAAGGGGCTGCATAGCGATGACGAGGAGGAGCCCCGGCCGCCGAACACAGGAGGACAGAAGGGGTTTCCCCCACAAGTGAAGACGGTGAACATGATATACGCAACCCACATTCCCAAGAGGGAGCGGAAGCGTGCACTAAGGGACGTTTATGCGATGGAGCCCGTCGCCCCAAAGTTCAACCCATGGTCTGCTTGCCCAATCACCTTCGATCGCAGGGACCACCCCACTAGCATCCGTCATGGTGGATCAGCCGCACTGGTCCTAGACCCCATCATTGATGGATTTCACCTCACTCGAGTCCTTATGGACGGCGGCAGCAGCCTGAACCTGCTTTATCAGGATACAGTGCGAAAAATGGGTATCGATCCCTCAAGGATCAAACCCAGCGAAACCACCTTTAAAGGCGTCATCCCAGGTGTAGAGGCCCATTGTCGGGTGGTAGGTGTGACATATGCCAACGGGTGGCTTATCATTGTGGGAGCCAGTAAAACATCGCCGGTGCCTGGAAATGGGATGAGGCGAAGACATGCACGCCGACGAATCTTACCCAGCTTCGGGGCTCTCCGTGGAGATAACACCCCTACTGCTTCTCTGCGGGGTCTCCGCATGATCACTAGATGAACAAGTAGCTACACGATGCTCCTTGAGCTGTTTGGCGAGAGGAGGAAGAAGGGCTCTGCTTGCTCTCTTCTCCTCCCTACGTGGTGTCTAAAACTAGCAGGGATCCCTCCTTTGCATGGGTGTCCCGAGGGGTTTATATAGGCCTACCCCCCGGGGGTACAATGGTAATCCCGCTGGGCATGGGGCCCAGCCGTCTGTGTCTTCGCTCTCCGGCTCCTGCGCCGGCTGCTGGGGCCCGCCGGCTGGTGGGTCCCGCCGGCTACCGGCTCCTTGGTCGACAGGCAGGCCCCACTGTCCAGCGCCTTGTCGGTGGCTGGTTATTGTTGCTCAATCTTGGTGACAAGGGCTTCGCCGAGGTAAGCATGGCTACAGTGCTGCCGTCCGGCGGGTGACCACTGTAGCCTCACCGTGTCTTGTCTCCTTAATGGGGCGTCTCCTTCGAGGGGGTGGCAAGCCGGCTGGGGAGAGCCGGCTCCGTCTTGGGCCGACTGGGGGAGGCCAGGCCGCCTTCGGGTGTCTCTCTGCCCGAAGGGGCCCACCGCCCGTGGGCCGTACTGGTAGCCCGTCGTGGATGACATCAGGGTCAATGTGGCAACAGTGCTGCGCCGAACGGGTCATGGCCACCCGTACGGCGCACTGTGCCAGGCGCGCTCCGGGATTCGAGGGTGGCAGGCTTCACTGTAGCCACGCCCCGTCACATCGCCGTTATGTGGATGCAGACTTCGAGGGTACGGTATTGACCGCTTTATGGGAGCCGACTCCTTGGAGTCGGCCTTCTCGCAGCCGGCTCCTCGGAGCCGGCCCTCCCGCGGCTTTCTTCATGAGGGCTGAAGTCGGGCCGCCTTCCAATAGCCAGCCTGGGAGACAGCCGGCCAGGGGAAGGCGGCCCCATGTCTTGGATTCTTGAGAGCCGGGTCGGCTCGTAATTTTTTCAGAAAGGCCAGGGGGAGCCGGCTAGGCTACCCGTGGTCACTTACTCTGACAGTAGTCCCCGAAGCTGAGCGAGCTTCGAGGCTGATAAAGGGACGAGAAGCTTGGTCAGCTTCCTATCCTGAGGGGCCGGCTTTGCTTGTGCGCGCCGTCTTCGGAAAAGCTCCGTTTCTCATAGGCGGGAACGCGGTCCACGTGGCGAGGAAATCCTGCCAACACACGCGCGTGACGGGACACCGCCGCAGGCCCAGGCCCGCCACTCGCAGGCCTCGGTCCGAGCGCGGATCTTCCGCGGCCCACATGGACCGCTCGCCTTCCTGCGACGGTTTTATTCTGCCATCAAGGCACAATAATCGTGGGACGTGGGGGAGTGGGCGCAGTTGATCCCCACGTTCCCCCACGCCGCGCCTCCTCGGCTCCGCCGCGCGGTCTATAAGTAGGAGGAGGAGGGGGAGCGACAGAGGCTCGCGCGCTCTCCCTCACTCCGCCCCTTCTCGCCCTCCTTCTTCTTCTCTTCCCCGCAGCAGCTCTTTGCCGCGCCGTTCCGTCGTCGCTTCGTTCCGCCGCTGCATCGTCTTGCTTCTCGCCGTGCTGCCCCATGGCGCTGTCAAGCTCGTGGGATGGCTCCAACGTCCATGAGGACCACGTCGAGTTCCTCCGCCAGACGCGACGCCTGCCCGGCGAGAACTTCGTTCGGGTTCGTCTAGCGCCGGAGAAGGAGATTTCGCCGGCACCGGAGGAGGGCGAGCGGGTGATCTTTTGCTCGCACTGCCTGCGCGGCTTCGGCCTTCCGGCGAGCGGGTTCCTCCGAGCCTTCCTCGAATTCTACAACCGCCAGCCGCATCACCTCATGCCCAACGCGGTGATGCTGCTGTCGGCCTTCGTCACGCTGTGCGAAGGCTTCCTTGGGGTCCTCCCCACGCTCGAGCTCTGGGCGGAATTCTTCAAGAGCAAACTCGGCACCGTCGTCGCGGGCGTGCCTGCCCCCTGCGGAGCCTATATTGCCATGAGGCGGTCGGGCGAGAACAACCCATTCCCGCCCATCCCGCTGATCCAGACGGTGAAGCTCTGGCAGAAGTCATACTTTTACGTGAAGAATGTCACGCAGCAAGGCGACTACGTCAACCTGCCGGCTTATGAAGCTGGCCCGCCGGCTGGGAGGCGACCTTCATGGAGCTACCGGGCCAGGTCGTTGTCTCGGGCCGGGAACGCAGCCGTCTCCCGGCTTCGGGTGATGATCCAGTCGGAGGGCCTGACCGGAGCCGACTTCGTGGCTGCCTTCGTGGAGCGCCGGGTTCTTCCCCTCCAAAGCCGGCCTCACATGGTTTGTCAGATGAGCGGCCGCTTCGACCCAAGCCGGCTGAGCACCAGGGAGATGCCTCATGCGGAGGTCTCCTACATGGTGAACTATATCTCCAACTGCAAGCTCGCTGAGGATTGGCGGTACGGCAAGGGGCCGTACTCTTGCGCCAACCCTCCGCCCGTCGTAAGTTTTTTTGGTAGCCGGCCTCATGATAGCCGGCCTCTAATCAGTCGGTTTGCCCCTAGCAGAACCCTCTCCTTCTACCGATGACCGCGGCCGTAGGGGTAGAGCGCCAGCTCGTCCCTGACCGCGCGGTGGACGACGCCGACGACCCGGACTTGGGAGCGGCCGCCATGGAAGACGCCATCGTGGGGGAAAGAGACGAGGTCGGAGGCGCGGGGCTCACGGCCGGCTTCGAGGACTGGCCGGATGATGCCGAGGTCGAAGTTGCCCCGCGCCACCAGCCGGCGCCTGATCATCAAGGCGTGAGCTCATCCGCCGCGCCGGCTGCTGGCGGCGGCGCCCAGAAGCGTCGGGCCGTGTCGATCCTCTTCGGCAGCCGGCCGAAGAAGTCCAAGGCTTCCACAGCGGTGACCAAGCGAGATGAGGCGGCCGCGAAGGCGGCCCGCTTCCGCAAGGCGGTGAAGCAGCCGCAGGCGATCTCAGCGTAAGTCGTCGAATGCTTGGATACATATTTTTTGTTGTTCTTCTTTTTGATTGAAAACTCTTCTAAACCTTTCCTTGATCGCCGGACAGGGCGCCGCTTTCCCTTGAGCGGGGTCCGGCCGGCTCCGTAGTCGGGCCGACTGGAGGGTCTTCAGGCTCCCGCCACGTGGATCCCCGCGCCGACCTCAGGGAGGCCACGGAGCGGAACGCACGAGAGGCGCGGGAGGAGCGGGAGGCGGCGGAGCGAAGGGCCGCTTAGGCGACGAAGGAGCAGGCCGATGCAGCAGCCAAGGCCCGGGCGGAGGCGGCAGCTGCGGAGACGGAGGCGGAGGCTTCGCACAACCAGCCTCCGCTGCTAGCCATTCCCCTCCGCGCTGTGGCCCCCAACATTCCTGTGCCTCCGCTGGAGGAGGTCGACCAAGAACCGCCGGTGATGGAGCGGAGGGAGGACTCCGTGATCTTCGTGGAGAGGGCACCGCCGGCAGTGCCAACCGGAGCGGGCCAAGGCGGCTAGTCGGCTGCGGTGCTAGAGCAGCCGGCTGGGGGTGAGCTGGAAGCAGGAGCCGGCCTCGAGGTGCAGCCGGCAATGCGCCAGCGCGTAGGGGGAGGCACCGCTGCGCCGGAGCCGCACCGAGCTACGAGTGCCAGCCAGACGGCGGAGGCCTTGGAGGCGGCCAGCACCGGCACGTCCGAGTGGACTCCCAGCGGCGGGACAGGCGAGCTGAATGTGGCGGCCCAAGAGGTTCGGAACCGGCTTCAGGCCCAAGCCGCCTCGCTGCAGCAATACACCCAAGAGTTCCTTGCGACGCGGGCCGTCATCCGGGTGAGTCTTCTATCTTTGGCTGCTTTGTTCTCTTGATTTCTTCCGTGGGGGCGCGTCAGCGCACCCACTGGGTGTAGTCCCTGAGATTCGGGCCGACTGCTGAGCAGTCGGGTCGGATCTTCCTTGACGACTACCTTATTCTCGCCTCCTGTCTAATCTTCCAGGAGTATCATAACCTCCGCGGCTGCCGCCTTCAACTCCCAGGCTCAGGAGCTGGGTCGGAGAACCGAAGACCTGATCAGCAGCCGGAGTACGTACTTGGTTTCGTTCATCTCCTGTGGGGGCGCGTCAGTGCACCCACTGGGTGTAGTCCCCGAGATTCAGGCCGACTGCTGAGCAGTCGGGTCGGATCTTTCCTGACGACTTCACCTTACTGGTTTTTCTTTTGTCTTTCGTGCTCGCAGAAGCCAATGCCGACTTAAGGGGGCAGCTCAGCGAGGCGCAGGCCGCCCTTCGTGCCAAGGAAACCGAGTACGACGCCTTGGTCCTGGAGCATGACCGCCTGGCCAAGAAGCTGGCTGACTAGGAGGAGAGCCACAAGGCGGCTCTGAAGAAGGCGCAGGATAACGAAGCCGCCCTGAAGGCCGAGTTCGAGACTGAAGTGGCGGGCTAGGCTGAGACCAGGCAAGCGCTGAATGAAGGCTTCGGCCGTATTGAGGATTTGATCGACGGTAAGCCGCCTTCCTCGCTCCTTGCCTGCCCCTTGCCACCTGACTTGTGTTCTGACTTGAGCTGCTTTTTATTCTCTGTGCAGACTACTTTCCTGGCTACTCCGTCTTCGACGCCCAAACCATCGAGGCCCATCGTGAAGCGCGCCGGCAGGCGGGGGTTGAAGTCGCGCCGGACGCGAGTCGGTCGCTCGAAGAGCAACTCTTGGCGGTCCAAGCGCGGCTGCAGCCGGCTCATCGTATGCTCCGCCGCCTCTAGCGCGCCGGAGCGCAGGTGTTGGCCGCCCTCTGGCCAAGCGAGACGATTCCCCGCACCCCGAGTCGGACTACCGACTGGCTGGAGGTTGCGGTTGGCCGCTTCGAGGCCTGGAAGGCGTCGGCGGCCCGGCTTGGAGCTGGGCGGGCGCTGGGCGGGCGCTGGAGTTCGTCCGAGCTTGGTATCCGGGGCTGAACCTGGACCAGCTACGCACCTGGCGGCTGGAGGCCGACGAAGAGCTAGCGGAGGTGCGGCCGGCTATCGCTCAGCGCGCATCGACAATCGCCGAGTGTACTGACATCAGCGTCTTCGCTCCCGAGATTAATGATGACGGTGTTGCCCAGCCGGAGGAGTGGTTCGGGCTGGACCCGGTGGCGGGTGAAGACTCGGCAGAAGAGATCGCCTCCAGCGACGAAGGCGAAGACGACGAAGGAGAGGAAAGCGAAGACGTCGAGACGGCCGGTGGAACAGCCAGCCAGCCTTAGCCTGACCGTGCCTCCAGCAACGAGGCGCGCACAAGCACGCCTTCTGCGGGAGGCGGTGATCATGCCGAGGTTCGCCAGCCGGCCACTCCTCCAGCCGGCACTGCCGTCTCCACCGACCTGCCCGGCTCGTCAGTCGCTCCGCCGGCTTAATCTGCCGTCCTTGTTTTTTCTTGCTTGTTGCCTTCTGAACAATTTTATTAAGCTTCCGCAGTTCCACCCACAGGGGGTGTATCCAAACTATGTTGAATGATGGCCTTTTGAAGGTCTTTTATGTAAGTATTATCGTGTGCATGTTTGGTTTCCATTCACGTATGCTTTTTATCCTTAGGCTGTTTCCTTTGCCGCCTTCCCCTTCTGGGAAGGCAAGTACTCGAGCTTTCTTAGATTGGAGCGAGGTGAATGGAAGCCAGCCGGCCGGCTACTCTGGTAGCCGGTCGGCGGTGGGAGAAAAACCGGCTTTTGTTATATTAGTCCGTTAGTCCCTAGCCGTTTTTCGTGTGGGCACCCGTTCCTGCCCTTAACTCTTGCCAGCCGGACAGTCGGTTCTTCGAACTACGACTTTTGGCAAGAGAAGGCTTGGGAGCCGGCACACTACTTGTCTGACTGCGGGTAGGACTTCTAATATAACTCCAGGCGGCCAGTCCCCGGGCCGACTAGTCGAACCCGGTGCCGGACGGAAAAAAGTGAATGCAATGACAAGGCCATAAGCATGATACTTTTCATTTATAGACAAAAGATGGCAGTCCCCGAGCTCTCCTCGGGGGCCCTATTGTCTCGTACTTAGTACAAAAGTTAGCGTGATACATACTGCATTTCAGCTGTAAAACCTTCGGAGGAGGTTGGTGTTCCATGGTCGTTCCGACTCCTTGCCGGAGTCGTCTCTCTTTCGTGCCTTCGGCTTCTGCGCGTCGATCAGGTAGTAGGAGTCGTTGCCTAAGGCTCTGCTGATGACGAAGGGGCCCTCCCAAGGGGCCGAGAGCTTGTGCTGGCCGGCTATTCGCTGGATCAGCCGAAGCACAAGATCGCCCTCTTGGAAGGATCTTGGCTTGACCTTCCGGCTGTGGTAGCGGCGCAGGCCCTGCTGATAGATGGCGGACCGGCTGAGGGCTAACAGGCGGCTTTCTTCCAGCAGGTCGACGCCGTCTTCTCGTGCTTCCTTGGCCTCCGCTTCCGTGTACATGGTTACTCGAGGCGAGTCGAACTCGATGTCAGTTGGGATGACCGCCTCGGCACCATACACGAGGAAGAAAGGGGTGAAGCCGGTTGACTTGTTTGGTGTAGTGCGCAGACTCCAGAGGACAGCCGGCAGCTCATCGAGCCAACAGCCGGCTGAACGCTCCAGTGGTACGATCAGTCGGGGCTTGATGCCGGAAAGGATGAGGCCGTTGGCTCGCTCGACCTGGCCGTTTGATTGCGGGTGGGCGACGGATGCTAGATCCAACCGGATGCCTTGCGTCGGGCAGAAACGTGCCAAGGCTCCCTTGGCAAAATTTGTGCCATTGTCGGTGATGATGCTGTGTGGCACGCCGTACCGAGTTGTTATATCTGTGATAAATGTGACGGCAGTCGGCCCATTCAGCTTCTTGATCGGCTTTGCTTCAATCCATTTGGTGAATTTGTCCACGGCAACAAGCAGATGTGTCATGCCGCCGCGCGCCATCTTGAATGGGCCCACCATGTCCAGTCCCCAAACGGCGAAGGGCCAAGTGAGGGGAATGGTCTTGAGTGCTGAAGCCGGCATGTGTTGCTTGGAGCTGAAGAGTTGGCACCCTTTGCAATGTTTAACTAACTCCTTGGCGTCATCCAAAGCAGTCGGCCAAAAGAAACCATGGCGGAAGGCTTTGGCGACGAGTGATCTTGAGGCCGCATGGTGGCCGCATTCTCCTTGGTGGATGTCTTTGAGGATTGCAATGCCCTTCTCTTGCTCGACGCATCACTGGAGGACTCCAGTGACACTGCGCTTGACGAGCTCTCTGTTGATGATTGTGTATGCTCCGGCTCGGCGTTGGACTTGTCTTGCCTCTACTTCGTCAGCCGGCAGATCTTGGTTTATTAGGAAGTTGAGGATGGATTGAGCCCATGACGGAGCTGCGACTTCTTCTATTGCCAAAACGGCTGCTGCGACCAAGGCGGGCGGGCTGGGCGGTGAAATGCTGGAGTCGGCCGCCGCCTGTTGTGTTGGTGTAGTCTCCGGGTCGACTACCGCAGTCCCCGAGCTGGGTGAGACAGTCCCCGGGTCGGGCGTAACTACGGAAGTCCCCGAGCCGCCTGCTGATACCCCCTGGCCGACTATCGAAGTCCCCGGGCCACCTGCTTGGTTCTTCGAGCCGGACCCGGCCACGTCGGGGTCAGGCGGCATGAAGATGGAATCGGACTCTGGAGACGGCTTGATAGACGGCTTGAGGAGGCGTTGTAGAGAGACGCCGGTTGGTATTGCTTGCCGGGTGGAGCCTATTCGAGCCAGAGCATCAGCTGGCTCGTTGTCGGCTCACGGTACGTGGAGGAACTCGCATCCTTCAAAATACCCACTGATCTGCTGAACGAGGAAGTGGTAGCTTGCCATATTTGCGTCCTTGGCGTCCCAGTCGCCGGATGATTGCTGGACCACCAAGTCCGAGTCGCCATAACATAGGATCCGGCGAATGCCGAGCTCTTTGGCAAGCCGGAGCCCGTGTATGAGCGCCTCGTACTCGGCTACATTGTTGGAGGCGGCAAAGTGGATTTGCAGCGTGTATCTGAGCTTGTCGCCTTTGGGAGAGGTGAGGACGATGGCGGCTCCCAAGCCGGTGCGCATCTTGGACCCATCGAAGTGCATGCGCCAATGAGTGGAGTCGGGAGCCGGCGGCAGGTACTGGGTCTCGGCCCAGTCGAAGAGGAAGTCGGCCAATGCTTGGGATTTGATGGCGGTGCGAGGCTGGTAGAAGATCGCGTAAGGGGCCAGCTCGATGGCCCATTTTGCCACCCGGCTGGACACATCCCGGCTGCCTATGATCTCGGCCAGCGGGGCGGTGCATACAACCGTGATGGGATGCTCTTGGAAGTAGGGCTTCAGCTTCTTGGCGGCGAAGTACACGCCGTAGCACATCTTCTGGTAGTGTGGATAGTTCTGCTTCGAGGTAGACAGCACCTCGCTCAAATAGTACACCGGCCTCTGGACCGGCTGGGCTCGGCCTTCTTCTGGGCGTTGGACTACGATGACGGTGCTGACCACCCGGCTGGTTGCGGCAATGTAGAGGAGCATGGGCTCTTTCTCAGTCGGCGCCGCCAGGACTGGCGGTGTGGCCAGCATCTTCTTCAGCTCGTGGAAAGCTTGGTCAGCTTGGTCATTCCACTCAAAGTGAGTGGTCTTCTTCATGAGGCGGTAGAGGGGGAGAGCTTTCTCTCCGAGCTGGCTGATGAAGCGGTTTAGGGAGGCCAAGCACCCGGTGAACTTCTGGATGTCTCGAAGCTTGGTGGGAATCGCCATTCTCTCAATGGCCTTGATCTTTACTGGGTTGCATTCGATGCCGCGTTCGGAGACCAGGAGGCCTAGGAGCTGGCCGGCTGGTACTCCGAACACGCATTTCTCGGGGTTAAGCTTGATTTGGAACCGGCGTAGGTTCTCAAATGTTTCCTTGAGGTCTTCCAGCAAGGTGCCGCGCTTCTCTGTCTTCACCACAATGTCGTCTACGTAGACGTGGGCATTTCTGCCGAGTTGCTTGAGGAGGCACTTCTGCATGCAACGCTGAAAAGTGGCACCGGCATTTCTCAAGCCGAATGTCATAGTCAGGTAGCATAAGGCTCTGAATGGCGTGATGAAGGCGGTCTTCAGGCGGTCTGCCGGATCTAACTTTATCTGGTGATACCCTGAGTAAGCATCCAAGAAACTCAACAGCTCGCATCCGGCCGTGGAGTCTATCACTTGGTCAATCCTTGGCAGGGCAAAGGGATCTTTGGGGCAGGCCTTGTTGAGGCTCGTGTAGTCTATACACATGCGCCACTTGTTGTTCTTCTTTAGCACGAGGACCGGGTTGGCGAGCCACTCTGGAAAGAAAACTTCCATAATGAAGCCGGCTGCCAGAAGCCGGGCTATCTCCTCTCCCACAATCCTGCGTTTCTCCTCTGACAGTCGGCGGAGGGGTTGTTTGACTGGCTTTGCGTCTTCTCGGACGTGTAGTTTGTGCTCGGCGAATTCCTTCGGAACGCCCAGCATGTCCTTGGGGGACCATGCAAAGATGTCCCGATTCTCACGGAGGAAATCGGCGAGCTCGCCTTCCTATTTGCTGTTTAGGTTTGCCCCGATGACGGCAAACCTCTCTGGGTGCTCGGGGTCAAGAGGTATCTTCTTCGTCTCCTTGGCCGGCTGGAAAGATCCTTGAGCATCATGCTCCTTGGGATCGGGGGACAAGGCCGACTGCTTGCCGGCTATGGCCACGACTCGGTCCAACATCTTCTTTTCTTCGGCAATCACAAGGGACTCGGCCAGCCAGCTGCCGGCTGCTGCGCACTCAGAGGACTTCTTGTAATCGCCGGCTACGGTGATGACGCCTTTGGTGCTTGGTATCTTCATCTTGAGGTATGCATAGTGGGGAACTGCCATGAATTTGGCCAAGGCAGGTCGGCCAAGCAATGCATGGTAAGGGCTCTCCAGGTCCACCACTTCAAACCAGATCGCTTCCCGGCGGAAATGCTCCTTGTCCCCAAAAAGTACATCAATCTTGATCTTGCCAATGGGGGCGCAGGACAGGTCGGGTATGATGCCATGGAACACTGTCCGAGTAGGCATGAGTTGCTTTGTCTTGACGTTCAGCTTCTCCAGGGTGTCGCCGTACAAGATGTTGATGCTGCTCCCACCGTCTATCAACACACGGGAGAAGCGGGCAGCGCGTCTGTCCATTGCAAGGGTGGCATCCAGAACCAATGCATAAGAGCCGGGAGATGGCATCACCTCTGGGTGGTCGTCCCGGCTCCAGCTGATAGGTTTTTCTGAACAGTGCATGTGCTCGGCGGGGTTGGCAGCAACCATGCTGACTTCCCGGTTCTCTCAGCGTTTGCTGCGCCGGTCTACGGGCTGGCTTGTGAAGACGATATAGGCGGCATGCTCGTCGGGGAACTCATCATGCACGGCTCCGACTGCGGGCCGAGCGGCCGGCGGCGGCGGAACCGGAGGTGGCGGGCCGGCAGGAGGAGGCGGCATGAGCCCTTCGCCTTTGGAGATTCGGGTGAGCCAATGGCACTTTCGGGTTGTGTGGTTGGACGGCTTCCCGCCGCTGTGGAACTTGCATGGGGCATCGAGAGTTTGCTCGTAGGAGAAGGCCGGCTGCCAAGCCGGCCTGCCGCCCTTGGGTTTCTTGGGCGCGGGCCGCCCTTCGGGCGGCACGTCTTCGACTGTGGCCACCTGCCGACTGGCGGGAGGCGGCGCGGGGCCCTTGCGCTTGTGGTCGTTCGAGTGTGGGCGTCGGCCGGAATCCCTAGCCGGCGTCTTGGGCGCTGGGTTGAGTACTTTTCCGGACGCGTCTACCCGGAGCTCGGTCTTCATTAAGGAGTCGGTGGTGGCGTACTTGTCCGCTATATCCAGAAGCTCGTCGAGGGTAGTCGGCTCGTCGCAGAGAAGCTTGTGCTTGAGGAGGGTGCCTTCTCGGCACCCGGCTGTGAAGTATTCTATGGCTTGCACCTCGTGCACCCCTTCGCAAGAGTTGCGGAGCTCGGCCCAACGCGTGAGGTAGTCGCGAGTTGACTCGGCGGGGCCTTGTACGCACAAGGAGAGCTGTCTGGGCTTGGGAGCCCGCTTGTAGGTGCTGGTGAAGTTGCGGACGAAAGCTTCTGTGAAATCTAGCCAGCTGTTGATGTTGTGTGGTTTGAGGCTGTTGAGCCAGGTCCGCGCCGTGCCTTGCAGCATGAGGGGCACGTACTTCACGGCAACGCGCCGGTTGCCGTTGGCTATGCTAACCGCCGTGGAGTAGTCGATCAACCAATCTTCCGGTTTCACGGAGCCGTTGTACTTGGGCGTGTCTCTTGGGAGCGAGAACCCTTTGGGGAAGGGCTCGTCGCGGATGCGGGGGCCGAAGCAAGGCATACCGACATCGTCTTCTTCTTCCAGCGCCAGGGATCGCGCCAGGCGGTCGATCCGATGGCGGGCGTCGCTTTCGCCGACTCCTCCATGGCCACCTAGTCGGCCGCTGAGAGTCGGATGCGCCACAGGCGGAGGGGTGGGATATCTCTCTCCACGGGGCCGAGGCGGAGGCGGGTTGCCCCGCCACTCCACGGCCCGAGGGTGGCCTTCTGCGTCTCGCTCGATGGAGATCCGGGTTTGGCTTCGGCTGGCAGCCGGCTCTTTCTCGCGCCGCGCGCGGTCTCTACCCGCAGTCGGCGTCCGGGACGTCGCGTCGTGATCTCGGCGCGGGGGAGGGCTTTCCGCGCGGGCGTCGGCTTCATGCCGCTGCACGGCTGCATCGATCAGCTGCTGGATGCGTCGGGTCATGTGGGGGAGTTCTTCGGCCCCCAGTCCGTCTAGCTCGTCTACGGCCGCTTGGGCGGCGCGCAGGTTCTCGAGTGGAGTGGCGTAGACTGGGCGGTCGACTCCTAACGTGTCGGCAACGACAGCGCCGCGCTGTCTGACAACGCCGACCCGGCTGGGCCCGCCTGGGGGCGGCGTGCCAAAGGCGGCGCGGTCGGCCTCGCGTCGGCGGGCCTCAGCGAGGCGTCTCATGGAAACCAACTTCCAGCCCTCCGCGAGGAGGGCGAGGCGGCGAGCCTCCAGTGCTTCAGCGTCGGTGTCGGCCGGGAGGGGGATGGACAAGTCGTGGACCGCCGCGTGCGGGGCGTCGTGGGCGCTCTCGTCAGCAGCGCCGTCGTGGCCAATGACCATCACCTCGGTGGTGACAGCGTCGTAGCCATCGGCTCGGGGAAGCGGGTCGTTGTAGATCGTGACGTTGGTGGGGAAGGTGTCGAATGAGGCCGTGACGGAGTCGACAGGCATCGGATCGGTGGAGCCAACCGACTCCAAGTCCACAGCAGGCTCGCCGGAGACATGGAGCCGGCCGAGGAGGTTGACGAGGTGGTCGGTGCCCACGTCGGAGGCGAGCTCGTTGAAGATGAGGGTCTTGTCGAGGAGATCAGCGAGGCTGCTCGCCGCGCAGGCATTGGTGACGCCTTGCAGCGCATCGTGGCAAGCGCCATCGGGCGTGCCGGGCTGGCTACGCTCGCGGGGGAGGAAGAGGGTTCCCGTCTAGAACAGGTCTCCGGACGACGGTGCACCTGGCCCCACGGTGGGCGCCAAATGTCGGGTGGTAGGTGCGACATATGCCAACGGGTGGCTTATCATTGTGGGAGCCAGTAAAACATCGCCGGTGCCTGGAAACAGGATGAGGCGAAGACATGCACGCCGGTGAATCTTACCCAGCTTCGGGGCTCTCCGTGGAGATAACACCCCTACTGCTGCTCTGCGGGGTCTCCGCATGATCACTAGATGAACAAGTAGCTACACGATGCTCCTTGAGCTGTTTGGCGAGAGGAGGAAGAAGGGCTCTGCTTGCTCTCTTCTCCTCCCTACGTGGTGTCTAAAACTAGCAGGGATCCCTCCTTTGCATGGGTGTCCCGGGGGGTTTATATAGGCCTAACCCCGGGGGTACAATGGTAATCCGGCTGGGCGTGGGGCCCAGCCGTCTGTGTCTTCGCTCTCCGGCTCCTGCGCCGGCTGCTGGGTCCCGCCGGCTACCGGCTCCTTGGTCGACAGGCAGGCCCCACTGTCCAGGGCCTTGTCGGTGGCTGGTTACTGTTGCTCAATCTTGGTGACGAGGGCTTCGCCGAGGTAAGCGTGGCTACAGTGCTGCCGTCCGGCGGGTGACCACTGTAGCCTCACCGCGTCTTGTCTCCTTAATGGGGCGTCTCCTTCGAGGGGGTGGCAAGCCGGCTGGGGAGAGCCGGCTCCGTCTTGGGCCGACTGGGGGAGGCTAGGCCGCCTTCGGGTGTCTCTCTGCCCGAAGGGGCCCACCGCCCGTGGGCCGTACTGGTAGCCCGTCGTGGATGACATCAGGGTCAACGTGGCAACAGTGCTGCGCCGGACGGGTCATGGCCACCCGTACGACGCACTGTGCCAGGCGCGCTCCGGGATTCGGG
Source organism: Triticum urartu (assembly GCF_003073215.2). Classification (NCBI taxonomy): domain Eukaryota; kingdom Viridiplantae; phylum Streptophyta; class Magnoliopsida; order Poales; family Poaceae; genus Triticum; species Triticum urartu. The sequence continues at coordinate 70,037,970 of NC_053022.1, read as the reverse complement.
GGTGGCAGGCTTCACTGTAGCCACGCCCCGTCACATCGCCGTTATGTGGATGCAGACTTCGAGGGTACGGTCTTGACCGCTTTATGGGAGCCGGCTCCTTGGAGTCGGCCTTCTTGCAGCCGGCTCCTTAGAGCCGGCCCTCCCGCGGCTTTCTTCATGAGGGCTGAAGTCGGGCCGCCTTCCAATAGCCGGCCTGGGAGACAGCCGGCCAGGGGAAGGCGGCCCCATGTCTTGGATTCTTGAGAGCCGGGTCGGCTCGTAATTTTTTCAGAAAGGCCAGGGGGAGCCGGCTAGGCTACCCATGGTCACTTACTCCGACACCCATTGCACAGGCTCAATCACACTGGAAGTGGTCTTCGGATCACCGGACAACTTCTGAAGTGAAGAGTTAATCTTCGACATCGTCCCGTTTCGCAGTGGCTATCATGCACTGCTCGGACGGACAGCGTTTGCAAAATTCAATGCAAAGACGCATTACGCATACCTCAAGCTCAAGATGCCAGGACCTCGCGGGGTCATAACAGTAAATGGAAACACAGAACGCTCACTCCGTACGGAAGAGAACACTGTGGCCCTTGCAGTAGAAGCACAAAGTAGCCTGTTTAGGCAGACCACTCATTCGGCGTCACGGCCCCCGGACACCTTCAAGTGAGTCCGGAACAAGCTACAACAGGATCGCCTGGCACGATCAGAGCTCGCCTAGCAATTTGGCCCCCGTCCCAATCCCAGTGAAGCGACGAAATCCGTGTCGCGCGTACATAACTACGCATTGAAAATACCATGGACATAGGCGGGGGCACGATCAGGACATGCCCTGCATTGTGGCTTAACCGCACTAGGGGTTGTATACCTTTGTCATTCCTTCTCTCTTTCAGGGCCTAACTCTCTGGAAGCCCTTTCCGGCAGTACGATTGTCGGACACATTCCGGAAGCAACAACCAAGGCGGCAAGAAGCTAAGATGAACACGGGAACCGCCAGGTGGTCTCTAGTAATAATTGATATACCCGCTTTTCACTATTTATGCATAGCTTGCCCTGGGATAGGACATTTCGAACTGTCCTACTTTATGCTTATTGAACTACCTATACCAAGTACGCTTCGACGTATTATTTACATAACAATGCATATCATTAATCTGTCATTGCATTATTTAAGTTTTTCTCTTTCTCTTACATGTCCACTTACGACAATCTGCACCCGCACGTTCGGGTATGATCAGTTCGCTAGGGGTTCTCGTTTACCCCATAACACGGCGCAAGAAGTCCGAACACTTTCGACAGTGCGTCACCCCGAACTTATAGCACTATATGCATCAACTCTGAATCATGTCCTTGGTCAAATGTTGGGTTGCCCGACTCCCATGCTTTGGTACCTTACGTTCCGCTATATCGGCTAAGGTAGCGGTGGGAGAACTACTGCGATTGTGTCCCGGTTCTTCCGGACGAGCACCTCAGTAGAGAAAGCCAAAAACTAACTGTCATGATAAGGCGAGAGACTGGTCGCTGTTCGAGAGGTCTCAAGTCCTTAAAGACTTTTTCTGCTTTGGGCGAGGAGTCGGCCTTGTCCGGCATAGGCGTGTATAGCGCCCCAAATTCGGCCCTCCGAATACCAGGGGCTTCGCCAAAATTTAAAATTATAGACTTCTATGGCTAAGTGAGAGTGACAAAGCATTATAGTCCGATTGCCTAGTTCGTTGCGTTGAACACCTCCCTAGAAGGACCCAAAATTGGGGTAAAGAGTGCTCAGGTTTATCCCGAACACCCCAGCACTAGTTACATGGGGGCAGAAGCCGACGACTGGCCAACTCTCAGATTTTATAAACGGACGCACAGAAGGTAATATTTTAAATTAAGAAGGCGTTGCATGGCGCAAACGAACTCGTTTCATATTACAGGATCACATGAGCATGTCCATTCAAAAATTACATCCTTGGCACACTCATCTTCCACTAGGCGGGAACCCTTCAGGACACTCTCATAATAATTCTCGGGGCAGCGATGCTCCTTGCCCTCCGGCGGACCCTCCTTCACCAGCTTCACGGCGTCCAGCTTTGCCCAGTGCACCTTTGCCAGGGCAAAAGCCCTGCGTGCACCCTCGATGCAAACGGACCGCTTGATGACTTCAAGCCGTGGGCAGGCTTCCACAAGCCGCCTCACCAGGCCGAAGTAGCTGCCGAACATGGGCTCGCCAGGCCACATCCAGACTATAAGGCCCCTCATGGCCTGTTCGGCCGCCTTGTGAAGCTCGACCAACTGCTTCAGCTGGTCGCTCAAGGGCACGGGGTGTTCGGTCCCAGTATACTGAGACCAGAACAACTTCTCCGTTGAGCTCCCCTCCTCAGCCCGGTAAAACATCGCGGCATCCAGTACACTGCGGGGAAGATCTGCAAATGCTCCTGGAGAGCTCCGAACTCAGGTAAGAAAAAGGAAAGTCTCCTTCACGTGCTTGCTTTGCATAATGAATGCCTTACCCGCTGATATCTTCTTCGCCGCGTCAATCTCCTAGAGGGCCTTGTGGGCTTCGGCCTTGGCCCTCCGGACGCTTTCAAGCGCCTGCACGAGCTCGGACTCTCGCGTCTTGGAGTCAAGCTCCAATGACTCATACTTTTTGGCGAGAGCCTTAGGCTCTTGCTACACCTCGCCTACTCGGGCTTCTTGTTTTTCCCATTCAATGCGTTCTTTGGCCACTTTGTCTTTGGCCTCGGACAACGCCTTCCTCAGGGTCGCCACCTCAGTCGTGGCCCCTGACAAATCCATGATGATCCTATTACTTTACTCCTGAACTTCTTTTTAACTATATAGACAGGGGTATTTCTTACCTTTGCTCTCTTCGAGCTGCCTCTTGGTAAGGCCGAGCTCGTCCTCGGACCGCTTCAGGTCCTACTTCAGCGCAGAGACCTCCGCAGTACGTGCGGCAGCGGCCAGCAGTGAAGCCTGTACATACACATAGACATACTCTAATTAGACTCCTGAGTTATCATTTGATCCTCTATTCGACTTTTCTTCGCGAACGTCGAATAGAGCATCAGGGGCTACTATCTATGTGGTAATATTTTCTTATATTTTGATTGCTTACCTCAAAGCCTGTTAGGAGGCTAGCGCGGGTTTGGGTCAGTCCGTTTTTCGTGGACTGAACCTTCTCGACCACCGCACTCATGATAGCGTCATAACCCACAAGTATAGGGGATCAATTGTAGCCTCTTTCGATAAGTAAGAGTGCCGAACCCAACGAGGAGCTAAAGGTAGAACAAATATTCCCTCAAGTTCTATCGACCACCGATACAACTCTAGGCACGCTTGACGTTTGCTTTACCTAGAACAAGTATGAAACTAGAAGTACTTTGTAGGTGTTTTTGGGTAAGCTTGCAAGAAAGTAAAGAACACGAAAATAAAAGCTAGGGGCTGTTTAGATAAAGACACGACTAAATTAGTTTTAGTAGAGAGCTTTTGTCAACAAGAAAGTTATTTGTCCCTAGGCAATCGATAACTAGACCGGTAATCATTATTGCAATTTTATTTGAGGGAGAGGCATAAGCTAACATACTTTCTCTACTTGGATCATATGCACTTATGATTGGAACTCTAGCAAGCATCCGAGACTACTAAAGATTCATTAAGGTAAAACCCAACCATAGCATTAAAGTATCAAGTCCCCTTTATCCCATACGCAAACAATCTACTTACTCGGGTCTGTGCTTTTGTCACTCAGGCCACCCACCATAAGAAAATCATGAACATATTGCAAACCCTACAGGAGGAATCCCTCACGCTTGCGCACACGGAGAGCACCATAGGACAGCACCAATAATAAAACATACAACTCAAACCAATCTTGATCATCAAATAGCCATTAGGACAAAACAGATCTACTCAAACATAATAGGATAGCCATACATCATTGGGAAATAATATATAGCGTTGAGCACCATGTTTAAGTAGAGATTACAGCGGGTAAGAGAGAGGTTACACCACTGCATAGAGGGGGGAAGAGTTGGTGATGATGACGGTGAAGTTGTTGGCGAAGATGGTGGTGATGATGATGGCCCCCGGTGGCACTCCAGCGTCACCGGAAGCGAGGGGGGAGAGCCCCCCTCCTTCTTCTTCTTCCTTGACCTTCTCCCTAGATGGGAGAAGGGTTTCCCCTCTGGTCCTTGGCCACCATGGCGTGGGAGGGGCGAGAGCCCCTCCGAGATTGGATCTATCTCTCTGTTTCTCTCTGGTCCTGCGTTCTGTTTTCTGGCCCTTCACCATTTCTTAAATTCCCGGAGATCCGTAACTCCGATTGGGCTGAATTTTGGACACGATATCTATCCAGAAATTAGCTTTTTGCGGCGAAAGAAGGGCACCAACCGCCTTACGGGGTGGCCACGAGGGTCAGGGGCGCGCCTGACACCCTGGGGCGCGCCCCCCTACCTCGTGCCCCCCTCGGGCACCGTCTCGCAATGATTCCACTTCCCAAAATTCATAAATATTCCAAAATAAATCTCCGTCAGTTTTTATTCCGTTTGGAGTCCGTTTGGTATGGGTTTTCTGTGAAACAAAAAACATGCAACAAACAGGAACTGGCACTGGGCACTGGATCAATAATCAATATGTTAGTCCCAAAAATAGTATAAAAAGTTGCCAAAAAGTATATGAAAGTTGAATAATATTGGCATGGAACAATTAAAAATTATAGATACGACGGAGACGTATCAGCATCCCCAAGCTTAATTCCTGCTCGTCCTCGAGTAGGTAAATGATAAAAAAGATAATTTTTGATGTGGAATGCTACCTAGCATAATCTTGATCATATGTCTAATCATGGCATGAATATTAAGACACGAGTGATTCAAAGCAATAGTCTATCCTTTGACATAAAAATAATAATACTTCAAGCATACCAACCAAGCAATTATGTCTTATTGAAATAACATAGCCAAAGAAAGCTCATCCCTACAAAATCATATAGTCTGGCTATGCTCCATCTTCACACTACTAGGAAAAGGGCTAAAGATAGGATTGACACTAATGGCGCACCAGAGAAGTGGTGCACCCCTACTATATACTAATGGCGCACCTGGTGGAGGTACGCCATTAGTGTGGAAGACACTAATGGCGCACCAGACAAAAGGTGCGCCACTAGTAACAAAAAAATTCCATTTTTTCAAACATACTAATGGCGCATCCAGGCAAAGTGCGTCATTAGTAGTTAGAACTACTAATGACGCACCGGCGACAAAGTGCGCCAGTAATTTGTTTTTTTACTTTTTGGCAAAACTACTAATGGCGCACTGCATATAGAAAATCGTTGTGCAACGGTCGCCATTAGTATAAAAATTATTTTTTTTTACTTTTTTGCAAAACTACTAATGGCGCACTGCATTAGAAAATCGTGTGTCCTCTGGATTTACCGCACGTGAAATACCATGTGTGCATGAACAATTGCATCATTTATCGGGACAAGCACGCGGAGTCTACCATATGTCCGGTGTGCGGCGTCACTCGATACAAGAAGAGGAAGAAAGCTCCTCGAAAATCGGTGTGGTACTTTTCAATCACTCCTCGTCTGCAGCGGTATTTCGCGGACCCTAAGGTAGCAAAGCTCCTGCGTTGGCACGCGGATAGGGAGAAGAAGCGGGAAGATGCCGGAAATGATCCGGAGATAAATAAAAAAGACAAGATGCTGAGTCACCCTAAGGATGCGAGCCAGTGGTGAGGACACTCGATCTCGATCCCCCTCCACCGCCGCCGACGAGCACCCGGCCCCCCCCCCCCCCCCCCCCCCCCCCCCCCCCCACCGGCCCCCCCCCCCCCCCCCCCCGCTCCACCGCTGCCGCCGATGATATTTTCAAGTAACAAATTTGAACATATTTTTTAAAAAATTATTACTGTTTCTATAAAAAAATTACTATTATGATTTAAACAAGTTTGAACATATTTAAACACAAATAAATATTAAACAGCATTTAAAATGCAAAAAAATATTGCGGAGCCTGGGAATCGAACCCAGGACCTCCTGGTGTGTGTGCTACGTGCTGACCAGTCAAGCTAGTGGGCAGGTTCTAATGTGGTTTGGGTTAGGTGCAATATAACCTGTGCTCGAACTGTAATAAAAAAACATTCTAATGGCACACCGCTGCGGGGTGCGCCATTGCTATCTAAAAAAAGATCTCTAATGGCGCACCGAGGAGTGGTGCGCCATTAGTAAGCTATCCTCCCTCTCCCTCGCCAGATCCCCTTCGACCCTCTCTCCCTCGCCACCAAATCCACCCGCGCGCTGCCCCGACCCACGACGCCGCCGCCCCGACCCTCACCGGACTCCACCACCGCCGCCCCCGCGCCCCCACCCCCGCCGCCCCGACCCTCGCCGGACTCCACACCCCCACCGCTCCCACGCCCCCGCGCCCCCACCCCCGCCGCCCCCGCGCCCCCACCCTTGTCGCCTCGACCCTCGTGCTAGGGTTCCTCGCCCCGCCGCCCGCTCCTCTCCTCCACCTCGGACGAGCGAGTGCCTCTTCCGACCCCTGCAGCAGCCGACGACCTCGGCCCCGACGCACGCGCCCACCCCGCCGGCCCCTACCGTCCTCCGCCTCCGGTCTCCCCAGCAGCAGCCGGTGAACCAAGGACGGTGCCGTGACCATCGTCGCCACCTCCCGCCGTCTCTCCCTGCGCGTGGCCGGCGGCTGCTCTCCTTTGATGCGCTGCCCGTGGTGAGCCCCTCTTCCTTACTCACCTCCATGTTCCTTGTTCATCTCTCTGTTCCCTGTTCCTCTCTTGTCCATGCTGCTATTTACATGGATCAATGGATGTTGGATAGATGGATGTGTGTTGATGTTAGGTAGTAGATGGTTTGCTTGATGGTTGGTTGAATTGTGCTAGTTGCTTGCTAGATGGATGGACGAATGGTGTGAGTATGTAGACATCTTTTTCTACTATGAAGGGTCAGTGCTAGTGTAAAGAGTAGTAGTAATTCATTCCCTTTTGCTTCTGCCTGGTGCTAATTTGCCGCTGTTAGCTTTGTGTGGCTTCTTATTATTCTCTAAATCGTTCTTCAAAGCAGGCTTTGCATCGCTTTAGGTAGTTTTCTCCATGTTTTATCAAGTGACATGTTAACAGCTTGCTAGTTTAGGATACATAATTAATGCCTTTAAATGGTGCACTCTGTAAATGCCTTTAAATATAACCTTGCTAGTTTAGGATACATAATTGCAGAGAAATAATCACATCAATGCCTTTAAATGGTGCACTCTGTAAGAAATTAATAACCTAGCATCACAATTCAGAAATACTCCTGCTACTCATGTAGGTGCCGCATGAGTTTTTTTTGGTTTTGTTACTGCTAGGTAGGTTGATAAGGAGAACTGCATATTTGACAGGCACAATGTCCTATTTTTTTAGTAGGAGCACATTTTACATACAGTTTGGAGTACTAGCTCAGATACTGGTTCAGATTTTGATGTGCTCGCTTGTTACTGTAAGTGAGTTTATAATTGCACCCACTTGCTCGTCCTCATATTTTCTGTAGCCATGCAATTTATAATTGCACCCACTTGCAGCAACTAGCTGGAGTAGATTATGGCAAGTGAAAGCAACAAATTCTCTACAATTCGAAAGCTCAATATCCTGGCAGTAGGAAGAGCTTGCTTTAACTGAATTTGGACTTGGTGCACTAGCTTGGCAATTTTGCTTGCTTGCACCGCTTGAGTAGTTCTCCATCTAATGTAGTCAATAGATGTTGTCAAGTGATTGTGTCATGGTTTTGGTTCTGTTTTTAAAAAGGAAAGCCACTTGTTCAGGCTTCAAGAAAATATTTTCTCAAAATATTACTGCTAAGCCCAAGCTTGTTAATCAGCATGTACATTTCTGTCATATATTGCTAATGTCTGCTCAGATGTGTGCTTGCTATTGTCACCTATCTTTTTTTTCTTCTACATGATATGGAACCTTATGATACTGCACCAATAGCCTTTGTGCATCCAAGTTATCAAACTATGTGAACTAGAAACAGAAATAGAGAGAATTGATCATTACTTTTCTGAACTGTCGCAGAAGCCTCAGTAGTTCTTTCAAGTTCGTACATTGAAAGGCTTGTTTCACAATTTCTGAATTACTTGTGATGCCTCTGAATTACTTGTGATGCCTGTTATCATGCATGTTTTATGATCTGTTGTAAGGGTACTAATTGGTCTCTTCTGCTGCTTATCAGAGATGGCGGGAAGCAGCCACCGCCGCTCTGCGACACCGCAGTATGAGTTGGATGCTTCCGAGTTCTTCACTATCATACTTGGGACTTCAGTATCATCCATGACGCAGGTATATAAAACGAGAGATCTCCCCTTCACCCATCTCATTATGATATCTGTTGTTTGCTACAGCACTCATTGTCCCAAACTGCAGAGGCTGCCTGACAGTTTTATGAACATGCTGATGGGTGAAGATCCGCCAAATAATGTGAAGCTGTGACAGGCCGACAGCGGGTTTCACAGGCTGTGGGATGTGGAGTTGGTGATCAAGGAGGGCCACATGTACTTGTCTCGTGGGTGGGAGAAGTTCTACCATGCCTACGACCTGCGGCTGGGGTACTTCTCTTCAGGTACGACGACGACGCCACCATGCTCATCGTGAAGGTGTTCAACGCGACTATGTGTCGCATGCGCTACGCTGAAGATTATGATGCCGGTACGTTCTGCCTCTTCTTATTCCTCTACACTTGGCTTTGTCTCACATCGATTGTTAACGGTCATTGTTGCATTTGTACAGGTAATGGGAGCAGCAGCAGCGACAATGGCTACAGCCAAAGCAGTAGCGACTATGGCTGTAGCGAAAGCAGCAGCGATTCTGGCTGTAGCGAAAGCAGCAGCGATTCTGGCAGTAGCATAGATAACAAGAAGGATGATCCGTACTGGAGTGCGGGAGAAGAGGAGCAAAGTGGGGATGAGGAGCTGCAGGATGACGATGGGCATCAGGCTGAGGATGACCTAGCACTGGTGGTGGCTGACCAAGGGCAAGAGATGGTGGTGGCTGACCATGGGCAAGAGATGGTGGTGGCTGACCATGGGCAAGAGATGGAGGTGGCTGAGGATGACCTAGCGATGGTCGTGCCTGAAGGTGGCCTCGCGATGGTGGTGGTGCCTGACAATGACCACGCACCGGTGGTGGCGCCGGCGATCCCACAGCTGGGCGACATGACCACGCCAATTGAGGTAGAAGACTACATCCCACTGCCTCCACCGCCTCGCCTCTCTTGGCGCATCAGGCTGAGGAAGGAGAAGGAGAAGAACAATGCATGAGAACTGAACTTTGTCAGGTATGTCAGATCTCCAAAATGATATATATATATATACTTAGTTACCTATGTTATCTCTAATATGCTTAGTTTCCTATAGGTTAGCTTCATTTTACCTAAGTTGGCTCTAATATGCTTACTTAGAGCTTATATGCTTATTTTCCTATAGGTTAGCTCCAAAATAACTTATGTTAGCACAAAATGATCAAGTTTACATAATAAGCTTATAGTCTTTTTCTTATTCTTCTTCTTTTCCAAAATGACATAGGTTAGCTTCATTTTACCTAAGTTGGCTCTAATATACTAACTTAGAGCTTATATGCTTAGTTTCCTATAGGTTAGCTCCAAAATAACTTATGTTAGCACAAAATGATCAAGTTTACATAATAAGCTTATAGTCTTTTTCTTATTCTTCTTCTTTTCCAAAATGACATAGGTTAGCTTCATTTTACCTAAGTTGGCTCTAATATACTAACTTAGAGCTTATATGCTTAGTTTCCTATAGGTTAGCTCCAAAATAACTTATGTTAGCACAAAATGATCAAGTTTACATAATAAGATTATAGTCTTCTTCTTATTCTTATTCTTTTCCAAAATTCTTCTTATTCTTCTTCTAGTGTTCTTCTTCTTCTAGTATTCTTCTAGTCTTCTTCTTTTTCTTCTTCTAACTTCTTGTTTATCATTTTGCAGATTTGATTTAATTCATGGAAGCTTGCATGGATGGAGTGCTTCTTTTCCATTTGTGTTTTTATTTTGTATCAATGTGAAACTTTTGTGAATTGATGGATAACGGTGTTGGATGAACAATGTGAAACTTTTGTAATATGTAACGATGGAACTATGTGTTGGCTATGTATGTATATATGATGGAACTTGTGTGTTGGCTATGATTGTTATATGGATGCTTGTTGTATATATATGTGTTGGATATCTCATAGGTGAAATAGTGACCTGAGATTAAGAAGAGTTGTATATGATGCAGCAAGAAAGTTTTGTCAATCCTAAAGGTGCTAACAAAATATGCAAGCTCCAGCGATCCATCTATGGACTGGTGCAAGCATCTCGGAGTTGGAATATACGCTTTGATAAGTTGATCAAAGCATATAGTTTTATACAGACTTGCGGTGAAGCCTGTATTTACAAGAAAGTGAGTGGGAGCACTACAACATTTCTGATAAGTATATGTGAATGACATATTGTTGATCGGAGATAATGTAGAATTATTCTGCAAAGCATAAAGGAGTGTTTGAAAGGAGTTCTTCAAAGAAAGACCTCAGTGAAGCTGCTTACATATTGAGCATAAAATCTATAGAGATAGATCAATACGCTTGATCAAGACGGTCAAAATTATCCTTAGCGGAATAAGGATATGTTTCTCGATTATGGAGGTGACAAAAAGGTTCGTCGTAACGGGTTACGTCGATGCAAATTTTGCCACTGATCCAGATGACTCTAAATCTCAATCTGGATACATATTGAAAGTGGGAGCAATTAGCTAGAGTAGCTCTGCGCAGAGCATTGTTGACATATAAATTTGAAAATACTTAAAAAAATTAAAAAAATTGTTACTAATGGCGCACTACCATGTGGTGCGCCATTAGTATAGCAGACACTAGTGGCGCACCGTGAGCAAAACTAATGGCGCACTACTGTTACTGGAGTGCGCCATTAGTATACCAGATACTAATGGCGCACCAGTGGTGCGCCATTATAAAAATTACTAGTGGCGTGCTACTAATGGCGCACCGGTGATGCGCCATTAGTAGGCAAAACCGGTGCGCCATTAGTAGGCCTTTTCCTAGTAGTGTCACCACACAAATATTCACATCATGCACAAACCCCGATGACAAGCAAGCAATTGTTTCATACTTTGACGTCTCAAACCTTTTCAACTTTCATGCAATACATGAGTGGTGAGCCATGGACATAGCACTATAGGTGGAATAGAATATGATGATGGGGTTATGTGGAGAAGACAAAAAAGGAGAAAGTCTCACATCAACTAGGCGTATCAACGCAACCCCGATGACAAGCCAAGCAATTGTTTCATACTTTTGACGTTCTCAAACCTTTTCAACTTTCACGTAATACATGAGTGTGAGCCATGGACATAGCACTATAGGTGGAATAGAATATGATGATGGGGTTATGTGGAGAAGACAAAAAAGGAGAAAGTCTCACATCAACTAGGCGTATCAACGGGCTATGGAGATGCCCATCAATAGATATCAATGTGAGGAGTAGGGATTGCCATGCAACGGATGCACTAGAGCTATCAAGTATATGAAAGCTCAAACTGAAACTAAGTGGGTGTGCATCCAACTTGCTTGCTCATGAAGACCTAGGGCACTTGAGGAAGCCCATCATTGGAATATACAAGCCAAGTTCTATAATGAAAATTCCCACTAGTATATGAAAGTGATAACTCAAGAGACTATCTATATGAAGAACATGGTGCTACTCTGAAGCACAAGTGTGGTAAAAGGATAGTAACATTGCCCCTTCTCTCTTTTTCTCTCATTTTTTTGTTTTCTTTTTTTTATTTTTTGGGCCTTCTCTTTTTTTGGCCTTTCTCTTTTTTTATTTTTTTATTTTTTTTTCCGGAGTCTCATCCTGACTTGTGGGGGAATCATAGTCTCCATCATCCTTTCCTCACTGGGGCAATGCTCTAATAATGATGATCATCACACTTTTATTTACTTACAACTCAATATTACAACTCGATACTAGAACAAAGATATGACTCTATATGAATGCCTCCGGCGGTGTACCGGGATGTGCAATGATCTAGCGTAGCAATGATATCAAAAAACCGACAAGCCATGAAAACATCATGCTAGCTATCTTACGATCACGCAAAGCAATATGACAATAAATGCTCAAGTCATGTATATGATGATGATGGAAGTTGCATGGCAATATATCTCGGAATGGCTATGGAAATGCCATGATAGGTAGGTATGGTGGCTGTTTTGAGGAAGATATAAGGAGGTTTATGTGTGATAGAGCGTATCGTATCATGGGGTTTGGATGCACCGGCGAAGTTTGCACCAACTCCCGAGGTGAGAAACGGCAATGCAGGGTACCGAAGAGGCTAGCAATGATGGAAGGGTGAGAGTGCGTATAATCCATGGACTCAACATTAGTCATAAAGAACTCACATACTTATTGCAAAAATCTATTAGTCATCGAAACAAAGTACTATGCGCATGCTCCTAGGGGGATAGATTGGTAGGAAAAGACCATCGCTCGTCCCCGACCGCCACTCATAAGGAAGACAATCAATAAACACCTCATGCTCCGACTTCGTTACATAACGGTTCACCATACGTGCATGCTACGGTATTTGCAAACCTCAACACAAGTATTTCTCAATTTCACAACCACCCACTAGCATGACTCTAATATCACCATCTTTATATCGCAAAACTATTGCAAGGAATCAAACATATCATATTCAGCGATCTACAAGTTTATGTAGGATTTTATGACTAACCATGTGAATGACCAGTTCCTGTCCTCTCTCTAAATAGATATAAGTGAAGCAAGAGAGTTTAATTCTTTCTACAAAAGATATGCCCACGCTCTAACAAGTATAAGTGAAGCAAAAGAGCATTCTACAAATGGCGGTTGTCTAAGTGAAGAGAAACAGGCAATCCAAACTTCAAATGATATAAGTGAAGCACATGAAGCATTCTATAAAGCCATACTCAAAAGATATAAGTGAAGTGCAATGAGCATTCTATAAATCAACAAAGGACCATCTCATACCAGCATGGTGCATAAAATAAAAATGAAAACCTAAATGCAAAAGACGCTCCAAGATTGCACATATCGCATGAACGAAACGAATCTGAAAACATACCGATATTTGTTGAAGAAAGAGGGGATGCCTTCCCAGCATCCCCAAGCTTAGACGCTTGAGTCTCCTTGAATATTTACTTGGGGTGCCTCGTGCATCCCCAATCTTGAGCTCTTGCCTCTCTTCCTTCTTCTCACATCGAAACCTTCTCAATCATCGAACACTTCATCCACACAAAACTTCAATAGAAAACTCGGTAAGATCCGTTAGTATAATAAAGCAAATCACTACTCTAAGTACTATTGCAAACCAATTCATATTTTGTTTTTTCATTGTGTCTACTGTAATATAACTTTTCCATGGCTTAATCCACTGATATAAATTGATAGTTTCATCAAAACAAGCAAACTATGCATCAAAAACAGAATCTGTCTAAAACAGAACAGTCTGTAGCAATCTGAACATTCACCATACTTATGATACATGAAAAATTCTGCCAAAATTAGGGAAAATAAAAACTTTGTACAGAAAGACAGTTCAAAAAGAATCAGAACCATTTGAAGTTCCAGTAAAAAATTAAAATTCACGCACTACAGCCAAAGTTTCTGTCCTGCACCGCACAAACCAACAAGCATCGTAAACATCATAAAGGCAAACCTTGGCACATTATTTTTATAATACAATGGAATTGTACAAGGGGATAATTATTTTTGTTGAAAAGTTTATGTAATCAAGATTCACAAAGTTGTCGTGAGCATGAACAAAGTTCAAGGCTAGCTCCCACTTCAACAATGCTTGTCTCTATCACTTTCACTTTCCTTTTTGGAAAAGTTTTGGGTTCCCCTCTTTATTTTTGTTGTTTTTAAACTATATAAAAGCACTCAACAGAAATAAATGACTCTCTAAAACTTCCGGGTTGTCTCCCTGGCAGCGCTTACTTTAAAGCCATTAAGCTAGGCATGTAGTGCTCAAGTAGTGAATCCACCCGGATCCCAAGGTATATCAAAGCCAATTTGAATCAACAATGATTTGTAATTTAGTAGTGAGCACAAAGCAACATATATCAAGAAACAACGAATTCTAACTCTCTTCCTATGCATCGACATGTCATGAAAGAACAATTCATGCACACATAGTAAAGGCCAATGCATAGTATAAACAGTTTCTTGCAATTTTATCGTGTTGGAAACATAGAGAGGTGGAGGTATAGTTCCTCTCTCATAATAATTGCAAGTAGGAGAAGCAAGCACATGCATATTATACTTATCAAAATCATCATGTGCAACGGTAAAAGGCAACCCATCAATATAATCCTTAATAAAAGCAAACTTCTCTGATATAGTGTAATCGGGAGAATTCAAAAAGATAATAGGACTATCATGCGTGGGTGCAATAGCAAAAATTTCATGTTTAACATAAGGAACTATAGCAAGTTCATCTCCATAAGCATCATTCATATTGGCATCTTGGCCACAAGCATAGCAAGCATCATCAAAAAGGGATATTTCAAGATAATCAATGGGATCATAATAGTCATCATAGCAATCATCCTTCGGTAAGCACGAAGGGGAATTAAACAATGTATGAGTTGAAGAGTTACTCTCATTAGAAGGTGGGCACGGGTAGCTAATCCGCTCTTCCTCCTTTTGTTCTTCGCTCTCCTCCTCATCTTTTTCATCCAATGAGCTCACAGTTTCTTCAATTTCTTCTTCCATAGACTCCTGCAAAATATTAGTCTCTTCTTGGACAGCGGAGTAGACCTCGATATATGGTTTAACATAGGCATTAGAAGCATAATTATCATAGCAATATTTAAGTATGTCAAAATTTTCAGATTCGTAAAGAGTAGCACCATACTTTTCAATCAAAGAAGCAATTTCGTAAGCACCCTTAAAAGCAACAAATTCTTCAATTTGTTGAACATCATAGTAATTATAAGCACCCTTAGCATACGAAGATAAGATTCCATTATGAATAAACTCACATTGGTAGGGAAGGTGTTTCTTAGGGTTTTCATAACAACAAGTAAAATCATATATATAACATAAATTCCAAGCATAGCATTGCAAATGATGAATTTGATCCAATAAACGTTTCCCTCTTTCAGATATACGATGTCGCACATAACAAGCATGCTCATCTAAAGATTTGCCCTCAACTAAGCTAGTTGGGGTTTCAGCACGAGCACATAGGGATCGAAGATGATCCAAGTAATAAGCTTCAGCGGTGTGATAGATTTTGAGTGGTTCTTCAACCATTGGTTCAGTAGGTACAACTATTTTTTTTGGTATTTTGCGTTTCCTACCCATAACTAAAGATAGAAAACAACTAAGAACAGCAAATAAAAATTACTTAGTGATAAAGCAAACAAGCATACACGAGAATATTCACCCCACGCTATTGCTCCCCGGCAACGGCGCCAGAAAAAGGTCTTGATAACCCACAAGTATAGGGGATCAATTGTAGCCTCTTTCGATAAGTAAGAGTGTCGAACCCAACGAGGAGCTAAAGGTAGAACAAATATTCCCTCAAGTTCTATCGACCACCGATACAACTCTACGCACGCTTGACGTTCGCTTTACCTAGAACAAGTATGAAACTAGAAGTACCTTGTAGGTGTTTTTGGGTAAGCTTGCAAGAAAGTAAAGAACACGAAAATAAAAGCTAGGGGCTGTTTAGATAAAGACACGACTAAATTAGTTTTAGTAGAGAGCTTTTGTCCACAAGAAAGTTATTTGTCCCTAGGCAATCGATAACTAGACCGGTAATCATTATTGCAATTTTATTTGAGGGAGAGGCATAAGCTAACATACTTTCTCTACTTGGATCATATGCACTTATGATTGGAACTCTAGCGAGCATCCGCAACTACTAAAGATTCATTAAGGTAAAACCCAACCATAGCATTAAAGTATCAAGTCCCCTTTATCCCATACGCAAACAACCTACTTACTCTGGTCTGTGCTTCTGTCACTCACGCCACCCACCATAAGCAAATCATGAACATATTGCAAACCCTACATCGGAATATCTCACGCTTGCGCAACATGGAGAGCACCATAGGACAGCACCAATAATAAAACATACAACTCAAACCAATCTTGATCATCAAATAGCCATTAGGACAAAACAGATCTACTCAAACATCATAGGATAGCCATACATCATTGGGAAATAATATATAGCGTTGAGCACCATGTTTAAGTAGAGATTACAGCAGGTAAGAGAGAGGTTACACCGCTGCATAGAGGGGGGAAGAGTTGGTGATGATGACGGTGAAGTTGTTGGTGAAGATGGTGGTGATGATGATGGCCCCCGGTGGCACTCCGGCACCACCGGAAGCGAGGGGGAGAGAGCCCCCTCCTTCTTCTTCTTCCTTGACCTTCTCCCTAGATGGGAGAAGGGTTTCCCCCATGGTCCTTGGCCTCCATGGCGTGGGAGGGGCGAGAGCCCATCTGAGATTGGATCTATCTCTCTGTTTCTCTCTGATTCTGCGTTCTGTTTTCTGGCCCTTCACCGTTTCTTAAATTTCCGGAGATCCGTAACTCCGATTGGGATGAATTTTGGACATGATCTCTATCCGGAAATTAGCTTTCTTGTGGCGAAAGAAGGGCACCAACCTCCTTACGCGATGTCCACGAGGGTCAGGGGCGCGCCTGACACCCTGGGGCGCGCCCCCCTACCTCATGCCCCCCTCGGGCACCGTCTCGCAATGATTCCACTTCCCAAAATTCATAAATATTCCAAAATAAATCTCCATCAGTTTTTATTCCGTTTGGACTCCGTTTGGTATGGGTTTTCTTTGAAACAAAAAACATGCAACAAACAGGAACTGGCACTGGGCACTGGATCAATATGTTAGTCTCAAAAATAGTATAAAAAGTTGCCAAAAAAGTATATGAAAGTTGAATAATATTGGCATGGAACAATCAAAAATTATAGATACGATGGAGACGTATCATAGCGTGGTGCTCTTCTTCGATGGAAGCGCTGTGAAGCGCTTCCAGAGGGTTGTCCGGTACCTCTGGTTGGATAGAGGACACCGGCACGGATGGTTGGCCTCCCTAACGGGGGACCGCCTGCCGGAGTCCGGAACCATCGAAGGTTCCGGCGCAGTATTCGGCTGGGGGCAGAACTCGAAACCTGTAGGGGCCTCGCTCCCTTGGTACCCAGGGTCCGGGAAGTTGCCTCTAGGCGCCCCTAGGACCACCTCCCCTTGGCTCGGTGCCTTTTGAGACAACACCTCGGCATTGTCCGTAGGGCGAGCGGTGGTAGCGGTTGGGAGAGAACCGATGTTCATATCCGACGAGTCCAGAGAGCCACTCGACGAGGATACGTCGAGGTGAGCTCGGAAGGATTGCATAATCATGTTCGGCATGAGGAGAGGCAGTGTAATAGAACATACCATGAAGTACTATGGTATTCGGACACTTACGATTTCGCCAGGGGCTTGACCCTGGGTAGCCACTCGTCGCCACAGTCGGCGGCCGTCGTGGCGCGGTCCGGAGGGAGGGTCCTTCCCTTCTTGGACCCTTCGGCCTCCCCGGATGGGTCGACCTTCCTTTTCTTGTCTCCCCCGGCTGGGGGGAGAACTTTTCTCCTCCTCCTCCTCGTTTCCGTGGGAGGAGTGCGCATCGGAGTCACCGTCCGATGACTCCGGTACAACCTTGCGCCGGAGACCCTTTCGGGCCCCCGCGGCCTTCTTCTTGGTCTTCTTTTCCGGCACCTCGTAGGGTGCCGGAGTCAGCATCTTCGTTAGAAGAGCATCTGCAGGATCTTCGGGCAGTGGGGCTGGGCTATCAAGCTGCTCCATCGTCTCTATCCAGTCTTGTTAATGACATGGAAGTTCAGATCCTACACACAACTAAACCGGGGCAAATAGATACCCTGAGAGATATAAAAAGCCTACCGGATTGGCGCGGCGCTTTGCGCTGAGTCTGCGGTCCTCGGTGAGGGAGGGAGGAATCTCAGCACTCTTGAACAGCACCCTCCAGACGTCCTCGTGCATCGTGTCATAGAGCTCTCGCAGCGTCTGGTGCTTGGCCGAGTCGAAATTCCACAAATTGAATGCCCGTCGTTGACACAGAAGGATCCGGCAGAAGAGCATAACCTGGACCACGTTGACAAGCTTGATTTTCTTGTTCGTCATGTTCTGGATGCGGGTCTGGAGTCCGGTCAGCTCTACCAACGAACACCAAGACAGGCCCTTCTCTTTCCAGGAGGTAAGCCGCGTGGGGATTCCGGATCGAAATTTGGGGGCCGCCACCCAGTTGGAGTCGCGCGGCTCAGTGATGTAGAACCACCCCGATTGCCACCCCTTTATGGTATCCACATAGGTACCCTCGAGCCAGGTGACATTAGGCATCTTGCCCACCATGGCGCCTCCGCACTCTGCTTGTTGGCCACCTACCACCTTCGGTTTAACATTAAAGGATTTCAGCCATAGGCCGAAGTGGGGCTTGATGCAGAGGAAGGCCTCACACACGATGATAAACTCCGAGATGTTGAGGATGAAATTGGGGGCCAGATCATGAAAATCCAGGCCATAGTAGAACATGAGCTCGTGGACAAAGGGGTGGAGAGGAAATCCCTGGGTAAGAAAAACTACCCTCTCATGGGGTTTGGGCGTTGGGACGATATGCCCCGCATTTGGCAGCCGGTGCGCAATATCCATAGCCAGGTATCCGGCTTCCTGTAACTTTTTGATGTTCTCCTCCATGACAGAGGAGACCATCCACTTGCCTCCTGCTCCGGACATGCTTGGAGTGGTTTGAGAACAAGAACGCGAGCTTGGGCGCTAGATCTCGAGTGTGCGGGAATGGGTAAGTGAAAGCACAAGTGCTCCCTGGGTGGTTTTGATAATTGATGACAACATATCTCTTGTTGGACTAACATTTCGATCTAGCATGTTTCAGATAAGTTCAACAATGGAGTGGCATGGACTAAAGGTTGTGGGAACTCCTTCAAGATGCTAAGGACAAAGGATTGGCTAAAGCTTCAAGCTCAAGACTCCTCTCTTTACATTTTAGTGATCCAAGATCACATTGAGTCTTTAGGAAAAGCCAATACTATCAAGGAGGGATGAGGTGTTGCTTAATGAGCCTCTTGCTTCATGTGCTTAGTGATATGCTCCAAAACCCTCAGCTACTTTCCCACTTCCTCTTATGACCTAAACCCTAAGCCAAACTCGGTCCTACCGATTCTTCCTATCCGGCGCCACCGAGTTTCACTTGTCATAAGCCACTGCCAAACCCTAATCAGTTCGGTCTCACCGATGGGATCTCGGTCTCACCGAGATGGGCTTGCAAACTCTCTGTTACCCATTGCAATATTCTCGGTCCCACCGAGATATGCAATCGGTTCCACCGAGTTTGCTTGGCCAAATCTCAGTTTCACTTATTACCCAAATCGGTCCCACCGAGTTTGAGTAATCGGTCAAACCGAGTTTTGGATTTACCCTAACCCTAGCACATCGGTCCCACCGAGTTGATCCAGTCAGTCCCACCGAAATCCCTAACGGTCACTAGGTTTACCTTTTCGGTCCGACCGAGTTCGTTGATTCGGTCCCACCGAGATTGGAAAACTGTGTGTAACGGTTGGATTTTGTGTGGAGGCTATATATACCCCTCCACCTCCTCTTCATTCGGAGAGAGAGCCATCAGAACGCATACACCATTCCAATTCATATGTTCTGAGAGAGAACCACCTACTCATGTGTTGAGATCAAGATATTCCATTCCTACCATATGAATCTTGATCTCTAAGCCTTCCCAAGTTGCTTTCCACTCAAATCTTCTTTCCACCAAATCCAAATCCTATGAGAGAGAGTTGAGTGTTGGGGAGACTATCATTTGAAGCACAAGAGCAAGGAGTTTATTACCTACACACCATTTGTTACTTCTTGGAGAGTGGTGTCTCCTAGATTGGCTAGGTGTCACTTGGGAGCCTCCGACAAGATTGTGGAGTTGAACCAAGGAGTTTGTAAGGGCAAGGAGATCACCTACTTCGTGAAGATCTACCGCTAGTGAGGCAAGTCCTGTGTGGGCGATGGCCATGGTGGGATAGACAAGGTTGCTTCTTCGTGGACCCTTTGTGGGTGGTTGCTTCTTCGTGGACCCTTCGTGGGTGGAGCCCTGTGTGGACTCGCGCAACCGTTACCCTTTGTGGGTGGAGCCCTGTGTGGACTCTCGCAACCGTTACCCTTTGTGGGTTGAAGTCTCCATCAACGTGGATGTAGGATAGCACCACCTATCCGAACCACGGGAAAAACATCCGTGTCTCCAATTGCGTTTGATTTCTCCAAACCCTTCCCTTTACATTCTTGCAAGTTGCATGCTTTACATTCCGCTGCTCATACACTCTTTGCATGCTTGCTTGATATGTATTGTGTGTGTTGAAATTGTGCCTAAACTCCACTTAAACCGAAAAAGCTTAAAAATTGCAACTTTAGCATTAAGTGTCTAATCACCCCCTCCCCCCCTTCTAGACACATCTACTTCTAGATCCTTCAAGCCAGGTATCCGGCTTCCCGTAACTTTTTGATGTTCTCCTCCGTGACGGAGGAGACCATCCACTTGCCTCCTGCTCCGGACATGCTTGGAGTGGTTTGAGAAGAAGAACGCGAGCTTGGGCGCTAGATCTCGAGTGTGCGGGAATGGGTAAGCGAGGAGAAAGAAGGCGTGGGTGAAAAAAGTAAATCTTTGTCCC
Organism: Triticum urartu; assembly: GCF_003073215.2. Lineage (NCBI taxonomy): Eukaryota > Viridiplantae > Streptophyta > Magnoliopsida > Poales > Poaceae > Triticum > Triticum urartu. The sequence goes on along the minus strand of NC_053022.1, from coordinate 70,017,193 downwards.
TTTATAAGGGCGGAAGAGGCGATGTCTCTCCCCACTTTCCTGGCAAAACTGCTTATTCCCCAGGCGCCGTAATTCATGGCGCGGTTGGGTTACCCACGTCCGTATTGATGAGAATCTCGTGATAAGGGGAACACGATCTCTGCTTTGACAAGACGTGTCAAGAAAACCGCCTCGCGTTATGTGCAGAGTTGGTTGAGAAAAACGGTTCGAATAATGACCGGGCCATGGCGTGACGTCATGTTGTCAAAACATGTCAACAGATTAGATTTGTGGAAATATTATTCTCTCTATGGTGGTATGTGGAACATATTTTGCAGGGTCGGACACTGTCCTTGTATTCAAACTCTTCCAGGATGTATTCAGAGGAGGAACCCGCCTTGCAATGCCGAAGACAACATTGCGCATCGGACTCATCATCATTGAAACCTGGTTCACGCGATACTGAGGGAGTCCTGGATTAGGGGGTCTACAGACAGCTGGACTATATCCTTTGGCCGGACTATTGGACTATGAAGATACGAGATTGAAGACTTTGTCTCATGTCCGGATGGGACTCTACTTGGCGTGGAAGGCAAGCTAGGCAATACGGATATGTATACTCCTCCTTTGTAACCAACCTTGTGTAACCCTAGCCCCCTCCGGTGTCTATATAAACCAGACGGTTTTAGTCCATAGGACAACATGCAATCATACCGTAGGCTAGCTTCTAGGGTTTAGCCTCTCTGATCTCGTGGTAGATCAACTCTTGTAACACTCATATTATCAAGAACAATCAAGCAGGATGTAGGGTATTACCTCCATCAAGAGGGCCCGAACCTGGGTAAACATCGTGTCCCCCGCCTCCTGTTACCATCCGCCGTAGACGCACAGTTCGGGACCCCCTGCCCGAGATCCGCCGGTTTTGACACCGACACCATGAAATCTGAGATGGGGTCCATGTATGAGAACAAAGTATGGACTTTGATTGACTTGCCCGACGATCGGTGAGTCATTAAGAATAAGTGGATCTTCAAGAGGAAGACGGATGCTGATAGTAGTGTTACTATCTACAAAGCTCGAATTGTCGCAAAATGTTTTCGACAAGTTCAAAGTGTTGACTATGATGAGATTTTCTCACTCATATAGATGCTTAAAAATCTGTCCGAAACATGTTAGCAGTTGCCGCATTTTATGAAATCTGGCAAATGGATGTCAAAATTGTATTCCTTCAGGGATTTCTTAAAGAAGAGTTGTATATGATGCAACCAGAAGGTTTTTTCGATCCTAAAAGGTGTTAACAAAGTGATCAAGCTCCAGCGATCCATCTATGGACTGGTGCAAGCATCTCGGAGTTGGAATATATGCTTTGATAAAGTGATCAAAGCAAATGGTTTTATACAGACTTGCGGTGAAGCCTGTATTTACAAGAAAGTGAGTGGGAGCACTACAGCATTTCTGATAAGTATATGTGAATGACATATTGTTGATCGGAAATAATGTATAATTTTCTGGAAAGCATAAAGGAGTATTTGAAAAGATTTTTTCAAAGAAAGACCTCGATGAAGCTACTTACATTTAGCATCAAGATCTATAGAGATAGATCAAGACGCTTGATAAGTTTTTCAATGAGTACATACCTTGACAAGATTTTGAAGTAGTTCAAAATGGAACGGTCAAAGAAGGAGTTCTTGCCTGTGTTGCAAGGTGTGAAGTTAAGTAAAGACTCAAAACCTGACCACAGCAGAAAATAGAAAGAGAATGAAAAGTCATTCCCTATGCCTCAGTCATAGGTTCTATAAAGTATGATATGCTGTTTACCAGTCCTATTGTATACCTTAGCATCATTCTGGCAAGGGAGTACAATAGTGATCTAAGAGTAGATCACTGGACAGCGTTCAAAATTATCCTTACATTACTAAGGAAATATATCTCGGTTATGGAGGTGATAAAAGAGTTTGTTGTAAAGAGTTACGTCGATGCAAGCTTTTACATCGATCTAGATGACTCTAAGTCTCGATCTGGATACATATTGAAAGTGGGAGCAATTAGCTAGAGTAGCTCCATGCAGAGCATTGTAGACATGGAAATTTGCGAAATACATATGGATCTGAATGTTGCAGACCCGTAGACTAAACTTCTCTCACAAGCAAAACATGATCACTCTTTGGGTGTTAATCACATAGCGATGTGAACTAGATTACTGACTCTAGTGCAAGTGGGAGACTGAAGGAAATATGCCCTACAGGCAATAATAAACTTATTATTTATTTCCTTATATCATGATAAATGTTTATTATTCATGCTAAAATTGTATTAATCGGAAACTTAGTACATGTGTGAATACATAGACAAACAGAGTGTCACTAGTTTGCCTCTACTTGACTAGCTCATTGAATCAATGATGGTTATGTTTCCTAACCATAGACATGAGTTGTCATTTGATTAACGAGATCACATCATTATAGAATGATGTGATTGACTTGACCCATTCTGTTAGCTTAGCACTTGATCATTTAGTATGTTGCTATTGCTTTATTCATGACTTATACATGTTCCTATGACTATGAGATTATGCAACTCCCGTTTACCGGAGGAACACTTTGTGTGCTACCAAACGTCACAATGTAACTAGGTGATTATAAAGGTGCTCTACAGGTGTCTCCGAAGGTACTTGTTGAGTTGGCGTATTTCGAGATTAGGATTTGTCACTCCGATTGTCGGAGAGGTATCTCTGGGCCCACTCGGTAATGCACATCACTATAAGCCTTGCAAGCATTGTAACTAATGAGTTAGTTGTGGGATGATGTATTACAGAACAAGCAAAGAGACTTGCCGGTAATGAGATTGAACTAGGTGTTGAGATACAATCTCGGGCAAGTAACATACCGATGACAAAGGGAGCAACGTATGTTGCTATGCGGTTTGACCGATAAAGATCTTCGTAGAATATGTGGGAACCAATGTGAGAATCCAGGTTCCGCTATTGGTTATTGACCGGAGATGTGTCTCGGTCATGTCTACATAGTTCTCGAACCTGTAGGGTCCGCACGCTTAAAGTTCGGTAACAATCGATATTATGAGTTTTTGTGTTTTGATGTACCGAAGGTAGTTCGGAGTCCCGGATGTGATCACGTGCATGTAAAGGAGTCTCAAAATGGTCGAGATGTAAAGATCGATATATTGAACGACTATGTTCGGACACCGAAAAGGTTCCGGAAGGTTTCAGACATATACCAGAGTACCGGGGGGTTACCGGAACCCCCCGGGGGGCTTAATGGGCCTACATGGGCCTTAGTGGAAATAGAGGGCAGCAAGGGGAGTGTGGGGCGCCCCCCCCAAGGCCCAAACCAAATTGGTTTAGGGCAAGGGGGGCGGACCCCTCTTTCCTTCTCCTCCTCTCCCTTTCCTTCCCCCTCTCCTACTCCCCCTCTTGGCACGCCTCTCCCTGGCCGGCCACCTCCTCCCCTTGCTCTTTATATACGGGGGCAGGGGCACCCCATAGACACACAATTGATCGTTGATCTCTTAGCCGTGTGTAGTGCCCCCCTCCATCACAATCCACCTCGATAATATCATAGCGGTGCTTAGGTGAAGCCCTGCGTCGGTAGCATCATCATCACCATCACCACGCCATCGTGATGATGAAACTCTCGCGTGAAGCTTTGCTGGATCGGAGCTCGCGGGACGTCATCGAGTTGAACATGTGCAGAAGTCGGAGGTGCCGTGCGTTCGGTACTTGGATCGGTCGGATCGTGAAGACGTACGACTACATCAACCGCGTTATGCTAACGCTTCCACATTCGGTCTACGAGGGTAAGTAGACACACTCTCCCCTCTCGTTGCTATGCATCACCATGATCTTGTGTGTGTGCGTAGGAATTTTTTTGAAATTACTATGTTCCCCAACAGGAATCCCTCTCCGGTGGCCATCTTCATCATCCCGGCGCTCTCCATGACAAGGAGGGAGTAGTTCACCCTCGGGGCTGAGGGTATGTACCAGTAGCTATGTGTTTGATCTCTCTCTCTCTCTTGTGTTCTTGATTCGGCACGATCTTGATGTATCGCGAGCTTTGCTATTATAGTTGGATCTTATGATGTTTCTCCCCCTCTACTCTCTTGTGATGGATTGTTTTTCCTTTGAAGTTATCTTGTCGGGTTGAGTATTTAAGGATTTGAGAACACTTGATGTATGTCTTGCATGTGCTTATCTGTGGTGACAATGGGATATCACGTGATCCACTTGATGTATGTTTTTGTGATCAACTTGCGAGTTCCGTGACCTCGTGAACTTATGCATAGGGGTTGGCACACGTTTTCGTCTTGACTCTCCGGTAGAAACTTTGGGGCACTCTTTGAAGTTCTTTGTGTTGGTTGAATAGATGAATCCGAGATTGTGTGATGCATATCGTATAATCATACCCACGGATACTTGAGGTGACATTGGAGTATCTAGGTGACATTAGGGTTTTGGTTGATTTGTGTCTTAAGGTGTTATTCTAGTACGAACTCTAGGATAGATTGAACGGAAAGAATAGCTTCGTGTTATTTTACTACGGACTCTTGAATAGATCGATCAGAAAGAATAACTTTGAGGTGGTTTCGTACCCTACAATAATCTCTTCGTTTGTTATCCGCTATTAGTGACTTTGGAGTGACTCTTTGTTGCATGTTGAGGGACAGTTATATGATCCAATTATGTTATTATTGTTGAGAGAACTTGCAATAGTGAAAGTGTGAACCCTAGGCCTTGTTTCCTAGCATTGCAATACCATTTACGCTCACTTTTATCATTAGCTACCTTGCTGTTTTTATATTTTTAGATTACAAAAACCTATATCTACCATCCATATTGCACTTGTATCACCATCTCTTCGTTGAATTAGTGCACCTATACAATTTACCATTGTATTGGGTGTGTTGGGAACATATGAGACTCTTTGTTATTTGGTTGCAGTGTTGTTTGAGAGAGAGCATCTTCATCCTACGCCTCCCTCGAATTGATAAACCTTAGGTCATCCACTTGAGGGAAATTTGCTACTGTCCTACAAACGTCCGCACTTGGAGGCCCAACAACGTCTACAAGAAGAAGGTTGTGTAGTAGACATCAAGCTCTTTTCTGGCACCGTTGCCGGGGAGGTTAGCACTTGAAGGTATATCTTTAAATCTTGCAATCAAATCTTTTAGTTTCTTGTTTTATCACTAGTTTAGTTTATAAAAGAAAACTACACAAAAAATGGAATTGAGGTTACCTCATATGCTTCATCTTTTTAATGTCTTTCATGAAAATAAGGATTCCGATAACTGTGCCAAAGTGTTAGAAGAAGAATGCATTAAAATGTTTGGCACTAAATCTTTGGATGGTGAGCATGATTGCAATGTTGTTAGTATGAATTCCTTGAATATCCATGATGCTAATGATATGCAAAGCTACAAGCTTGGGGATGCTATGTTTGATGAATATGATATTTTTAGTCCCCTAAGTTTTGATGAGAATATTTACTATTATCAAAGCATGCCTCCTATTTATGATGATTATATTTATGAAAGTGGTTTCGGAGAGGTCATGACTTTATTTAGTGATGAATCCACTATTTCGGAAGAGGTTCCAATTGATTATGTGAACAAAGTTGCTATCTATGATGATTATTGTGATGACATGTATGCTATAAAGAATAGTGATAACCATGAAACTTGTCATATTTATTTTAATTTTCAATTGGATTATGCCTCACATGATAGTTATTTTGTTGAGTTTGCTCCCACTATTATCCATGACAATAAATTTTCTTATGTGGAGAGTAATAAAATTTCTATGCTTATGCATCATGAAAATAATGCTTTATTTCATAGCTATATTGTTGAATTCATTCATGATGCTACTGAAAATTATTATGAGGTAGGAATATATGCTTGTAGGAATTGCAATAATATCAAGTTTCCTCTCTATGTGTTGAAAATCTTGAAGATTTGCTTGTTTTACCTTCCTATGCAAGTTTATTATTGTTCCCATAAGTTGTTTTCTCACAAAATCCCTATGCATAGGAAGTGGGTTAGGCTTAAATGTGATAGTCATATTCCTCATGATGCTCTCTTTATGTTACAATTCTTATCTTTTATGTGAGCATCATTGAAATCATCATGCCTAGCTAGGGGCGTTAAACGATAGCGCTTGTTGGGAGGCAACCCAATTTTATTTTTGTTCTTTGCTTTTTGCTCCTGTTTAGTAATAAATAATTAATCTAGACTCTGTTTAGATGTGGTTTTATGTTTTAATTAGTGTTTGTGCCAAGTAGAACCTTTGGGAAGACTTGGGTGAAGTCTTTGTGATCTTGCTGTAAAAAACAGAAACTTTAGCGCTCACGAGATTTGCTGCCATTTTTTACTGGAGAGTGCGATTAGGTTGATTCTTTTTGAAGATGATTAATATACAAATTCCTCACGTCCACAAATTTATTTAAGAATTTTTTGAGTTCCATAAGTATACGTTTGATACAGATTACTACCGACTGTTCTGTTTTTGACAGATTCTGTTTTCTATGTGTTGTTTGCTTATTTTGATGAATCTATGAGTAGTATCGGAGGGTATGAACCATAGAGAAGTTGGAATACAGTAGATATTACACCAATATGAATTTATAAAGAGTTCACAACAGTACCTAAGTGGTGATTTATTTTCTTATACTAACAGAGCTTACAAGTTTTTTGTTAAGTTTTGTGTTGTGAAATTTTCAAGTTTTGGGTAAAGATTCGATGGAATATGGAATAAGGAGTGGCAAGAGCCTAAGATTGGGGATGCCCAAGGCACCCCAAGGTAATATTCAAGGACAACCAAGAGCCTAAGCTTGGGGATGCCCCGGATGGCATCCCCTCTTTCGTCTTCGTTCATCGGTAACTTTACTTGAGGCTATATTTTTATTCACCACATGATATGTGTTTTGCTTGGAGCATCGTTTTATTTTATTTTGTTTTGCTTGATGTTTGAATAAAATACCAAGATCTGAAATTATTAAATGTTAGAGATTCTTCACATAGTTGCATAATTATTCGACTACTCATTGATCTTCACTTATATCTTTCGGAGTAGTTTGTCATTTGCTCTAGTGCTTCACTTATATCCTTTTAGAGCACGGCGGTGGTTTTATTTTGAAGAAATAGATGAACTCTCGTGCTTCACTTGTATCATTTTGAGAGTCTCTAAACAGCATGGTAGTTTGCTTTGGTTATGAATTTAGTCCTAATATGATAGACATCCGAGAGGGATATAATAAAAACTTTCATATAAGTGCATTGAATACTATGAGAAGTTTGATACTTGGTAATTATTTTGAGATATGAAGATGGCAATATTAGAGTCATGCTAGTTGAGTAATTCTTAATTTGATAAATACTTGTGTTGAGGTTTCCTAGTCCCGTAGCATGCATGTATGATAACCGTTGTGTGACAAATTTGAAGCATGCAGTGTTTCTTTGATTGCCTTCCTTATGAGTGGCGGTCGGGGACAAGCGATGGTCTTTTCCTACCAATCTATCCCCCTAGGAGCATGCGCGTAGTGCTTGGTTTTTGATGACTTGTAGATTTTTGCAATAAGTATGTGAGTTATTTATGACTAATGTTGAGTCCATGGATTATATGCACTCTCACCCTTCCATCATTGCTAGCCTCTTCGGTACCGTGCATTGCCCTTTCTCACCTCGAGAGTTGGTGCAAACTTCGCCAGTGCATCCAAACCCCGTGATATGATACGCTCTGTCACACATAAACCTCCTTATATCTTCCTCAAAACAGCCACCATACCTACATATTATGGCATTTCCATAGCCATTCCGAGATATATTGCCATGCAACTCTCCACCGTTCCGTTCATCATGACACACATCATCATTGTCATATTGCCTTGCATGATCATGTAGTTGAAATTGTATTTGTGTCAAGGCCACCATGCATAATTTATCATACATGTCACTCTCGATTCATTGCCCATTCTGGTACACCGCCGGAGGCATGCATATAGAGTCATATTTTGTTCTAGTATCAAGTTGTAATCTTTGAGTTGTAAATAAATAGAAGTGTGATGATCATCATTAATAGAGCATTGTCCCGGAAAAAGGCAAAAAAAGGAAAGGCCAAATAAAAAATAAAAAAGAAATGCCAAATAAAAAAAGAAAAAATATATAAAATAAGAAGGGACAGTTCTACTATCCTTTTTCCACACTTGTGCTTCAAAGTAGCACCATGATCTTCATGATAGAGATTCTCTTGTTTTGTCACTTTCATATACTAGTGGGAATTTTTCATTATAGAACTTAGCTTGTATATTCCAACAATGGGCTTCCTCAAATGCCCTAGGTCTTCGTGAGCAAGCAAGTTGGATGCACACACAATTAGTTTCTTTTGTTGAGCTTTCATACATTTATAGCTCTAGTGCATCCGTTGCATGGCAATCCCTACTCCTCGCATTGACATCAATTTATGGGCATCTCCATAGCCCGTTGATTAGCCGCGTCAATGTGAGACTTTCTCCCTTTTTCTCTTCTCCACACAACCTCCATCATTGTACTCTATTCCACCCATAGTGCTATATCCATGGCTCACGCTCATGTATTGCGTGAAAGTTGAAAAAAGTTTGAGATTACTAAAGTATGAAACAATTGCTTGGCTTGTCATCGGGGTTGTGCATGATGGGAGCATTTTTGTGTGAAGAAAATGAAGCATAGCCAAACAATATGATTTTGTAGGGATAAGCTTTCTTTGGCCATGTTATTTTGAGAAGACATGACTGCTTAGTTAGTATGCTTGAAGTATTATTATTTTTATGTCAATATTAAACTTTTGTCCTGAATCTTATGGATCTGAATATTCTTGCCACAATAAAGAGGATTACATAGATAAATATGTTAGGTAGCATTCCACATCAAAAATTCTGTTTTTATCATTTACCTACTCGAGGACGAGCAGGAATTAAGCTTGGGGATGCTTGATACGTCTCCAACGTATCTATAATTTTTGATTGCTCCATGCTATATTATCTATTGTTTTGAGCAATATTGGGCTTTATTATCCACTTTTATATTATTTTTGGGACTAACCTATTAACCGGAGGCCCAGCCCAGATTTGCTGTTTTATGCCTATTTCAGTGTTTCGAAGAAAAGGAATATCAAACAGAGTCGAAACGGAACGAAATCAACTGGAGAAGTTATTTTTGGAAGGAAACACACCTGATGGACTTGGACCCCACGTCAGAAGATACGGGAGCTGCCCACTAGGGTGGGGGGCGCCCCCCCTAGGGCGCGCCCCCTGCCTCGTGGGGCCCCCGTGGCTCCCCTGACGTGCTTTTTCTGCCTATATAACTCCATATACCCTAAAACTTCCAGAACAGAGATTAGATCAGGAGTTCCGCCGCCAGAAGCCTCCGTAGCCACCAAAAACCAATCTAGAACCGTTCCGGCACCCTGCCAAAGCAGGCAATCCTTCTCCGGTGGCCATCTTCATCATCCCGGTGCTCTCCATGATGAGGAGGGAGTAGTTCTCCCTCGGGGCTGAGGGTATGTACCAGTAGCTATGTGTTTGATCTCTCTCTCTCTCTCTCTCTCTCGTGTTCTTGATTTGGCACGATCTTGATGTATCGTGAGCTTTGCTATTATAGTTGGATCCTATGTTTCTCCTCCCCCTCTTCTCTCTTGTAATGAATTGAGTTTCCCCTTTGAAGTAATCTTATCGGATTGAGTCTTTAAAGACTTGAGAACACTTGATGTATGTCTTGGTGATCAACTTGCGGGTTTCGTGACATTGGGAACCTATGCATAGGGGTTGGCACACATTTTCGTCGTGATTCTCCGGTAGAACTTTGGGGCACTCTTTGAGGTTCTATGTGTTGGTTGAATAGATGAATCTGAGATTGTGTGATGCATATCGTATAATCATACCCACGGATACTTGAGGTGACATTGGAGTATCTAGCTGACTTTAGGGTTTTGGTTGATTTGTATCTTAAGGTGTTATTCTAGTACGAACTCTAGGGCTGTTTATGACACTTATAGGAATAGCCCAATGGATTGATTGGAAAGAATAACTTTGAGGTGGTTTCGTACCCTACCATAATCTATTCGTTCGTTCTCCGCTATTAGTGGCTTCGGAGTGACTCTTTGTTGCATGTTGAGGGATAGTTATGTGATCCAATTATGTTAGTATTGTTGAGAGGACTTGCACTAGTGAAAGTATGAACCCTAGGCCTTGTTTCCTAGCATTGCAATACCGTTTACGCTTACTTTTATCACTTGCTACCTTGCTGTTTTTATTATTTCAGATTACAAAAACTATTATGTACCATCCATATACCACTTGTATCACCATCTCTTCGCCGAACTAGTGCACCTATACAATTTACCATTGTATTGGGTGTGTTGGGGACACAAGAGACTCTTTGTTATTTGGTTGCAGGGTTGCTTGAGAGATACCATCTTCATCCTACGCCCCCTACGGATTGATAAACCTTAGGTCATCCACTTGAGGGAAATTTGCTACTGTCCTACAAACCTCTGCACTTGGAGGCCCAACAACGTCTACAAGAAGAAGGTTGTGTAGTAGACATCAATGCCTTATATAGAAGAATGGTGATTCAGTTATAAAATATGCTACAATAGAGATGGAATAGGTACTGAAGAATAGAAAGGCATGACATATTGACATGTATTCCCTCCATCCGAAAATAAATGGATGGGTCTAGGCGTATTTCAGTTCTAGATACATCCGGTTTTATCCATTTCTGTGACATTTAATCCGGACGGGGGGAGTATGATGTAAGAGCTAGGGATACGACAGGACAACACAGTAAAAAAACACTGAAAAACCCACTACAGAACCAAAGTATTCAAACCCACTGATATGAGATAGTACACTCATGCAGGTCAGGATGCAAAACTACCATGCAGTTTTCCTTGCAAAAATCATCATTGTGGCCTTTAATCATACATTTTGCTACAACTAAATTTAGATCAGATAAACGTTGGATTCACGCCGATTAACAAAATACATGCTGATCTAAAAATATAGTGATATACAACAGGTACTTACATCTACATTGGAGCACAGAGAATTCCTGCAAGAATCTTTCCTCATAAACAATACCATTGCAGAAATTCTTCTATCTGTTAAGCTTATTTTCTAAAAGAGAGATGGGTAAGAAAGATGTAGAAAATATGATCAGCATGCTATAAAATTTCATGATGCAAGGATACGCACATGCTTCTTAGAATTGAGTTGACATATTTTTGCTGGACTGGAGCGGACTAGTTCTTTGGCCACTGGAATCTGCTTATTATTAGTAGGAGTTGAGTTTCTCTGTGCTAGAGCAGTATCTATAAAAACTGGAGTTGGTTTATTATCTCCTGGCGTCTGGATCTTTTGCAAAGGCCTTCTTTGTAACCCTTCAGATTCTAACATAGTCGTCTTCCCCTTGCATGCCTTGTATAGAAGAATGGTGTTTTAATTATAAAACATGCGACAGTAGAGAGATGTAATAGGTACTGAAGAATAGAAAGGCATGACATATTGACATGTGTTCCCTCCATCCGAAAAAAAATGGATGGGTCTAGGCGTATTTCAGTTCTAGATACATCCTTTTTTCTCCATTTCGGCAACATGTAATCCGGACAGAGGGAGTATGGTGTAAGAGCTAGGGATACGACATGACAACACAGCAAGAAAACACTAGTTGAATGTAAAATTGTATGCTAGCGGAATACGTACAGAAATAACTAAGGCAACATACACGTGTATGATTGGGAAAATAAGATGGCATTGCAACAGAGCACTAGAACATCCCTTCAATGTAAAAAACATGGTATGGTAGAAAGATGAAGTACATACTGATGAATAACAATGCATAAGATATTCAGAAGCATGATGTCCAAATTAAGTAGATGGCATTGCAATAGAGTAGAATGACAGTACTTGAATTTGAAAACATGTTATCATGAATGGAATAGGTACTGAAAATAGGAAGGCATGACATATTTACATGCATGATCAGCATGCTAAAAACATGGCATTGCAACAGAGTAGATACACTCCAGGACATTATATGCATGTTGTACCCATATCACAGGCCAAGTTAGAGCAAGGACCTTGTGGGGTGAAGAGGATTCATCATCTTTCTGCAAGTCTTCTGAAGAACTGCCTTTACATGTTCCATCATATTGGGTATCATCGACATCAAGTTTATTGGCCTTTACATTGCTCCGTGAGGTTCTTGTGGATATATCAGTGTGTGCAATTATATCTGACATGCATGGAAGACAACTAGTAGTTAGATTTATGTAATGATTGCCTGTAGGAGACGACATAAATAGTAGGACTGGGGTTAACTAGCAGCAACAGGTCTCATAAACTAAAGGGAGAACACAGATGAAAGCTACAGAATATGTATCGTTTGTACTCGAGATTAACTAGATGGCACACAAAAGTATTAAAGAACAACATAGGTAATACTAGAAGTGGTATAATACTATAATCACCAGCCTGTGGGATAGCATTGGCTGATGGATGATAACTATGGAACAGCGTTACCTAAAGAACAAGTATCTTAGCTGAACTATGGAACAGCGTTAACTCCTGAACAAGACCCGTAAGAGATCTGCATGAATATACAGTGAAATGTGATGATCTATTTTCCATGCTTAGATGAATAACAAAGTCATAAATGTTGCACACAAGTAAGATGAGGGTACATCCTATCTGGCTACCATCCATAGGAGTGAGCATCATGTGCTGACTTGTCGGTGGCCCTGCAGTTGTTGTGGCTGTCCATGTCGGGCACGCACATTCGATGCAGGGAACTGTTGAGTGGGGACTATAGCTCCCTTCTGGTGTATGGTTCCCTTGTTGGAGCAGCTGCGGTGAGTCGGAAGACGGTGTGTCTAAAGATGCAGATAACGCATAATGTTAAGAACGACATATCTCTTTGATATGAAGAAATATACTAAGAGATCAACAGCAAGGTACGAGAGTGGTCACACGTCTGTTGACTGAAGACTAAATTGGGGTCACACGATTTTATTTTATTTTGGTATTGTCCGATCTACGTCGGATGGCTGGCCTTCTTGTGCCTCCCGGCTGATACTGTTCGGAATCTTCCCCGAAGAGCCAGCGACCAATGGCAGAGCAGCCTGCCTCCGCCGTCCGTGGCCCCGGCCAAAACCCCGCTCCCCGCCCCACCACACTGCCATGGTTGCGCCACCCCCGGGCCAATCCACAAAGACTCCCCGTCATCCAGATTTGGTGGTGGCAGTACCTTCAACCCACTCAACTCTAAAAGATAGCCATCTAAGCGCTGCTCCCACAGCGAACTTGCGACCCCGCACCCTTACGTTAGACACTAGCCAACCAGCAGCCTAGGAGCTCCGCCGCCTCGAGGGGTGCTGCTTCCCATTGGGAATCGATTGGCCCAGAATAAAAATTCAGACAACTGACGCCTAAATAAAGTGATTTGAGATGAGGGTGCAACCTATCTGGTGGCATGGTGAAGTAGGCAGGTCCAGCTGCCGAGTCAGTGAGGCCGGCATGGTTGCGGTGGCGATCGGCGGCAGGGAAAGAGCGATGTCGTGACGGTCGAAGGCTACGCGGAAGCAGCGCCAGGTCTTTGGACGGATCCGAAGTTGGAGCTGCTCGGGCACCGTGAACAACGGCAGGGGTGAATCCGCTCTGGTATGGTTCACGCGGCCGTTGTCGACGCAGCACCAGCAGCATGGAGTAAGAGGCACACGACCCAGTGCACGACGGCAAATGGACATCGTCTCTGGCATTAGGGAGGAGGGCGGCTGTGAAATTGGTGCAGTGGGGGCTCCATGGAGGTGGGGCTGAGATTTCCCGGCTCGGGAGAAGGGAGCTTCCCGGGAAGAAGGTGATTTGGCTCCCACGAGGTATGAATGGGGGCGGGTGGGCGGGGGGGGGGGGAATTGGGAGGGGAGTGGAACCATGTCTTACGGACCCATTTGTCTGAAATGTGAGGGGGAGTTACAGTTCTACCATTGCCTATAGGCTTCTCGGCTTGGGTTTGTGTACTGAGGGTCGAGGATAGTAGAGTGCTACCTCTTGAGCACTACGTTGGATTTCCCTGGAGAGGAAGGGATGATGCAGCAAAGTAGCATTAGTATTTCCCTCAGTTTTTGAGAACCAAGGTATCAATCCAGTAGGAGGCTACGCTCGAGTCCCTCGTACCTACACAAAAACAATAGCTCAACGCAACCAACGCGCTTAGGGGTTGTCAATCCCTTCACGGTCACTTACGAAAGTGAGATGTGATAGAGATGATAAATAATATTTTTGGTATTTTTGGTATAGAGATGCAAAGTAAAAAAGTAAAAGCAAAGTAAAAGCAAAGAAATAATAAAGTGATGGAGATTGATATGATGAGAAAGAGACCTGGGGGCCATAGGTTTCACTAGTGGCTTCTCTCAAGAGCATAAGTATTCTACGGTGGGTGAACAAATTACTGTCGAGCAATTGACAAAATTGAGCATCGTTATGAGAATATCTAGGTATGATCATGTATATAGGCATCACGTCCGAGACAAGTAGACCGAAACGATTCATCGGTCTCAACAAACACGCCACAAAAAGAAGATTACATCGAATAGATCTCCACGAGAGAGGGGGAGAACATTGTATTGAGATCCAAAAAGAGAGAAGAAGCCATCTAGCTACTAGCTATGGACCCGTAGGTCTGAAGTAAACTACTCACAATTCATCAGAGGGGCTTGGATGATGCTGTAGAAGTCCTCTGTGATCAATGCCCCCTCCGGCGGAGCTCCGGAATAGGCCCCAATATGGGATCTCGTGGATACAGAAAGTTGCGGCAGTGGAATTAGGTTTTTGGCTCCGTCCCTGATCGTTTGGGGGTACGTGGATATATATAGGAGGAAGAAGTACGTCGGTGGAGCTTCGTGGGGCCCACGAGGCAGGGGGCACGCCCTAGGGGGGTGCCCTCCACCCTCGTGACCACCTCGTGGCTTTCTTGACGGAGGGTCCAAGTCTCCTGGATCTTATCTGATGAGAAAATCACGTTTCCAAAGGTTTCATTCCGTTTGGACTCCGTTTGATATTCCTTTTCTTCGAAACCCTAAAACAGGCAAAAAACAGCAATTCTGGGCTGGGCCTCCGGTTAATAGGTTAGTCCCAAAAATAATATAAAAGTGGAAAATAAAGCCCAATAATGTCTAAAACAGTAGATAATATAGCATGGAGCAATCAAAAATTATAGATATGTTGGAGACGTACCAAGCATCCCCAAGCTTAATTCCTGCTCGTCCTCGAGTAAGTAAATGATAAAAACAGAATTTTTGATGTGGAGTGCTACTTGGCATAATTTTAATGCAATTATTATTAATTGTGGTATGAATATACAGATCCGAAAGATTCAAGACAAAAGTTCATATTGACATAAAAATGATAATACTTCAAGCATACTAACTAAGCAATTATGTCTTCTCAAAATGACATGGCAAAAGAAAGTTCATCCCTACAAAATCATATAGTTTAGTCATGTTTCATTCTCGTCACACAAGAATGCTCTCATCATGCACAACCCCGATGATAGGCCAAGCAATTGTTTAATACTTTAGTAATCTCAAACCTATAAACTTTCACGCAATATATGAGCACGAGCCATGGACATAGCACTATTGGTGGAATAGAATATAATGAGGGGGGTAATGTGGAGAAGACAAAAAAGGAGAAGGTCTCACATCAACAAGGCTAATCAATGGGCTATGGAGATGCCCACCGATTGATGTTAATGCAAGGAATAGGGATTGCCATGCAACAGATGCACTAGAGCTATAAATGTATGAAAGCTCAACAAAAGAAACTAGTGGGTGTGCATCCAACTTGCTTGCTCATGAAGACCTAGGGCACTTGAGGAGTCCCATTATTGGAATATACAAGCCAAGTTCTATAATGAAAAATTCCCACTAGTATATGAAAGTGATAATATGAGAGACTCTCTACTATGAAGATCATGGTGCTACTTTTAAGCACAAGTGTGGTAAAAGGATAGTAACATTGTCCCTTCTCTCTTTTTCTCTCATTTTTTTGGGCCTTCTCTTTTTTATGGCCTTTCTCTTTTTTTGGGCCTTCTCTTTTTTATGGCCTTTCTTTTTTTATACCTCACTTCGGACAATGCTCTAATAATGATGATCATCACACTTCTATTTATTTACAACTCAATGATTACAACTCGATACTAGAACAAAGATGACTCTATATGAATGCCTCTAGCAGTGTACCGGGATATGCAATGAACCAAGAGTGACATGTATGAAAGAATTATGAACGGTGGCTTTGCCACAAATACTATGTCAACTACATGATCATGCTAAGCAATATGACAATGACGAATGTGTCATGATGAACAGAATGATGGAAAGTTGCATGGCAATATATCTCGGAATGGCTATGGAAATGCCATAAAAGGTAGGTATGGTGGCTGTTTTGAGGAAGATATAAGGAGGTTTATGTGTGAAAGAGCGTATCATATCACGGGGTTTGGATGCACCGGCGAAGTTTGCGCCAACTCTCAATGTGAGTAAGGGCAATGCACGGTACCTAAGAGGCTAGCAAGGATGGAAGGGTGAGAGTGCGTATAATACATGGACTCAACATTAGTCATAAAGAATTCACATACTTATTGCAAAAATCTACAAGTCGTCAAAAACCTCGGCACTACGCGCATGCTCCTAGGGGGATAGATTGGTAGGAAAAGACCATCGCTCGTCCCCGACCGCCACTCATAAGGAAGACAATCAAATAACACCTCATGCTTCAAAATTGTTGCATAACATTTACCATACGTGCATTCTACGGGACTTGCAAACTTCAACACAATTACTTCTCACAACTACTCAACTAGCCTGACTTTGATATTATTACCTCCATATCTCAAAACAATCATCAAGCATCAAACTTTTCTTAGTATTCAACACACTCATACGAAAGTTTTATTATTAATCTTGCATACCAAGCATACTAGGATTTTAAGAAAATTCCCATGCTATTAAGACTCTCAAAATAATCTAAGTGAAGCATTAGAGATCAATATTTTCTATAAAACAAATCCACCACCGTGCTCTAAAAGATATAAGTGAAGCACTAGAGCAAAACTATAAAGCTCAAAAGATATAAGTGAAGCACATAGAGTATTCTATCAAATTCCAAATCATGTATGGCTCTCTCAAAAGGTGTGTACAGCAAGGATGGTTGTGGTAAAATACTAAGCAAAGACTCAAATCATAAAAGACGCTCCAAGGAAAACACATATCATGTGGTGAATAAAAATATAGCTCCAAGTAAAGTTACCGATAGAAGTAGACGAAAGAGGGGATGCCTTTTGGGGCATCCCCAAGCTTTGGCTTTTAGGTGTCCTTAGATTATCTTGGGGGTGCCATGGGCATCCCCAAGCTTAGGCTCTTGCCACTTCTTGTTCCATAATCCATCTTATCTTTACCCAAAACCTGAAAACTTCACAACACAAAACTTAAAGTAGAAAATCTTGTGAGCTCCATTAGCGAAAGAAAACAAAAGACCACTTCAAGATACTGTAACAAACTCATTATTTATTTATATTGGTGTTATACCTACTTTATTCCAACTTCTCTATGGATTATAAACTATTTTACTAGCCATAGATTCATCAAAATAAGCAAACAACACACGAAAAACAGAATCTGTCAAAAACAGAACAGTATGTAGTAATCTGTAGCTAGCGCAAGATCTGGATCCCCAAAAATTCTAAAATAAATTGCTGGACGTGAGGAATTTATCTATTAATCATCTGAAAAAAGAATTAACTAAATATCACTTTCCAAATAAAAATGACAGCAGTTCTCATGAGCGCTAAAGTTTCTGTTTTTTACAGCAAGTTCAACAAGAATTTCCCCAAGTCTTCCCAACGGTTCTACTTGGTACAAACACTAATTAAACACAAAAAACACAACCAAAACATAGGATAAATAATTTATTTATTACTAAAAAGGAGCAAAAAGCAATTAATAAAAATAAAATTGGGTTGCCTCCCAACAAGCGTTATCGTTTAACGCCCCTAGCTAGGCATAACAAGCAAGAATAGATCTAGGTATTGCCATCTTTGGTAGGCAATCCATAACTGGCTCTCATGATAGATTCATATGGTAATTTTATTTTCTTTCTAGGGAAGTGTTCCATGACCTTTTTAATATAAATTGAAATCTAATATTCCCTTCCTTCATATCAATAATTGCACCAACCATTCTAAAGAAAGCTCTACCAAGAATAATAGGGCAAGAAGGATTTGAATCTATATCAAGAACGATAAAATCTACGGGCACATAATTCCTATTAGAAACAATAAGAACATCATTAATTCTTCCCATAGGTTTCTTAATAGTGGAATCTGCAAGATGAAAGTTTAGAGAGTAATCATCAAAATCACGGAAATCTAGCAAATCACACAAAGTTTTGGGAATAGTAGAGACACAGCACCCAAATCACACAAAGCGTAGAAATCATAATTTTTAATTTTAATTTTAGTAGTAGGTTCCCACTCATCATAAATTTTTCTAGGGATAGAAACTTCCAATTCAAGTTTTTCTTCATAAGATTGCATCAAGGCATCAACGATATGTTTAGTGAACGCTTTATTTTGACTATAAGCATGAGGGGACTTTAGCACGGATTGCAACAAGGAAATACAATCACTCAAGGAGCAATTTTCATAGTTAAATTCCTTGAAATCCATAATAGTGGGTTTAGCAACATCTAGGGTTTTAATTTCTTCAATCCCACTTTTATCAAACTTAGCATTATGATCAACAAATTCTGAATTCTTAGAACGCCTTCTAGGTAAAGGTGGATTATACTCAGTCCCATCATTATCAAGATTCATATTGCAAAACAAGGATTTAATAGGGGACACATCAATAACTTTTAGATCTTCATCATTATTTTCATAGGAACTAGAAGAACACGCTTTTATAAAGGCATCTTTCTTAGCACGCATCCTAGCGGTTCTTTCTTTGCACTCGTCAATGGAAATTCTCATGGCTTTGAGAGACTCATTGATATCATGCTTAGTTGGAATAGATCTAAGTTTCAAAGAATCAACATCAAGAGCAATTCTATCAACGTTCCTAGCCAAATCATCAATCTTAACCAATTTTTCTTCAATCATAGCATTAAAATTATTTTGCGAAGAAATAAATTCTTTAATATTAGATTCAAAATAAGAGGGAATCTTATTATAATTTCCATAAGAATTGTTGTAGGAATTACCATAATTATTAGAGGGATTACTAGGATAAGGCCTAGGATTGAAATTTCCTCTATACGCGTTGTTACCAAAATTGTTCCTACCAACAAAATTCACATCCATAGATTCATTATTATTCTCAATCAAAGTAGACAAGGGCACATCATTAGGATCAGAAGAAACACTCTTATTAGCAAATAATTTCATAAGTTCATCCATCTTTCCACTCGAAACATTAATTTCATCTATCGCATGCACCTTTTTAGTAGTAGATCTTTCAGTATGCCATTGAGAATAATTAACCATAATATTATCTAGGAGTTTAGTATCTTCTCCTAAAGTGATTTCCATAAAAGTGCCTCCTGCGGCCGAATCTAAAAGATTTCTAGAAGCAAAATTCAATCCGGCATAAAATTTTTGTATAATCATCCACAAATTTAAACCATGAGTAGGTCAATTACGTATCATTAATTTAATTCTCTCCCAAGCTTGTGCAACATGTTCATGATCAAGTTGTTTAAAATTCATAATATCGTTTCTAAGAGAGATGATCTTAGCGGGAGGAAAATACTTAGAGATAAAAGCATCTTTGCACTTGTTCCATGAATCAATACTATGTTTAGACAAAGATGAAAACCAAACTTTAGCACGATCTCTAAGCGAAAAAGGAAATAGCTTCAATTTAACAATATCATTATCGACATCTTTTTTCTTTTGCATGTCACACAAATCAACGAAGCTATTAAGATGTGTAGCGGTATCTTCACTAGGAAGGCCGGAGAACGGATCTTTCATGACAAGATTCAGCAAAGCAGTAGTAATTTCACAAGATTCAGCATGGGTAAGAGGAGCAATCGGAGTGCTAAGGAAATCATTATTGTTGGTATTGGTGAAATCACACAATTTAGTATTATCTTGAGCCATCGCGACAAACAAGCAATCCAACACACGAGCAAACAAAAATCAAACAGGCAAAAGAGGCAAATAGAGAGAGAGAGAGGGAGGATAGAGAGAGAGGGTGAATAAAATGGCAAGGGTGAAGTGGGGGAGAGGAAAATGAGAGGAAAATGGCAAATAATGTAATGCGGGAGATAGGGATTGTGATGGGTACTTGGTATGTTGACTTTTGCGCAGACTCCCCAGCAACGGCGCCAGAAATTCTTCTTGCTACCTCTTGAGCACTGCGTTGGATTTCCCCGAAGAGGAAGGGATGATGAAGCAAAGTAGCGTAAGTATTTCCCCTCAGTTTTTGAGAACCAAGGTATCAATCTAGTAGGAGGCTACGCTCGAGTCCCTCGTACATACACAAAAACAATAGCTCAATGCAACCAACATGCTTAGGGGTTGTCAATCCCTTCACGGTCACTTATGAAAGTGAGATCTGATAGAGATGATAAATAATATTTTTTGTATTTTTGGTATAGAGATGCAAAGTAAAAAGTAAAATCAAGGCAATAATAAAGTGATGGAGATTGATATGATGAGAAAGAGACTCGGGGGCTATAGGTTTCACTAGTGGCTTCTCTCAAGAGCATAAGTATTCTATGATGGGTGAAAAAATTACTGTTGAGCAATTGACAGAATTGAGCTTAGTTATGAGAATATCTAGGTATGATCATGTATATAGGCATCACGTCCGAGACAAGTAGACCGAAACGATTCTGCATCTACTACTATTACTCCACTCATTGACCGCTATCTAGCATGCATCTAGAGTATTAAGTTAAAAACATAGTAACACCTTAAGCAAGATGACATGATGTAGAGGGATAGTTTCATGCAATATAATAAAAAACCATCTTGTTATCCTCGATGGCAACAATACAATACGTGCCTTGCTGCCCCTTCTGTCACTGGGAAAGGACACCGCAAGATTGAACCCAAAGCTAAGCACTTCTCCCATGGTAAGAAAAACCAATCTAGTAGGCCAAACCAAACTGATAATTCGAAGAGACTTGCAAAGATAACTATTCATACATAAAAGAGTTCAGAGAAGATTCAAATATTATTCATAGATAGACTGGATCATAAACCCACAATTCATCGATCTCAACAAACACGCCACAAAAAGAAGATTACATCGAATAGATCTCCACGAGAGAGGGGGAGAACATTGTATTGAGATCCAAAAAGAGAGAAGAAGCCATCTAGCTACTAGCTATGGACCCGTAGGTCTGAAGTAAACTACTCACAATTCATCGGAGGGGCTTGGATGATGATGTAGAAGTCCTCCATGATCGATGCCCCCTCCGACGGAGCTCTGAAATAGGCCCCAAGATGGGATCTCATGGATACAAAAAGTTGCGGCGGTGGAATTAGGTTTTTGGCTCCGTCCCCGATCGTTTGGGGGTACGTGGATATATATAGGAGGAAGAAGTACGTCGGTGGAGCTTCGAGGGGCCCACGAGGCAGGGGGGCGCTCTAGGGGGGTCCCCTCCACCCTCGTGACCACCTCATGGCTTTCTTGATGGAGGGTCCAAGTCTCCTAGATCTTATCCGATGAGAAAATCATGTTTCCGAAGATTTCATTCTGTTTGGACTCCGTTTGATATTCCTTTTCTTTGAAACCCTAAAATAGGCAAAAAAAAAAGCAATTCTGGGTTGGGCCCAAAAAATAATAGGTTAGTCCCAAAAATAATATAAAAGTGGAAAATAAAGCCCAATAATGTCTAAAACAATAGATAATATAGCATGGAGCAATCAAAAATTATAGATACATTGGAGACGTATCATAGAGTAACTTTGCTTCTCCCCAAATAGTAGGCAGGAGCGATTTCGGACGAGGAGGGCGTGTTTTGAACTATAGTGGGTGATGAGGACACGAACCTGGGGTAGGGTAATAGGCCTGACCTATACGTCCTACCTAAGGTCCTTGTCCTAAGAACACAGAAGTTCAAGAATTAGAAGAAGGGATCCAACAAAGGTGTTGAGTGAAGTCCACTCGACCTACCATTCACTCGAAGACCTCTCTTTATCCAGGTCACTCGACCGTGAAACCACTTGACATATAAGAAGACCTAAAGCCGCTCTATGCAGCAACAGTCGGGTATTTACTTATATATTTAATGATCATTTGTGGCACTTCAATACAGGCGTTACTTGTAATGCCACCTCTTTATGTACATTGAATCCTATGTAACGGAGGGGAGCTGGGGTCCTAGCGCACTCTATATAAGCCACCCCTCTCCTCTGGGACAAGGGTTCGCACCCCCTGTAGCTCACACGCTCATAATCCAGTCGACCGCCTCCGGGCTCCGAGACGTAGGGCTATTACTTCCTCTGAGAAGGGCCTGAACTCGTAATACTTGCGTGTACAACTCCTCCATAGCTAGGATCTTGCCTCTACTTTCCTACCCCCATTCTACTATCAGACTTACAACCACGACAGTTGGCGCCCACCTTGGGGCAGGTGTCTTAGCGACTTGTTGGAGAAGTTGTGATTTTTTCCGATCCTCGTCAATATGGTTTCAGGCGGAGGTTTGGCCAAGGGCCATGAGATCTATCTCGGTGCGCTCGTATTCACCGCCGACGACTCCTCTTGGCTCCAGCAAGCGCCACTCGACGTTGAGGCGCTCCCCGTCCGCGGAGCAGCGCACTTTCGCACGTGCGTCCGTGGCGTCCTCCTACGGCAGTCGTCGACTCAGTATCGGTCGGCTCCCGTGTCGAACTCCCTCCCTGTAGCCCGCCGGAGCAAACGTTTTGGTCGGTCGAGGCTTCAGCGGTGGGTGAGGCATGCGGTGGCTCGCCAATCGGCCACCCCCCAGGTCACGGCGATCGAGCCCGACGAATCTCTCTATGGCCTGTTCGACTGGCTCCATAGATACTACATATGAGTGCGAAAGTAGCGACCCCGCGGCGGAAGTTTTGATGGTCAATGGACCACGTAGTCTTCCTGGCTTCACCCGTGAAGACGGAGGTGATGGTGGCGGCGATCCGTCGCGTGGCCACGAAGAGTACCGACCCGAACCCCTCTCTTCACAGAGGAGGGAGGAACTTCGCCGTCGGAACATGGATGCACTTCACACTCCTATCGTTGGAGAAACCCCTGAGGCCCAGGCCTTGGAGGAGGCGCACCTGGCCAACTTGGCTGAGCGCACTCGACTAGAGAACCTCCAGCGCGCACTCGATGAGCGTCCTCGGCAGCGTGCTCCCGAATCGAGTCGACGTCAATTTTTTCCACCTCCGACTCAGGTATACCGAACTCCAATCCAGAATCTTGCAGCTGCGGCCCGAATAGCAGAGTCAATTCAACCTTCCCAGTCAGAAGCTGGTCAAGGTTTGGTGCAGATCCGGGCTTTGCTCCGAGCCGCGGGAGAGTAGAATATAGTAGTATCTCAGTCGCAGAATAGTATTCACAGCAGATCCGTAGTTGCAGATACAGTCTAGTCGGCTCACAGCCCGAGATCGCCCCCGAGGCGTGAGGGACGTGGAGACTGACGAGATCAGTACAGAAACAGTGAGCAGTATGATAACTGACTCGATCACGAAGATCGTCGTCGAGGGCCCACGCCTCCCCCAAGGAGTGGATCATACGTGCCTCGGCAGCAAGATGACAGAAACCCTCACAGTGGTGGGCGAAGGATTCTAGTCGACCCCAGGGAACCAGGCTTTGATGCGAGATCTATTCTCGTTCAGGGTCTGGTCGACAGAAACAGAGCTCACAGAGAAGGCCCTGACAAATATTTCCAACTAGTAGTAGAATGCATGTCTCAAGCCCAAAGTGCTTCAGCAGAGCCATCAGGGCTGTGGTGATTCCTCCCAACTTCAGGTTGGCGACTGGATTCAGTAAGTTCACTGGTGAGTCCAAGCCTGACACTTGGCTTGAAGATTACTGAGTGGCTGTACAGATCGGTGGCGGCAACGATGAAGTGGCCATGAAGCACCTTCCTTTGATGCTAGAGGGCTCGGCCAGGGCATGGCTGAATCAGTTAGCTCCTGCTAGTATTTATACTTGGGAAGATCTTGCTCAAGTATTTGTCAGAACATTTGAAGGTACTTGCAAGCGGCCAGCAGGGTTGACAGAATTACAGTGTTGTGTTCAGAAACTGAATGAAACTTTGAGGGATTATATCCAGAGATGGATCACGTTGCACCACACAGTGGAGAATGTGTCAGATCACCAAGCAATTTGTGCCTTCAAAGATGGCGTTAAGTATCGAGAGTTGAATCTGAAATTCAGTCGGACAGGAGATATGACTCTGACTCGGATGATGGAGATTGCCACCAAGTACGCCAATGGTGAAGAAGAAGACCGACTCCGGAGTGGCAAGCACAAAACAGTCGCCCATGAAACCGGAGGAGGGAACTCCAGTCGGAAGCAGAAGCGGAAAGCCGGGCCAGCTGCTCCTGGGGAAGCCTTGGCCGTAACTCAAGGGAAGTTCAAGTGGAAATCCAAAGGACCGTGGATTCCCAAGAAAGTAAAAGATCAAGATGGAAATGATGTGCTGGAATTACCGTGCCACATTCACACCAAGAAGGATGAAGAGGGTAATTTCATTTACCCAAAGCATACCACTCGACAGTGTCAACTCCTAATCTAGCAATTCCGAGAGAAACAACCAAAGGAAAAGGAGAAGGAAGCAGACAAGGTTGAGGATGAGGAGGACGATGATGGTTACCCCCACGTCAATTCCACTCTGATGATTTTCGCTGACGTTGAAAGTAAGAGTCGACCGAAAGTCATCAATAGAGAAGTAAACATGGTCGCCCCGGTGCCACACAGTTATTTGAAGTGGTCTCAGACTGCCATTGCATTCGACCAGTCCGATCACCCAGCGCACATAGCCACCCCTGGGAGGAAAGTGTTGGTGGTCGACCCAGTGGTCGAAGGCACCCGATTGACTAAGGTTCTGATGAATGGTGGCAGTGGCCTGAATATACTGTATGCGGAGACGTTGAAAGGAATGGGCATTCCGATGTCCAGACTCAGTGAAAGAAATATGAGTTTCCATGGAGTCATTCCAGGCAAGAAGGCTGAATCACTCGGCCAGATTGCTCTTGACGTGGTTTTCGGTGATTCCAAGAATTACCGCAAAGAAAAGTTGACATTTGAAGTTGTGGATTTCCAGAGTGCTTATCACGCTATTTTGGGCAGGCCAACTTATGCAAGTTTTATGGCTCGACCATCCTATGTGTATCTCAAATTGAAGATGCCTGGTCCTAAGGGTGTGATCACTATCACTGGCAATAGAAAGAAGGCAGAAGAGTGCTTCTAGAAGGGCTCGAAGATCGCCGATGCGCAGATGGCAGTAGTGGAATTGCAGGAGTATCAAAAAAATACAGATCCGAGTGATTTGCTGCAAGCTAAGAAGCCTGCCACGGATTCAACATTTCGGTCGTCCGGTGAAACGAAACCGATTCATATTCACGCTACTGATCGCAATGCTGCTCCGACTCACATTTCAACAACACTCGATTCCAAATAGGAAGAAGCGCTCACCCAGTTCCTCCGTGAGAACTGGGACATCTTTGCATGGAAACCTCTGACATGCGAGGTGTTCCCAGGGGACTGGCTGAGCATCATTTGTGAGTCAACCCAAAAGTGAAACCGGTCAAAGAACATGTCCGACGGTCCGCCGTACAGAAGAGAAAAGCAATCGGTGAAGAAGTGGCTCGGCTCCTGGAAGCTAAGTGTATTCGAGAGATTTACCACTCCGAGTGGTTAGCTAATGTTGTCATGGTCCCTAAGAAGGATGACTCACTTCGCATGTGCATTGATTTCAAGCATATCAATCGGGCCTGCCCGAAGGATCATTTTCCTCTCCCTCGGATCGATCAAATAGTCGATTCGACTGCGGGGTGTGAGCGTTTGTCCTTTTTGGACGCTTATTCCGGGTATTATCAGATCCGTCTATATGGACCCGATGAGATTAAAACAACTTTCATCACCTCATTCGGGTGCTTCTGTTATGTCACTATGCCATTCGGCCTGAAGAATGCTAGAGCCACATTCATGCGGATGATTCGGAAGTGTTTACTCACTCAAATCAGTCGGAATATGGAAGCGTACATGGATGACATTGTGATCAAGTCACGTAAAGGTTCCGACCTACTGGCTGACCTTGCTGAAACCTTTTTCAACCTCAGAAGGTATGATATCAAGCTTAATCCATCGAGGTGCAAGTTCGGAGTTCCAGGAGGAAAATTACTCGGTTTTCTCGTTTCTGAACGAGGGATCGACGCTAACCCCGAGAAAGTCAGTTCCATACTCCGGATGAAACGCCCTGTGCGTGTGCATGATGTCCAGAAGCTTACTGGTTGTTTGGCCGCCCTAAGTCGATTCATTTCTCGACTCAGCGAGAAGGCACTGCCTCTCTACCGACTGATGAAGAAGTCAGATAAGTTCGAGTGGACTCCTGAAGCTGATGCAGCATTTGCAGAGCTAAAAGCCCTGCTTTCCACCCAGCCGGTGCTTGCTGCTCCAATCAGTAAAGAGCCTTTACTGCTTTATATAGCAGCCACTGGACAAGTCGTCAGTACAGTACTTACAGTCGAGCGGGAAGAAGAGGGAAAAGCCTATAAAGTTCAATGCCTGGTTTATTATGTTTCTGAAGTTCTGACTCCATCAAAGCAGGATATTCACACTATCAGAATCTTGTTTATGGGATTTACATGACCACGAAGAAGGTTGCACACTATTTCTCTGATCACTCTGTTACAGTCATCAGCGACGCTCCATTGTCGGAGATTCTGCACAACAGAGATGCAACTGGTCGAGTGGCAAAATGGGCGATTGAACTCCTTCCCTTAGATATCATGTTTGAGGCAAAGAAAGCTATCAAGTCCCATGCAATAGCAGATTTCCTCGCCGAGTGGATTGAACAACAACTGCCGACTCAAGTTCACTCGGAGCACTGGACCATGTTCTTTGATGGTTCCAAGATGCTGAATGGTTCTGGTGCTGGGGTGGTACTGGTATCCCCCCTAGGAGACAAGCTCAGATACGTCCTCCAGATTCACTTTGATTCCTCCAATAATGAAGCAGAATATGAAGCACTCTTATATGGGTTACGTATGGCCATTTCACTCGGCGTCCGTCGCCTCATTGTCTACGGCGACTCAGATTTGGTGATCAATCAAGTGATGAAAGAATGGGACGTTAGAAGCCCAGCTATGACTGGTTACTACAATGCGGTGAGGAAGTTGGAAAAGAAGTTTGAGGGGTTAGAGCTTCATCATATCCCCCGACTGAAAAATCATGCAGCCAATGATTTGGCAAAGATAGGTTCCAAGAGAGAAGCCATTCCCAGCAATGTCTTTTTGGAATATATTCACACACCGTCAGTTCAGGAAGATCCTTTCACTGAAGAGCCCCCGCAGCCTAAGAGCGCCACAGATCCGACTGAAGTCGAGATCCCAGCTGTGGTCGACCTAATCATGGAGGTTTTGGTCATCACTCCTGACTGGATGGTGCCATACATTGCGTACATACTTAGGAAGGAACTCCCAGAGGACGAAGAAGAGGCTCGATAGATCGTCCGTCGATCCAAAGCCTTTATTGTAATAAGGGGTCAACTGTTCAGAGAAAGTGCAACTGGGGTCAGCCAGAAATGTATAACACCAGAAGAAGGCCGAGTGATCCTCCACGACATCCATTCGGGGACCTGTGGTCACCATGCGTCCTCTCGGACTATTGTGGCTAAAGCATACCGAGCTGGATTTTATTGGCCATGAGCAAATGAAATGGTGAAAGATATAGTCGACAGATGTGAAGGCTGCCAGTTCTACTCCAATATGTCACACAAACCTGCATCAGCCCGTGAAGACCATCCCACTCATCTGGCCCTTTGCTGTTTGGGGATTGGACATGGTTGGTCCACTGAGGACTGGTAGGAGCGGCTTCACTCATGTGCTTGTAGCAGTCGACAAGTTTACCAAATGGATCGAAGCCAAGCCTATTAAGAATCTTGAAGCTAGTACTACTGTTAGCTTCATCAGAGAGTTGATTTTCAGATATGGGGTTCCGCACAACATCATCACTGGCAACAGATCAAACTTTGATTCTGATGTGTTCAGAACCTTCTACGCCTCACAAGGCACATGAGTCGACTATGCTTCAGTCGCCCATCCCCAGTCGAATGGACAAGCAGACAGAGCAAATGGCCTGATTCTTAAAGGACTGAAACCCCGACTGATGCAAGATCTCAAGCACGCAGCGGGCGCCTGTGTTCATGAACTTCCATCAGTTCTCTGGGGATTGAGGACAACTCCTAATCGGTCGACTGGCTGAACTCCATTCTTCTTGGTCTATGGAGCTGAAGCTGTTCTACCGAGTGATTTGCTTCATAATGCTCCACGTGTTGAGCTCTTCTCTGAAGATGAAGCATAACAAGCTTCACAAGACGCAGTCGACCTCCTAGAGGAGGAAAGAGAGATGGCCTTGATCCGATCGACCATTTATCAACAAGACTTGCGTCGATTCCACGCTAGACACGTGAATGGTCGAGACTTTCAAGAGGGAGACTTGGTTCTCCGAGTGGATCAGCAGAAACCACACAATCTCACCCCCGCTTGGGAAGGCCCCTTCATTGTCACCAGAGTGCTCCACAATGGAGCATACCACCTTTACAGTGTCGAGCACAAGAAGGATGAGCCACGGGCTTGCAACGCGGAGCTGCTCCGCCCCTTTTATACTTAAGTATTCATTCGAATAAAGTGTAATAAGAAATACCGTTGTAATTTGTTTATCAAAGACAAGAGCTTTACAGTCCTCTGGCACGATTGTTGTTGCTTTTGTTTATGTCTGAAAACCCCCAGCGGGTGACTTAGCCGCGAATCTGTTCCGCCTAAGTTCAATAGAAAATCCTACCGAGTGGTGAACCAGCCTCCCACTCGGAGGCTTAGCTGCAGTCCAATACTCGCCTAAGTTTGTAAAATCCTACCGATTGGTGAGCCAGCCTCCCACTCGGGGCCTTAGCTGCAGTCCAGTACTCGCCTAAGTTTGTAAAATCCTACCGAGTGGTGAGCCAGCCTCCCACTCGAGGGCTTAGCTGCAGTCCAGTACTCACCTACGTTTGAAAAATCCTACCGAGTGGTGAGCCATCCTTCCACTCGGAGGCATAGCTGCAGTCCAGTACTCGCCTAAGTTTGAAAAATCCTACCGAGTGGAGAACAACCCTCGCACTCGGGGGCTTAGCTGCAGTCCAGTACTCGCCTAAGTTTGAAAAAATCCTACCGAGTGGAGAGCAACCCTCCCACTCGGGGGCTTAGCTGCAGTCCTGTACTCGCCTAAGTTTGAAAAAATCCTACCGAATGGAGAGCAACCCTCCCACTCGGGGGCTTAGCTGCAGTACAGTACTCACCTAAGTTTGAAACACATCCCTATCCGCAAGGACGACGAGGTGCAGGTCGACTGCAACCTTCTCCTTCGGAGCTACGCCACAAGTACAATGTGCACTCCATCTCTATCCGCAAGGACGACGAGGTGCAGGTCGACTGCAACCTTCTCCTTCGCAGCTACGACACATGCACAATGTGTGCTCCATCTCTATCCGCAAGGACGAGGAGGTGCAGGTCGACTGCAACCTTCTCCTTCGGAGCTATGACACAAGTACAATGTGCGCTTCATCCCTATTCGCAAGGACAACGAGGTGTAGGTCGACTGCAACCTTCTCCTTCGGAGCTATGCTACAAGTACAATGTGCGCTCCATTCCTATCCGCAAGGACGACGAGGTGCAGGTTGACTGCAATGGGTGCTCCGTCCCTATCCGCAAGGACAATGAAGTGAAGGTCGACTGGAGTCACCACCTCAGAGCTGCATCTCAAGCACAAAGATTATTCCAAGTGAAGAATAAAGTCCACTCGAAGGCAAACACAAGCATATTCAGAAATAAACCAAGTTCGGATAAATCCTAAAGTACCGGACGACGGATCAAAAGTATTCGAGCATCATGCCCGAAGAAGTTTAACGCTTACATAATCACTCAGCATTCCGAGGCAAATAAAAGTGAGGCATAATGTTTTTTTGGCCACGCATCAGGAGAAGGACTAGCTGGGTCGCAGAAACTGTCAAGGGCAATGCTGTCTGCAATGCGAGTGGCGGCATCAAGGAAGGTGTCCATGAAAGACTGGAAAGTGTGCCTCTTCGTGTTAGCAACCTTGAGTTCCGCCATCTTGTCTTCTTTGACGTCCTTGCAGTGCACTCGGACCAAAGACAACGCGACATCAGCACCACAGCGAGCGGATGACTTCGTCCATTCTTGCACGCGCTCGGGGATTTGATTCAGTCGAGTCATCAGGGACTCAAGATCTTGAGATAGTTCCGCCTGAGGCCAGAGTTCAGCATCAACCCGAGTCATCGCAGCTTTAAGGCGGGCAAGATAAGCAACCGCACTGTCCATACGAGATTCCAACCGCAGCACGTTCATCACAACATCATCCTTGACTAGACAGTTTATGGGATCAAGACCCGTCTCGACCCGCCCAGTTTCTGCTTCAAAGTCTTGGCAAAATTCTGCACAGTCGAGTGAATGGTGAGTCGACGGTATAATTAGAATTGGTAGTCGACAGAAATAAGACAGATTAATCAGTACCTTCAAGTTTCAAAACCAGCTTTGCAGCAAGCTAGCCAAGATAAGACTCCAGTTCGCCATTCTTGGCCTTGAGACCCCCAAGCTCGTCGGTCAGTTTCTCCTTGTCCTTCTTCAGTTGCTCGACCTCCCGATTGGCATCAGAAACATCAGTCTTCAGCTTGGAGTTTTCTTCTTCTAACTTGCCGACTGAAGCAAGCTTCTTGTCAGCAAGTGCTGTTTTATCACGCGCCTCCTTCTGTGCTGAAGCAAGATCCAGATTCTTCTTCTCCAAAGCCTGCTTCATTTTCTCTAAAGAAACAACACTCTTCAGACGGGCTTGGAGTTGGCGGTTTTCACTACGTACATCTGCTCGAGTGGAGTCACTCGGTTCAAAAAATGGAAAGGAAAAGTGCCAGCAGTGGGATATACAGTTAGCGATTGGTTACCTCCCATGGCAGCTACTTCGTCATGAGCGGTCTTGAGATTCTTCTTGGCCAATTCCAGATCAAGGTTGAGGCTGATTTGCTGTTTGTTCATTGCAGAAAGCTGAGCCCCAAGATCACAAGATTTCTGCAGTTAAAGCCATATCAGTCGACAGAGATAAAAGACATCACAATGATAGCTACTCTAAGACTACCACCGAATAAAACATTCAATGGCAGTCTCGGGGACTACACCCAGTGGGTGCACTTAGCGTGCCCCCACTGATTTTGTAAAAAAAAGAGAGAGGTTCAGATTCTCAGACCACAGTCGACTGCCCGCAGTCAACTATGGTCTCGGGGACTACACCCAGTGGGTGCACTCAGCGTGCCCCCACTAGTTTTGGTTCCACTCGGCGTGGCCTGCCCAGTTCGAGTTGCAAAAAAAAGTTCCTATTCTCAGACCACAGTCGACTGCCCGCAGTCAACTCTGGTCTCAGGGACTACACCTAGTGGGTGCACTCAGCGTGCCCCCACTAGTGCAAAGATTCAGCTTGAATCGACACAAAGAGACATACAATTTCAAAACAGCCACACCCCAGTGGGTGATCAGACAAGAAATATGGTCGACCGGAAAATCAAGTAACCTGGACATTGGCTTGCAGAGCAGCTCCGGCGTTGAAGGTTATTTGACTAGCCTCATGCAGCACTTTCATTTTCCCCATCACAAGATTCAACTGAAGAAGAGCTTCCTTGGCAGCAGCCGGTGGATCGTCCGGAGTTTGATATGCAGTAAAAAGTGATGAAGGCAGAGCAATCGAACTAGTCGCCGGATCTGAGGCAGAGAGTTGTATCGGCGCAGCAGAAGTCTGAGCAGCTGATCCTGAGGGGAAATCAGTCGACAGAGGAACAGCGAAGGTGACGTTGGTTCGAGCCGGATCCGTCGATCGCTTGACCGTCGTCCCAGGCATCACAGTCGATCAAAGAACATGGACTTCAGGCGCCTTCCTGTCTAGTTCCTTGTCCTTCCTCCTCCTCCCTCTCAGCGGTACTTCCTGTTCATCGTCCGGGAGCACAACAACGTCTCGTGGAACTGCAATAAACAGAGAAAGCCATAAGGATAACTGACAAACCATCTAGTCGACTTAACGAATTCGAATCGAGCAGACTTACTGGCTTTGGAGGTAACGGCGTCGTCAACTTCCTCGTCGGCTGGAGTCTTGTCAACATCCATATCAGTCGCAGCAGAAGTCGGGCTGTACAGGTTCATCATCCATTCGGTCAGAACAAGAAAAACCGGTCGGAACAGGAAATCGGCCGGAACAAGAAAATACGAGAAGAACGTTTACCCAGAGGCAATAGGGACATCCATCTTGATTCTAGGCAAGGTCTTCCGAGCCTTCGAAGGATTAATTTTGGACCGCTTGAGTACAGGACCGTGCGCTCTTGTGAGATGGGTCATTCAACGCCACAGCTTTGTCGCGCTTGCTCGCGGGATCATGGCGCAGGTTCGATCGACGTTCAGAATGAGGCGGTTAGTCGGCCACTTCCTCATCGTCCGACTCGTCGCTCTCGTCTTCATCATCGTCAGCAGAGAACTCCCACTCGCCGCTCTCCCCGGCACTGTCCTCGCCCTCTTGGTCGTGCTCCAGAGCTTGTTCACCATTGGGCATTGAATACATCTCCGTGTAGATCTGCAAAACAAGAGACCGATCGTAAGTCAGTTGGAAAATATGTTCAAAAACTCAGTTATGATGACCAGAGCTTGTCTGGCAGGTTGCTGTTGCTGAAAGGGTCGACTCTCCTAGCACCCCTGGGGTTGTCCTTTGTTTCCGGTGATACCCATCAACCACTCGGCCATTTTTTTGGCCTCCACCTCCTCCGGATGAACCCGAGAAGTGACGCCAGCCCCGGAGTACATCCACATGGAGTGGTCACGAGCTTGGAGAGGTTGGATCCGCCGACAGAGGAACACCTCGAGCAGGTCCATACCGGTGGCACCTTGGTTGATCGGTTGGACTACTTTCTTGACTAGCATGCCTGTCTCCACCTTCTCCGCAGCGGTCACTTTGAATGAAGATGGAGTTTGAACCCGGTCAAAAGAGAAAGGGGGGAGCCCGGTCGACTGGCTTGGGATCGCGATGTCCTGGCAGTAGAACCAAGTTGACTGCCAGCCCCTGACCAACTCCGGAAGAGTCATCGGGGAAAAGAACTCCTCTTCCTCTTCTGAATGCCCAGACCCCCACACATCTGGATAACGTGGGTCTTCTCATCGTTCAAGTTTGCTTTCTTCACAGTTTGGGATCGGATGGTAAAAATGTGCTCGAAAAGACCCCAGTGCGGTCGGCACCCCAGGAAATTCTCACACATGGAAACGAATGCAACAAGATATGTGATGGTATTGGGAGTAAAATAGTGGAGTTGGGCACCAAAGAAATTCAGGAAACCTCGAAAGAAGGGGTGTGGTGGAAGCGAGAAGCCCCGGTTGACATGAGTGTCGAGTAGAACACAATCACCCGGTCGCGGATGCGGCTCCATTTCCCCCCTCGGCAGACGCGCAGACTTATGGACGACCAGCCCTAACTCTGCCATATCATCCAAGTCCTCCTGCCGAAGCGAAGATCGGATCCAATCTCCTTGGATCCAACCCAACGGTAGCCTCGAGCGCGATGAGGACCCCCGATTCATCTTCTTGTTCTTCGCCACCCGTGTCGCCTTCTTTGCACGCTCTAGCGCCGCCGTTTTGTCCTTCCCCATAGCGGCGGAGCTGCGGCGTCGAGAGCGGTTGGGCTGGACGGAGTGGAGATGCGAGGGGAAGAAGAAGGGAAATGGATGCGCACAGTGCAAATGCCTCGGCCTCGCCACTTTTAAAGGCCTGCTTCCGAGTGGCTGACGCGCGGGCCCGAGCGATGCTATCAAATCCCCCCAACAGTCGCACACGGGATACATGGCGAAAAAGGTGGCGCGGAAATTGAAACATCCTATTTATCTACTCCACTTACCACGGAGCGCTCCGCTTTGCGCGCTTCCACCAAAATTTCGAATCCCATGAAATCCGGGATCCTCTACAACCGATCACGCCAAAGATTTCATGTCAAAGATGTCACTCGACGGGTGTCAATGTATAAGCCATTCGACAATTTCTGAATCGATCAAGGCGACTGAAACGAAGCTGAAGTTCTAACAACTGGCCTCTACCAGGAGATGAAGACAAGGCAAAGCCAGAGCAGAAGCAAGGCAACTCCATCCTTATTATTCACTCAAACCTCGATCCATCCGGGGGCTAATGATGAGGACACGAACCTGGGGTAGGGTAATAGGCCTGACTTATATGTCCTACCTAAGGTCCTTGTCCTAAGAACAAAGAAGTTCAAGAATCAGAAGAAGGGATCCAACAAAGGTGTCGAGTGAAGTCCACTCGACCTACCATTCACTCGAAGACCTCTCTTTATCCAGGTCACTCGACCATGAAACCACTCGACATATAAGAAGACCTAAATCCGCTCTACGCAGCAATGGTCGGGTATTTACTCCTATATTTAATGATCATTTGTAGCACTTCAATACATGTGTTACCTCTAACGCCACCTCTTTATGTACATTGAATCCTATGTAACGGAGGGGAGCTGGGGTCCTGGCGCACTCTATATAAGCCACCCCCTCCTCTGGGACAAGGGTTCACACCCCCTGTAACTCACACGCTCATAATCCAGTCGACCGCCTCCAAGCTCCGAGACGTAGGGCTGTTACTTCCTCTGAGAAGAGCCCGAACTCGTAAAACTTGCGTGTACAACTCCTCCATAGCTAGGATCTTGCCTCTACATTCCTACCCCCATTCTATTGTCAGACTTAGAACCACGACGGTGGGCACGAGTGATTTTGGGTGAGGAGAGCGTGTTTTGAAATAGTGGGCGCGAGCTATTTCGGGCGAGGAGAGCATGTTTTGCCGACCATGGTTTATGAATTATTCGGCACATGTCATTTCGGCCGAGGAGAAGGCACACTTGGATGAAGTTACTAACCTACCCTCGATGTACAATGGGAAAATTGATGCGTGTCCCACATAGGACGGTAATTTCGCGTCTCCCATTTATTTTCTCGGGCGAATTCCACCGAGCAGAGAGGATGTTTAACGGTTCGTTCAAATTTTGGGAGAACGAGCATCCACGTCTACCTTACCAAGTCGATTCAGATAAATATTAGCTTGCCACTTCTTTTTTAGATGGAGAGATGATGCTCGGGAGTAATGTGTTTTTACATGCTCGTTGCTAGCGATTTACTATATGACAAATAGTTGACCCACTCAAAAACGCGAATCAAACCCAAAATGAAATATCTTGATTCAATGAAATAGCTCGTTCAGTAGGTCAAAATAGTGAACTAAATCCAAAATTGAACACCTGAATCGAGTAGCATGTTGTACAGTATTATAGTAGTCCATGAACATTTTGAAAGTCAAATTAATGAACTTGTTTGATATACGCATATATCCGTTCACGTGTGGATTGCAGACAACATGTTCTCCAATTTAAATATTTGAATGCAAGTTTATATCGAAACATGGTTTATATCAGTCTTTGATGCATAAAACGCGACCTCCCCCTCTCCCAGACTCCTATTCTCTCTCTCACTCTCTCTGTCTGTCTCTTGCCGACAATCTTCAATTCTGTCGCACGCATCCGACACAAAAACCTTGTTGGTCCCTCTCCCTTTCTCTCTCTCTCTCTCTCTCTCTCTCTCTCTTTGTGTGTGTGTGGGGGGGTCTTTCTAGTTCGCAAGAATATATACACCATCTATAGGTCTCTCTTGCACACTATTTATGATACTCTAGCTAGTCCAAGCTAGATATCTTGGGTGCACTCATCGTACGCACACAAATTCCTTGGCTCTTTGCCCGTAACTCTCTCACGCACCACTATGTCGTCTCGAAGCTCTTCCCCCCCTCTCTCAAACTCTCCATCCACCCGGGTCACACATACACATGCATATCTCACTCGCACTCGATAGGCCCATCTAAAACTCTATCTCTCCCCCTCGTTCTGTCTCCATCTCACACGCGCACACACACAATCTCATGCCCAGCTAGCCAAGTATGATGGTCTCTCACTCAATTGTAGGCATACACAGTCCCCCTATATGTATATGACTAGCTAATCTTAGTCTCCATCGCAAACATGTGCATGGTCTATCTCAATTTCTCTCGGGGCATCTTTCTATCGTGCACACACTCCCTCGATCTCCCACCCATATAGTCCCCTCACGATCTCAATGGGATCTCTCTATCACAAACACACCTCTCTCCCTCCCCATGCGCCCATGCCATCCATGTGTCCCTCTCGACCTTTGTTCCTTGTTGGCCAGACCTCTACTGGACATGTGCTATAGGGGTGTCTCTCTCCATTGCAAAAGATCACACACTAGCTATCTTCGTGTATCTCATCGCCTCGCTTTTCCATCTCGGAGATGCATGCGTGATATGTTCGCATAAGAAATGAAAAAACACACTCTCTCTCTAATTTATCGTTTTGTCACTTTCTCTTTCATACACATACTCTTTTTGCACACTTACTCATTCTCCTTCAAACACACTTGATCTGTCTCGACTGAGGCACTCTCCTCGGTCCATAGCATATAGATTTATTGAAAAGTCAAACATCACAAAGTTTGACCATGTACATGGAGAAAAAGAATTACATCTAGTACAGCAAACATATACCATTAGATTCACCATGAGATGTAGTTTTGTATGATGTATCTTTGGTATTGTAGATATAAATAACATTTGCGTAAACCTGATCAAAGTTTCCAAAGTTTGACTTCTAAAAAATTTACATGCACGGCAGTATCGAGCGGATGGAATATTTGTTTCCCCCTCTTAGCTATCTGACGCACCACTCAGCCTTATCGGGGCTCCTCAATCTCTCTCAAACTTTATTGGTCAGTTTGGTTCGTGACGTGACCCTCATGCCTTGATGGCCGGTACTGCCTGGTGTGGACGTGAGATGTAAATTATTTCTGCCTGGCCAGGCTTGTGTGGTGCTGAAGCGTTTGGTTCATGCCTGGGCCAGGCAAAGCATCAAAGTCCCATCAATCAAATCATGCATCAATTATTTAATGCTAATATCCATCCATTTTGTTGTTAGCCTTGTGGCCAAATGACCAGGCACGGCCAGGCGTTCGAAATCGGGCGCCTGGGCCAGGCTACTTGCAGTGTCTGGAGTTCAGCCAGGCTAATTAAAGTGCAAGGGAACCCAGGCCTGGCGGGCTCTCTTTTTCACAGGGTAGCAACCAAACAAGCATGCATGAAATCCAGCCAAAACCCCAGTTCAGGCAAAAGATGCTCAAGACGCAAGCCAAATTGGCCTTATATCTCCCTGGTTCACACATACACATATCTCGCTCGCGCTATACATATAGACCCATCCAAAACTCTCCGCCCTTGTTCTCTCTCCATGTGACACGCACCCCCCTAAGTACCATAATCCCTCACTCCATCATAGGTGCAAGCACTCCCCCTCCTAAGTATGGTTATCTCTTACTAGCCATCAGGAACACACGTATTGTCTCCTTCCATCCATACGTCTATCTCGATATCTCTCGGGGCATCTTCTATTGCGCACACACCTTGTCACTCGATCTCCCACCCATGTAGTCCCATCACGCTCTCCAGGGGATCTCTCTATGACAAACATACACTCTCTCCTCCCCATGTCCGCATTTTCTCCGTACGTCTCTCTCGACCTATATCCCTTGTTTGTCAGATCCCTCTTGGCCACATGCTAGGGGTCTTGCTCTCTCGGTTCCAAACAACCACACACTATCTCCTCACCTTGCCTCTGTTGTCGAAGATGCATGTGTGATATGTTTGCATAAGATACGCATGCTTTTTCTCTACTTTTATCGTGTGTTGTCCATGTCTCTTTCACACACGCACACACACTTTTTTCACTCACTCACTCTCTCTCTAGTTAGGGACTCTATCACGTCCATAAGCATATGGATGTTTTGAAAAGTCAAACCTGAGAAAAGTTTGACCAGGTATATGTGGAGAAAAACATTTACATCTGGAACGATCATTAGATTCATCACAACATGTACTTACTTCAAACTATCATTTATTTTTGGTATTGTAGATATAAGTAATTTCTTTATAAACTTGGTCAAAGTTTCAAAAGTTTGACTTAAAAAATGTTGGAACTACATTATCGAACTGAGGGAGTAGCTCTTTCTCTCTCTCTCTCTGCTATCTCTCACGGGCCTCCCCTCTCACTCGAACTCTCTATACCGACGGATTATATGCTCACTGTGTCAGCGTATAGCTCCGTATATTGTTTAGTTGACCGGTCAACCAATCCACATGCTGCCTTGTCAGCTCATGTTCTGTATCTTCATGTGCTGGCCCATGTGGCAGTGGGTGAAAATAAGTAAACTAGAGGCCCATCTAACACGCGGTGAAGTAAACAAAGTTGAAACCAGTCGGGGTAGCACCCCGCACGCTAGTAAATTGAGGGCGCATTGAGGACAAACTTCTTGCGCGCGTAGGACACACTCGCGCACAATTCACCACTGCATGGCGACATGCACAGAAGGACGCACTCGCGCACACCCATTACACAACACACACCAGCACACTTGTACACCGGCGTCGCCGCCAGTTGAGATGGACGGTGAGGCAGCCAACAAGCGGAGGCGGCTCGAGCCAAAACCGCATCCGGCGAGCCTGGACTTCATCAGCAGCCTCCCCGACGACATGCTTCTCGTCATCATCGGCCTCCTCACCACAAAATCTGTCGTGTGGACCGCCCTGCTCTCCCAGCGGTTGCGGCCCCTCTGGCGCCGCATCATCCTCAACCTCACCGTCGACAGCTGCCTCTACGACGGGGATTGCAAACGCATGGCCGCAGTCTCCAAGATCCTTTCATCGCACCCTGGGCTAGCCAGACGCCTTCACATCCGCATGTTCAGTACCAGCTGCAATGTCCAACCCAAGTTCGACGAGTGGTTCTTATCCCCCGCCCTAGATCAGCTTGAGGAGCTCAGCTTTGAAGCTGGATGATGTCGCTCTCTGCCACCGTCCGTGCTCCGCCTCACGCCAACGCTGCGCCG
This sequence comes from Triticum urartu, assembly GCF_003073215.2. Taxonomy (NCBI): domain Eukaryota; kingdom Viridiplantae; phylum Streptophyta; class Magnoliopsida; order Poales; family Poaceae; genus Triticum; species Triticum urartu. The sequence continues at coordinate 69,977,900 of NC_053022.1, read as the reverse complement.
CGCCAGCTTGAGCTCCTGCTATCTTCCCCAGATTAATGCCGCGCCCGCCCTTCTTCTCCCTCAACTCAAGCAGCTCGACCTCTTCGACGTTGTCATCTCGAAGAAGGCTATGGAGCACCTACTCCGCAGCTATACTGCGCTCGAGTACCTTCGTCTTGAGCAGATCCACGGGTTCATTAGCCTCCACAACGCCTGGACAAATCTCCGATGGATTTATGTGTCTTGCTGGCTCCGCAAAAAGACATCAATTGGGAAGAGATCACACCAGTTGTTCCATGTTATGGTCATTGAGAATGCGCCTTTCCTTGAGAGATTGCTTGTATCAGATCTAGAAGGTCCAACAAAAATCAGGGTCATTGACGCGCCGAAATTGACAGCGTTGGTGTACTCGTCTGCCAAATTCTCTGAAATCTTTATTGGATCGGTAATCGTTCAGGTACAACACTCATCTTCTTCTCCGTATTCTTTAAATTCACATTTTGAAATTTCTTCTTGATGTATTTACGACCGTCTTCCAGAAAATGATTCCCACAAGCTTGACCCAGTCCATGCGCACAGTGAAGATCTTAGCACTAAAATCTATCGGCCCCAATCTGGATCAAGTTGTTGGATTCCTTAGATGCTTTCCGTGCACGGAGAAGCTACTCATCGAGGTGAAACTTCTTTCCTATAACTAAACGGTAATCACAACGTAGCTCAATTTTTTCGTAATTTTCCCAAATTACGATGACAAGTGTAGTGTTCAAAACTTCATCTACGCACTGCACCGAAAGAAATGTTTTTAGTATTTTTTCTCACGTGATCACCTGCATCGTTTTTATGCTGTACTACTATAGTAGCCTAGGCTAGTCATAGTGGAAAGTAACTTAGACTACTCTAATAACTCTATGGTTACCCTAAGAGCAAGTACTACCTCCGTCCTGGTTTACTCTTCCAATTATGTAGTATCAAAATTTGACCATTGATTTAACTAAGAAAATGTTAATGCATGTCACTAAGAACTGTATCGTTGGATTTGTATTTGAACATAATTGCAAATGGTGTAATTTTTAGTGATATGCATTGGAATTTTCTTAGGTAAATCTATGGTCAAAATTTTATACTAAATATGAGGTAGTATTCCCTCCATCCCAAAATTCTTGTCTTACATTTGTTTAGATACGGATGTATCTAACACTAAAATGTAACTAGATACATCCGTATTTAGAAAAATTTAAGACAAGAATTTTGGGACGGAGGGAGTACAAAAGTGGGCTATGTAGGCCAAAACATGTGCCCAATTCACTTGTGATGGATTTGGCATCGATGCCCCTCCATTGCTCACCTAGTGCCCCAATCTGGATCACCTACTTTGCTCCGGTGCCAAAATAACTCACGCACTGAAAAAACACTGCGTGGGAGAGAGAGAGGACTGAGGCAATAAAAAACACTTGTTTGGGAGAGTGAGAGGCTGGTGTAGTTGGTTTGATTGATTTGTTTATACATGTGGGTATGTGTGCACAGTGGTGCCAACTCTCTCACATCGCGAGAGCGGTGCCAAAATCTTTTGATTTTGACATCGATGTGTATTATGTGGCATACTTTTGCGAAATATGGCATCAGCCACATAGTGGAAGGCAACAAATGCCCAAGCTCTTCACGTGCTCCTAGTTAAATGAGAGGAAACAGAAAGAGAGAGAGAGAGAGAGAGAGAGAGAGAGTGAAAAAATATCACTAGCCAGCCAACCCTATCGTATGAGCGAATGATATTGGTACCTCTTGATGACACGACAATCTTATGCAGCCAGCTGCTCTAATATGTTCTCTTCTTTTGCAGATAAAAAAAACCCGAAAGTGAAAAATGTGCTGCACTATAACAATGTTATCAAATGCCTTGATCTCCATCTTATAGAAATTGATTTGATCGACTACCGAGGCAGCACATCCGAGATTAAATTGACCAGGTTCTTTGTTCTGGAGGCAAGTGTGCTCAAGTTAATGAAGTTTGGCGTTCTCTGGCGCAACAGTGAATGGCATGCTGATCACTGCAAGCGTCTAAGCCTAAATGACAAAGTCTCCGCAGAAGCTGAATTTGTTTTTTGAAACATCAAGTGGCTAGAGACTCGAAAACTTATTTGCCCATTAGTGACTTGTCAAGGCGGTGGATTTTAGTTTGTACGATAATGCTGCATCCACCTAAAGTAACGAAATTTCTTACGTAAACTTCCTAGTAATTCCCTCTTCGTAGGTGCAGCGTTACTCCTAACATTTGTAATATCAGTTTGAAACTTGTAATATTGCCATGTCCTATTCCTGCGTTTTCAAAATCCTGCGAATCAAACAGGTTCCGAGTTGGTGATGATGTTGTGCCTCCCATCTTTCACCAATAGCCGTTAGATCTAGATCTGACGCATACAAACCAAGGTTCTCCATTTTTGCAAAAAGATGCCCGCACTTGTTCCCTATTTACAAAAAACTCCTTGTCTCTCACAATCAGCCTTATCTCCTCCCCACCACATCTAGAAGGCCATGGAAAAATCTGGCGCGATGGCCGCTGCCGGAGCCGTCCACCCCCAATCTTGGTGTTCCGTGCAATGAACGGGCATCTACGCACGGGAAATTATGTCGAACAGGGCTATTTGTAAGCAGGCTAGCTCTACAGCCATGATGATAGTGACTGCAGACGGTGAGGCTGACTATGGTATGCCGAACACGGTGCCTATACTCAGGTGTCGTCTCTGGCGCAGGGTCTTGTCACTTCACTGTGAGGAGGAGCACATAATAATTTGACCAACGGGTATTACAGTGCTAGAACTCCTACTACTACATTGGTAGTAGTACTACTAGTACTAGTAGCACCACCGTCTGGATTTAGGAGTACTACCATGTCCATCTGGATTTTAGTATTTGACTAGAAATATCTAGTAATGCATGTCACAAAAAATGTACTACTCCCTCTGTAAATATATACATGGTGTTTTATTCCTATCGGTGAGAGAACTTAATGTTTTTTTGCTAACTAGAGTACTAATTGGATTACATGCAATGCACTAAACACTGCATGTCATGTTTAGTAGTCTCAAGTCATTGAAAGCATGCACGGCCCACATCTCTCATTGGTTGATATGTCCCGAAATAAGAAACAAGGAGGGAGTTAATGCACCGTGCCTAAGTGTGTTGGGATTATTTTGTTTTCGTAAGGTGACTTACACAACATTTTTGTTTACATGCGTTGACATTTTATTAGTTAAATCAAAGGTCAAACTTGGCGCAAAATGCAAAGGGGGCCAATAAACCAGTAAACATCAAACTTCTCTCGTTTGGCCCCAACTAGAGGTCCGGTGAGATGACTATACTGCACCGGCACAGAGGGGGACACAGCTTCATTAACTTACGACAACTGCCTTTGGGTGAATGACACGTGGGCCCAGGGGTGGTTGGCCCACATATCATACAGCCAAAGGCAGGTGCAGTAGAGGGCCGAGGAGTAGTACAAAATCCTACGCACCTACGCATACCAACCAAGGGAAAGAGTGATCAGTCGAATCGGAAGATTAGTTAACTAGAAGCTAAGCTAGACCCATGGAGGCGATGAGCGCGAGCATTAGCCGGCTGTGCCAGATGGTCCACGATGCCAGCCTGCTGCCCGGCACCGAGGAACGTCTCCAGGTAGTATTGCTTGGGGCCGCTAGGGCAAGGGGCCGCTTGGACGACAACTTCGTCTCCTTGTTTGACGAGGTCCTCGTCGGTTTCCTCGACAAGTTCACCGTCGTCAAGAAGCTTGTGGACGACTTTGATGTAAGCCTCCAGCCGACGTGCCCAGGCTCTGCGATGCCCGCCACCCTCAACGGCCACTATGGTGACAACCTCTTCGACGCACTGGTGGCCCTGCGATTGCCCGCCGTCGCGCCAGAGAATGTCCAACTTGAGGTCGCGCTCGCCGCACAGCGCCTGGCGCAGCAAGACACCATCGACATAATCACCCACGTCTACGCGCAAATCGTCCACAAGGACTACTACATGCAAGAGGAGGACGATAGGACGCTGGCCTTCTTGGCCGCAGGGCAACCTTGGACGACACTGTTCAGAAGCACATTGAGCTCGCCGCCAACGCCACTGCTCATCACACGTTGGTTGGTGACCCGGCGCACTAGGGCGTGAGGATGTCGTTGATGGATCCGTATGTATTTTTATCTTTCCATCAAATCCATGTAGTAGTACATGATACTACAGTAATTATCTTACCTTTCACATCAACTTCATAATTTTCGTACGTACTCCATGCATGAACGGCACCAGAACCAAACTTCTCATTACTCTAGGCAAAATCGTTATTTTCTATCTATCGGTCTCGCCATGGAGCAGAACCAAATTTTACAAGTTACGAGTTCAAAAGGAAAAGCCTGCCGTGTTCACGTCGCACCCCTACACGGTTGGTCCGGCACGCCGCTCAAGCGGGAATGCATGCGGTGTTGCATTTTCACTTACAAGTGGGACCGTAGTTGAGCACACTACAAAAAAAAGACACATCCGTGACATTTTGGGCCGAACGAATTTTTTTCTGTGATACATATGACACTTCTATGACGATAATTGTGACAAACCCCGGTATCATCATAGATGTGGTGGGCTCCTACTTCTATGACAAAAAATCATGACAGAAAATGGGCTTTTCGTCCTGGGCGGGCCGGAGACGCGGCTGCATGACATTCTTTGGGCCGTCCATGACGGAAAAAACCGTGGTAGAAGCGAGGGTGAGGAAAATTTCGGGGAGTTCCCGGTTACGGTGGGAGGTCGGGGGTCGAGCGATGCGTGTTTCTCTCATACACGTACGCGCGTGTGTGCGAGGCGTTGGCTCTAACTGAACCCGAGCGAGGCATTGGGCTCTAACTGAACCCGAGCGATTGCACTGCAGGCTACGCGTTACTGAACCCGAGCGATCGATCGATGGCTGTTAACTGAACCCGGTCGAGCGATTCCTTCGCTACTGCTGCTAACTGAAGCCGATCGATGCTGCCTCTGGATGAATAGTGAGCGTTGCGGAGGGGTTTGGATGAACAGTTCCCGGTGGGGGTGGATGAACATTACCCCGTGGTGTTGCCTTAGGATGAACAGGACCCCGATCGATCGAGCCGGTTGGGGCTGGATGAATAGGACCCCGTGGAGGGCTGGATGAATAGGACCACCGCGTGGAGAGCAGAGTGAACAGTAGATGGTGGAGGGTAGGATGAACAGTAGCCCGTGGAGGGGTGGTTGAACAGGAGCCCGTCGAGAGGCCTGGTTGAATAGTAGCCAGTGGAGTAGCGCGTGGTGGAGAGTGGATGAATAGGAGCTCGTGGATGAACAGTCGCAGGTGGAGGCTGGAGGAGGTCGACGGTGGATGAACAGTAGCTCGTGGAGGCTGGAGGGGGTCGACAGTGGAGATGAACAGTATCCCGTGGAGTCTCGTTTTGCGGTACGCCACACCCCTCCCGATGAACAGGACCCCCATTTCGACCTAGCGCTCCAATACAAGTCCGTTTCCTCCGTTTTGCGGTACGCCACACCCCTCCCGATCAACAGGACCCCCGTTTCGACCGTAGGAGGTCCGTTTCCTCCGTTTTGCGGTACACCACACCCCTCCCGATGAACAGGATCCCGTTTCGAACGTGGCCGGTCGAACATAAGGCCGTTTCCTCTGTTATGCGGTATGCCATGCCTCGTTTCCATCGCCTGTTCTGTCCAAGCCCTCCCGATGAACACAACGCATTACATTGCCTCCCCATGAACACGACGCATTCCATTGCCTCCCCATGAAGACGACGACGATACTGTTTCTCCGTTCTGACCCAGCCATGTACACGAGCCCTGGCTGTATGTATGCGCGAGTAGGCATTCGAGACCCCTCCCGTATGTACACATACGTGGCCATATTTTCTTTCTTGCACCCTGGCCGCCTCTACTATGACACGTGAGCACCTCTACATCAACTAGTATATGTGTACGTACATGTTCGCAACCAGAATGACAACGCTACGTACGTTTCGACCAGGTGGATCCCGACTGTCAGGCACTTCCTTGCGTGCGAAGATGTAGCTGGTGGGTTCCAGCAGTCAGGGGGCGAAATACGGTGTCCCATCCGGTGGGCCCCGCTGTTAGGTGGAGGAATAATTATTTTGCACGTAATAAGGAGGCACTTCCTTGCTGCGGCCGTGGACCCAGCTGTCAGCCTCTCCACGTACAGTCCACGTCCGATAGAAGCCGTTCCTTGACCACATTGACCACGCCGCGCCGAGAGCACCAGGGCGGTGGACGACGGCGAGGCCTAGGAAGGGGACGACGCGGAGCCAGGGAATGCCCACGCGTAGAGGAGTATGAGGGTTCACTGGCTCGCTACGGTGTGAGGCTGTCGTTGCCTCTGTAAATAACAGGGGGTGTGGGTGAGTAGAGGCATGGCCTGGCCAGCGATGGGAGTAGTAGGGGGCGGTGAGGCCTCTGCCGCATCGCAGCCGGCCATGGGAGGCAGGAGCACGAGGCACGACTGGCGCTGGTTTGGGCGGCTGGAGCAAGAAGACCAGAGGTTGAAGAAGCACTACGGCCGTTGGATGGACATCATATGGTCACTGGAGCTAGAATCATGCATATTGACTAAGTTGACAAAGCCCTCCATCCCCGTCAACTTAGTAGGCCAACAAGTCAGCCTGCCACTATACTAGGTCCCAGCTAACAGGGGGAGTATTCATTTTTTTCGTAATAATGAGGCACTTCCTTGCGTGCGAAGATATAGCTGGTGGGTCCGAGCTGTCAGCGGCGGTAACATTTTTTCGCGAAATACAGAGGCCCTTTCGGTTGGTCCCAGATGTCAGGTGGAGGAATCATTATTTTGCTCGTAATAAGGAGGCATTTCCTTGCGTGCGGCTGTGGATCTAGCTGTCGGCCTCTCCACGTAAAGTCCACTTCAGATGCATGTCGGTTGTTGACCACGTTGACCAGGCTGCGCCGAGAGCACCAGGGCAGTGAACGACGGCAAGGCCTAGGAAGGGAACGACACGGAGGCAGGGAAGACTCGGTAGTTGTTTCCCACGCGGAGGGGAGTACGACTGTACGAGGGTTTACTGGTTCATCTGCCGTCGCCGGAGAATAACAGCAGGTGTGGGTGAGTAGAGGGATGGCTAGGCTAGCAATGGGAGTACGGTGGGGCGGTGAGGCCTGCGCGGCTGCAGAGCCAGCCGCGGGGAGGAGGGAGCAGGCAGTCCCGCCGGCGCCTGTTTGAGCGGCTGGAGCATGAACAGCAGAGATTGAAGAAGCACGACGGCCGTTGGATTGCCATCCAATAGTCGCTGCTTGTGCGTCAACCTTTTTTTTAGGAAAGCCTCAAATCTGTGGAAAACAGCATACAACCCATCTCCATTATTTCTAATAATTTACAGCCCATTTGCTAATTATTAAGGTTTTTTTGGAGCCCATATTCTTTTTGTTAGCATTACAGCCCATATTGTGGCCACGGTTAAAAAATTATACGAAATTTTGCATATTTCGGTGCGGTCCGAACTGTTTTTTAATCCCGAAATTTTTAATCACATTCAAACCGATTTTAAAAATAAATGTATATCAATATAAAATCCAACAAATTCTGCACGCATAAAAATTAATGTAATTTCAAATCTCGAAATGAAAAAAAGATATTTGAAACTAATTGCCGGTTTGATGTGTTTTAAAAATGTACAGCCCATTTCTCATTACTGATGGGCCATTTTCTTGGCCAGCCGAATGAAAGCTCTCCTCGTCTTGAAAGATTTGCAGACCAACAGGCCTGACAAAGCGACTTACTTGGCAAATCACAAAAAACTGGCTGTGGCCGTGGACCCAGCTGTCAGCCTCTCCACGTACAGTGCTCTTCGGATGGAATGTCGTTGACCATGTTGACCACGCCGCGCCGAGAGCACCAAGGCGGTGGATGACGGCGAGGCCTAGGAAGGGGACGACGTGGAGCCGGGGAAGACGCGACAATGGATGCCCACGCGGAGAGGAGTACGAGGGTTCACTGGTTCGGCTGCGGTGTGAGGCTGACATCGCCGCAGGGCCTGGCTAGCGTTGGGAGTAGTAGGGGGCGATGAGGCCTCATCGGCAGCACAGTTGGCCACTAGAGGCAGGATCTGGCGGTCTCCCCGGCGCTGGTTTGGGCGGCTGGTACAAGAAGAGCAGCGATTGAAGAAGCAGCAGGACAGTTCGATTCAAATCCAACGGTTACTGCTGCAAGAATCATTTGTTAACTAAGTTAACAAGCCCTGCGTACGCGTCAACTTAGTAGGCCCACAGGTAAGCCTCCCAACCGGTGCGCCCTAGATGTCAGTGGGAGGAATCATTTTTTTCTCGTAATAAGGAGGCAGTTGATTGCGTGCGGCCAGGCCAGCGGAGGGAGTAGGGTGGGCTAGGGAAGCCTACACGGCATCACAGCGGGCTACAAGAGGAGGGAGCAGGCTGTCCTGCCAGCGCTAGTTTAGGCGGCTGGAGCAGGAAGATCAGAGATTGAAGAAGCACGCCGGCCGTTGGATGGACATCCAACACTACCTACTGCTAGAATCGTGTGTTCACTAACAAAGCCCTGCGTAAACAAGTCAGCCTCGAAATTTGTGGCGTGTACAGCCCATTTGCTATTATTTTTATAATTTTACTCATTTTCTAATTCATATGGAATTTATTGCAGCCCGTTTTCCATTTTTAGAATTGCTGGCCATTTTCTGTTCAGTAGCAGGGTCAAAAAATTAACTAAATATGTGGGAAATTTTGAAAATTCGCAAATTTTTGCCGGGGAACAAAATATTCTTAATCCAAAAATTAATAGCCATACTAAAACAAATTTAAAAATAAATTAGTACTGTGTCATTTTAAATCCAATGAAATACGTATAAGATATCAGTGAAGAACAAAAACAAAAAAAGAAAATTATATCCCATTTGCTATAAACTTTTTGGAATTTTCAACCCCTTTTGATATTACTTTTAACAGACATTGACCATACTCTTAAGTCAGGCCGGAATGCATCCCTCCTCGTCTTGGAAGAATTGCAGCCCAGTAATTCGAAGAAAACAAATAGGCCTAGCTTGGGTATTCTTCAAAAAGAAATACTGGGCTACCTATTTTCCCAAAGAACTGGTGCATGAGCATTTAGCTTTATTTATTTATTTTTTTACTTATTTATGTTTAGGGGACCATGAGCGTGTACCTAGGCCGGATTCATGTGAGAGCCTCCCTTCCAGTTAATTATGGGCTTCTCTATTGGGCCTTCATTAGTGGGCTGCATGTTATCAACAAGTGGAAAATGTGTTCTGAGTTTCAAAAAAAATGTGTTCTGTACGATAAATAGTATGCGCTACATATGGTACGGGGCACTAAAGGATCAAACCGTGCAACGACTTCCAAAACATTTTGTTTGTCGTTCTTACAACACATTTATTCAACCAACAGACGAAATATACTACTGATTGTACATTGAAAACAACAGCAGTAGCAACCAGGGCTGGGGGTGCAACAGAAGCAGTAAGCAGGCTAGAAGAGTGAAGACGCAGCTCTCTCTTCCAAACCAAACATTAGCCATCATTACAAAAGGGCTACCAAAAAAGAACAAGTGTATGCATCAAACTAAATAAAGATCCTACTACACCAAGTGTACGCATCTAACTAACTGGCTCAGTTAGACATTACTATTTATTAAGCTGTGGAGATTGGCTGACGGCTTGAACCAGATGGGTGCCTGACGGGGGAAACTCCAGCCAGCAGGTCGAAGTCTGATACTAGCGACCCTCTCTCCTACTTTGGGCTACAGAGCGTGGCGGCACATATAAGGGTATGGTGCATGCAGAGACGCATGGTACACTGTGTATACACAGTTTTGCCTGATGAATGAAACCACGCTGCCATCATGATCCTTGTCGTCGGTTATCTCCTGGTTAATCGGATAATTCATTCCGACAAACAGAGAGCGTGTACCAAGGCTACTTACCAGCCTCCAATCAAAAATTCCTGAAGGCCCAGAGAAGCTGGGATCCTGCTCAAAGACCTTGCAGTGATTGTGATTGTATTCCGCGAAACAACACATCCGGTACGTGCTCATCAATCTTTCGCCATCGTCTGATCGAGCCAGGAACCACCTGCAACTGCCATGCTTCTTTTCTTTGAAAGGTTCTGGGATTAGGAAGGGTAGGGACACCAGGCGGCCTACAACATCATATCAAGTTGGAGTAAAAAAAGGGCTCTTGGTTTAGTCAATCTTAAGAACATCATGTTATGAGCATGAATATTTTTTCAACAAATGTTCACAGTAATATAAGCAAGCCATCATGATATCATAGGAAAGTAACATACTGCTGTAACAGCCGTTTGTAGCGATGACTGGAGTAGGCCAGCAATACGTCCAGCCATAGAAGGAGTAGACAGCGTAAATGAAGCCCTTGTGTTCAATGGCATCAGAGAACCATGGAGGATGTATGATCCTGCGATGGACATGCAGATTTATCCACTTACAGCAGTGACCCGTCAGATAGGCGAGACCGCGGTTGAAGAACGCAATAAGCCTGAAGTCTTTATAATTTGCAAATCTTGTGGGCACTTGGCAGATTACAACCTTGAGCAAATCAAACTTGGTATCATGTTGGCTACTATAAGATTCCGAGTATTCTGGGCCGCGGTGCCAAAGCAGTGCAATGTTAACCGAAGGAAGGGGGGTCAATCGGCGGGTGTAGACCTCCACGAGCATCCAGCTGCCGCGACCGTTGACAAGCACCATCCAAGACGTGTTCATGCCGACCCAGTACATACCGTTAATGTAGTTGAGGCTGACGGGGAGCGGATCGCAGTCAAGGGGGTTGATGCTCACCACCCTACGATCGTTATGCTGCGTGACACGCCATTTCTGAAGATCAAGTGGCAACAGCAAGCAAGGAGCTGGCTTAAAAAGCTCCGGCCTGAGGGTTTTGAGTAAACGGTACAGCCCCGACGAGCACGCGGCGAGCAGCATGGTACTGAGATTATCCACACGTGAAACAATGAGCTTGATTACCTCTGTGGGGAGCGAATTCCAGCCACTCTTTTAGCGGACGCTGCTCGGTTCTGCCATTGTTAGTGCTTGGGTTTCGGACGAGGGGGAGGCGCCTTAGTGGGGATGGAAGATTGAACGAGATTATGTGCGGACAAAGATGGAGAAGCGAATATGTGCTGCGGGAAGTGGACAGGTGATGATGACTACAACACGCCGCTAGACTTACGAGACACATACCAGCAGCGTAGGGTCATGTCGATGCCAGACAACTTGCTTGAGTGATCACAGTACTGGTACTCCCTACAATGCTATGCCCTAACTTGCTTGAGTAGAGTAGTAGAGTAGGACTCTGCTCTACTACTAGCACCAGAGTAGTAGTATATTCTAATCTAAAATAGTTACAAACTTCAATGCCGAGCATGGAACGACTACCAACCGTGCTTAAAGACCGTGTCTACGTGGTGTTTGGACATGGGCGACAACCTCAACGTCAACGGTGCTGCTCCCGTTGCACCGTATGTGTTTCTGTCCTTCCTGTTCGAAATCATGGTAGAATTCATGTTTCTACTCTTTATCCTACTACTATGCTAGTCCACATGATTAGTTCATCTCTGTTATAGACGTCATGATTTATTTTGTGCTTATTCAGATTAAATCTCATCGTAACTTGCTCATATATTCAACTGGCGCAACGTCCCCTACAGCCACTCCCATTTCATGGACGGCCTGGTCGATGTTGGAATTTTGCTAGTAGGAATTTATAAGGTGAGCTCTTCTACCACTTGTATGAGCATGAGAAGAGGAGACCTACACGCGCGCTCCTCCTCCTCGCTCGCCTCGCCACGCCACGCCTCATCACGACGCGCCGCGGGTTGTGGGATTGAGCCGAGCCGAGGATAGAGCTATACTCCCACGACCTACCCGGCCCGCACTATATAGTTCCTCACCACCGTTCCAGATCATTGCACCGCCAAGCAAGTCTTCTCCATCCCTCCTTTTGGTGTGCACCGGGAGAAGGGACAGCAGGCCTCCGGAACCCCGCCTCTCGCGATCCTGTACGGGAGAGGGGCGATCAGGTTTTTGGGGAGCGCACTCGCGCGACTGCTGGCAGCAACGACTTCGCGAACGGTGACTTCTTCCCCGACCTTGGCAACCTCATCCTCGACATGGGCGACAACGTCAATGCCGGCAACCAGTGAGATACAGGGTGTAGGAAGCAGGTTGGGAATTTGCATGACTTTCCAACCAGTGAGATACTCCGTACAAAGTACGACAGAGAAATAACCACATAGAAGGAAGCTAAAAGTAAACAATCAAACGAGCATTTTTGCGTTTGTTTTTCATTGAATCGTTTCACAAGCTTGACTAGTGTTGTTTTTCTACTTTTACAAAAACCGCATCGTAATGTTAAAACGTGCATTTGCACGTACATAAGTAATAGTAGTACTCTCTCCGTCTAGGTGTATAAGTCTTCCCTCCTTCTTGGTCATGGTGCACAACCGAAGATGACTTATTGACCTGGACGGAGGGAGTAGCATAGTCTGCAAGCATATATCGAGAGAGACGTGTAGTGCGATAGTATATAGTAAAGTTTGTGCCATATGCACGTACATGCAAAATGCGTACGAATACACAAGGTTTCCAAACTTTCCCTTTTACATACTTAATTAAGGACGCTAAAAATTCCTGAATGTTCGGGATTTATCATTTGCGTCCCAAAACTAATGAGATCCCCTTACGAAACAAAAATTATACTCCTCCTAAAAGGCACGGCGCTCGCAGGAGCGCTTGCGGCGCGCCGCGAGTGCCCTGGTGCGCGGCCGTTTCCCAGCGCGCCGACACAACGCCTCTTCCTCAGCCTTGCAACTCGCGAGGTGCTGATTGGCGGCTTGCCGGCGGGCGAGCGCGATCTCACCGGTGTGGTGATCTGGCGCCAACAGGTACTCCTCCTTGCTGGAAGCGTGCACCCGGTCCACGTACCGCCAAGCGTAGATGAGGCGCTTGGGCCCGACTGCACTCAGGGCGTTGGCACGGGCGTCCTCGGCCACCCTCACGGCCCTCGCACGAGCCTTCTGCCAAAGAGCCAATTGCCTCACTCTCTCGGACGTGACATAGGCCTCCCATGCAGCTTGTTCCGCGGTGCGCTTCTCTTCCTCGGCCTTCTTCTCCGCCTATATTTTGGCGCGCTCTGCTGGAGGCAAAGCCCCCCACAAGGCAACATCCATTTCTTTCCAAAGCTCCTCAAGGCTGGGGGGCTTGGCGGGCGGTGCGGTGTTCTCCTCATAGCGGGGAGCCGACGCGTCCTCCGGCGCGCGTCCTGGAGAGATTGGGAACGCTGACACATCCACCTCGACGCGTCATGGCGAGGAGCAGAACACCGACGTGTCCTCCTCGACTAGTGGCTACGAGGAACGGAACGGCGACGCGTCGCGTCACGGCGAGGAGCAGAACACTGACGCATCCTCCTCGACTAGTGGAGGCGAGGAACGGAATGACGACGTGTCGTGTAGCGGCAAGGAGCAGAACACTGACGCGTCCTCCTCGACTAGTGGCGGCGAGGAACGAAACGGCGACGCGTGACTGTCCACACGTTGCAGCAAGGGGCTCATAGGGCTTGGGAAGGGCGATGCCATGGTGGTCGACGTGAGAGGGAGGGGAGGAGATAGCGATGAACGTGAACATGAGGGGGAGGAGATAGCGATGTCGTGGGAGGCGCAGTATTTATAGCGAGCAATGGCACACCTACGTAAGATATGGACTGAGCTGCACTGACTTAACCGCCGGTCCAGTTGCGTCACTGACATGTGGGCTAGACCCCTGTTGGGCCCATATGTCAGTGACCGAATGCACCTGCAGTTAAGTAACAACTACGTGGGCATATTTGTTGGAGTAAATTACAAGGGAGCGAAGGGTTGGAAATATTGCTGGTCACAACGGATTGGACGAGCGTGGGGGGAGGAGAGTCATGCATGCAGATTTTTTCACACGGGGTGGAGTGGTGGGACTGCCGGAGGGAGAAGGAGAGTTTGGCAGGCATATTGTTTCCACACATGGAGAGGAAAAGATTTGGAGACGAACGGGCTTCCTGCAGGTATGGGGAACGGTGCATAATAAGTCATCTTGCATGCCGGGCTAGGTATAGTCTCAAGTCATTAAAAACAAACACGCCCACACATGTTCATATTTCAAGGTGCACTAAATTATTGCATGCGATGATTAAGGCTGGCCATAATGGTGGTAGCTTAGCTGGTATCATGCACACGGGAATAGCAAACATGATGATGTGGCAAAGAATTAAAGAACAGAGGGGGGTTAGAGTAACTAGTGTTCATGCATGCATTGGTAAACACATTTTTTGTGGAGAACGACAGCACTAGTTGAGTACTTTTGCAGACTTCAAAAACTACTCCACAATGTGTCAACATTCACAATGTCAAATCAATATTTTTACACTCATTATAAAATGTAGTTCTTATTACTCATTATAATCAGTACTCCCTCCGTCTAGGTGAGCAAGTCATCTTAGATTGTGCACTGTGACCAAGGAGGAGGGGAAAACGAGAGATCTTAATGTTTATTTGCTAATTAATGGCATTGCATGCAATGAAATAACAACTGCATGTCGTGTTTGGTAGTCTCAAGTCATTAAAATCATGCACACCCACATCTCCTATTGGTTGATATGTCAAGAAACAAGAAACGAGGTAGAAGTTAATGCACCGCGCCTAAGTGTTTTGGGAGTATTGTAGATATTGATATTTTTAGTATAAATTTGGTCATGGGATTTCATTGATGCCTATCAAAGCATTGAAAGGTCTGCTATGCGTGACCTGAACATGAATGCGTTGAGCATCTTGAAGTTGATCAACAATCTTCAATTGTCAAAGATTAGCCGTTCGACCAATAAGGTGGCACACTTAATTGCTAAGTATAGATTTGACAATAGATTAGATGGTATTCTTGTAAATAACGTACCGCCCTGTGTGGTGAATATTGTATCGAATGAGTGTACTGGTGTGGCCGGTTAATTAATATAAGGTGGTGTTAAAAAAGTATAAATTTGGTCAAACACTTTGCAAACGGTTGATGGGAGTAAAAAGGACCAGAGGGAGTATCATGCATGCAGAGTAGGCAAAAAAATTGCTTGTCTAAAAACAGCAAAAAAATTGCTCATTTATAGCCGGTTGAAGTCTCAAAGGGCGCAACCGCGTGAGGGAGGCGAAGGTCGTGGGAGGCGCGACATTTGACGGAATTAAGTGAAGTTATATCCATGCGCCGGCATGGCGTGCGAACAGGCAGAAGTTATATCGTGAGGCCTACGATATGGGTCTAGTAGACATGACATCTAGTGGGTCCCACATAGTTCTCGAGAACTCTTTGGGGGCTTGCAGCCGTTTATCCACCGGGCAAGCCAGCAACCCCATGCCGTTCGCACGCCCTACTCGTCCCCGTCTTCTACCTTACAACAGTTCGCTCCTAGTCGTCCCATCCTTTCACATTAGTTCGCTCCCAGTTTTTTTTGCGGAGTACAACAGTTCAACTTCTCCTAACCCTCCTCCAAAATACATGGCCTCCCAAATCTCCATGGTCGCCGCTGAGTACCAGGTTAGAGCCATCACCGGCAATCAGTTCATCGTCATCTACACACGTGGATCCGAGATGGTGAAAGCATGGCTTGCTCGCTTCCTACGCATGTTCAACAGTTCAATGGATGAGTGGGTCGCTGGGCTAGATGTTGAGTACACCACAATCCTGGGACGAGAGAAGGATCTAAAGGACGAAGAGAGGAAGAAGCCCACCGTGATCCAGGTTTGCGTACATAACGTTTGCTTGGTCTATCACATATGCCATGCCGATGTTGAGTGCTAGGATTTTATGAACTTCCTCAAGGACAAAAGAGTGAAATTCGTTACTGTAGGCTTTAAGAACGACAGTGACGTCCTACGTCGGATAGGTCTCATTGTAGCCCAGCGCTTCGATCTCCAGAAGGCAAGCCTGGTGTCCTCCTCTCAACCTTCAATGCTGACCCTGGCAGCAGCCATGATTGATCCTTCGTACGCTAAACTGAAGAAACCTCATCACCAATTTCATCATGCATGGGAGTCGAAGACATTAGATGAAGATCACATCCTGTACACAGCAATGGATGCCTACCTTTGTTTAAATATCTACAAGGGTTGGATGAAGAAGCAGAGCCCAGTGTCCGGTTCAAGCAAAGAAGCATCGGCGAAGAGGAAGAGGAAGAGCGATGAGGACGAAGTCGAGGACGTGGACTCGGACTCCAAGTAGGTGGCAGTGCCGTCGCTCATGCTGGTTCTACTGCAGTGTCAAGCGGACTAGTTGCTTATTAGTTTATTTTCAAGGGTGTGTTGTGCCAAGGCCCCAGCAGAACTATGTTTATGTTCTTTCTCGTTATTTGAACTCTTTATTACCTACAGTAGTACTAGTACTATGTCTTACTACTGTTCTTCTTGCAGTTGGTACTACTGCTCGTATCTTCGTGTTCCTACTGTACTTAATACATTCGTACTAGTAGTATAATTTGGGTCAGTCGATTTGTGAAAGAAGTTCGACAGAGCGAAGGAAGAAGACGACAGAAGAGGTGGAAGAAGCCCTTCTAGCCATCCATGTTGCATCAAACGGCTCACATGAGTCGACTGACCCAAATTGCTCCTTCAGATTGCAGGATCCACGTGGCATTCAAGGTCTCGAAGGTAGATTCCGCGTCCGCACCTAGTTTGTGGGCTCGACGCGTGCGCGACCGGCTTCCGCCGCGACAGCCACCATGCGCGCCTCCTCCGCGCGGGCGGAGACGACAATGACACACTAGTTCCTCCTCGCCGGCATGCTGGAGCACGCGCTCGTCCTCCTCTTCGTACGCTGCGTGCATAGACGCGGCTCCACCAGCTGCTCGCGTGCTTGGCAGCACGGCGGCATCGCGAGGAGGGACTGCAGACGACGTGAGCGGGTGAGCCTTCGGCTTCATGGCACAGGGATGGCGGCGGCACGGCGGTGATGGGCGAGAAATTGTTGGCCGGAGCAGGCGGGCACCGGCATGCGCAACGGCGGCGGCAGCATATTGATGAGTGTGCGTGTGGGAGCTTACTTTAGTTTTATATATAAGGTTGGTCAAACTTAAAAGAAAACCGTACTAGTACACGTAAACATTAGACTTAGGCAGCGCTTTTATTAGTTATTAGCTAATGTTCTTGCCCATTGTGACCAGCATTAGTACCACGGCCACGATACGGAATCCTGTGCAAGCACGTGAACCGCGGCCGCACGGTCGATCGAACGGTGCGTCACCGTGTCACGCTCGAAGGACATCCACCGAACCTTTTTGTCTGTGTGAAAACAATCCTCAAATATTACTCAACTTTTTTTCCCGTGAAAGTTTTTGACGCTGCAATATTTCCATATATTTGAATTTAGCTCCAGTTCGTGTTTATTTGGATTTGGACGTTTTAGGTGCGCCCTAGTTTTTTTAATACTGATTTTGTGTGTATGACTGAGAGAGAACGTGTGTATGTATCCATATGTGTGTTGTGGCGGAAGGGCAATGTGGAGACGGTGTGCGTGTGATAAAGGCATAGAGAGGTGTGAATGTGCAAATGATCGTGCATGAGTGAGACATAGATAGATGCCGATACGTTGTGTATACATGAGAAAACGGTCCTCTAGTTTACTTGTGTGTGTGTGTGTGAGAGAGAGAGAGGGGGAGAGAGAGACAGGGAGAGGAGCATCTATAACACAACAACCATCTCCCTCGCTTCGTCCGTCCCTCGCACAGTCGCATGCAACACATGCATCAACGCGTACATTTTGACACCCTCACCCGGCCCCTTCCCACCTCAAGGCCCGCACAATCTCTTCATGAATACCCATTTCTATCATTAGGTTTGTTTTCTCTCAATATCTGACACACACACAGACACACGCAGCACAACAGACACACACACACTCCCCCGAGCACACAATTCATCCCCATCCAAGGTTATACGACGACCACTCTCGCTTGTGCTTCTTTGCACCCCAACATGCACAGCACCTCAATCTTCAAAGAGGGCAACGAGCAGATCAAAGACGACGACCACACCGCGCTAGAGAATGCGGGGTCATTTGGAAGCAGGGTGATGTGACGACGCTGACTCACTCCTCCCCCACCCTTTCTCTCTCTCTTGCACAAAATTACTGATCCCTCTCTCCCCCGCACAAAATTGTCAATCCCTCAACCCATGAGATCCTTCCCCTCTCGTCCATGTTTTTCCTGCTATCTCATCAAACATGGTGTCTCTTCTCCTTCCACGTATACAGAATCCAGATGCACACGCATCTCATGTATATTACATGTATGCATCTTTCTCACAGACCTAACTTCTTCCTCTCTCTTTCTCTCTCTATCTCTCTCTCTGTCTCGTTAGGTTTGTCTCCTACTCTCTCGTCCACATACATACAATCTTTCTCGCCCTATCTGCTCCATCTTCAAAATCTCTCTCTGCACGTTTCATTCACACATTGGAATATGTCAAAATGTTGCTTCTATAATGGCTGATGTAGAGTTATGGTTGTTCTTGTTGCATCCTACAAAGTAATAACTATGAAATGCATTTAGATTCTCATTTGACTGGGATTATGTGAGTTTGAGCATGTTGTGAAGTAATATAGACCTTGTATACATCTTGGGATTCGACAATGATTGTAACTATTGAATTGTATAGACCATTACATTCGAATTCAATAGCCTAATATATTTATTTCACAATTTCAACAAATGATTAGTTCACTACAAACTAAGAAAACAAATGTGTACTCCCTCCGTTTTTATTTAAGTCCGTGTATTAGCATTGGTCAAAGTCAAGTTTTGTAAACTCTCAGAAAGCTTATAACAAAAAATATTAACATATACATTAACAAATAAATACCATTAGATTCATTATTGAATGTACTTTCACATCATACATATTTGTTATGGTAAATGTTTATATTTTTCTATAAACTTGGTCAAACTTTAGGAAGTTTGACTTCGGTCAAACCTAATATGCAGAGTTTACTACTACTCGCTAGTTGCTTTGCCGAATCACTCAACACACCACATGGGGAGTCCAATGTCACAAAATTTTGAGGTCGGCGGGAAAATCTCCCGCGACCCTGATTCGAGCAGTGGGAAGTTACCATCATAGTGTAACGCCCCGAGACCGATGTGCCAGGTGTCCTCCAGTTATTCGTTGTTGTTGCCTTGTCATCGCTTGCGTGTGATGCATTGCATATCATGTCATCATGTGCATTTCATTTGCATACATGTTCGTCTCATGCATCCGAGCATTTTCCCCGTTGTCCGTTTTGCAATCCAGCGCTCCTATGTCATCCGGTGTCCCTTTCTACCTCTTTTCGTGTGCGGGTGTTAAACGTTCTCGGACTCGACCGAGACTTGTCATGCGGCCTTGGTTTACTACCGGTAGACCGCCTGTCAAGTTTCGTGCCATTTGGACTTCGTTTGATACTCCAACGGTTAACCGAGGGACCGAAAAGGCCTCGTGTGTGTTGCAGCCCAACACCCCTCCAAAGTGGCCCAAAACCAACCTAGACCTCCTCCATCATCTCGGTCGTTCGATCACAATCGCGTGACTTAAAACCGCACCTCATTTGGACTCTCCTAGCTCCCTCTACCTATAAATATGTGCTCTTCTCCGAAATTCCGCGCAGTCTAACCCTAGCCATCCTCTACCTCGCGCCACCGGACAAAACTCCCACCGCGCCGGACATGTCCGCCGCCCCGCAGCCACCTCCCTCCAGCCAATCAGATCATGCCACGTCGCCCCGCCGCCGCACCCCGCCACTCCGCGCGCGCCACCTGTTGCCCCACTTCGCCCCACGCCCGCCGGCCCACGGAACCCAGATCGGGCCCGCACGGGCCCAACTCATCGCCGCCGCGCACCGGGTGCCCGAGGCATCCGGCTCCTCGCGCCCGAGCCCCGCCGCCTAGCGCCTCCCCGCCAGCGACCATCGCCGCCCATGCCTCCTCGCCTGTCGCACCGCCCGCCTCTCGCCAGCACCGCCCAGCGCCGCCCTCGCCGGCGGGCACCACCTTACCGGCGACCACCGCATCTCGCCGCGCCGCCCTCCGCCGCACCTCCTCTGGCCCCGGCAACCTCTACTCCGGCGAGCCCCGGCCGCGCCAACCGTCTTCTTCCTCTGTTCCAGCGAGGAACTCCGGCGGTGCCTCGATCCGTGTGCAAACCGGATCTGGATCTGGAGTTTTCCTCGGGTTGACTTTTTCCCTCTGAACCCTAATCTTTTTGCATATTTCATCGCATCATAACTCTGCACTTGTAGCTCCGATTCATGCGTGTAGCATATCAAAATGTTCGTCTCGACGAGTACATCATTTCATTTCATTGCATCATTTTCATTTGAGCTCATCTTGATGCCCGAAATGCTGTTGGAAGAGGGCTATGTCAGTAATTTGTCAGATCTGTTTCAGCAAATGGCATTTTGTCATTTTTGCCATGATTAATGTGTGCATGCTATGATCCTGAGCTCTACATGTGTTTTTTTATATGCCATGCCATATTTACAGTGGTGCTTGCCATGTATTTTTGTGATATTTGCGGTGACTAGCACAAGCTTGCAAAGTAGTGCAATCGGTAATGCTGATTTCAGGGACTTAGTTTTTCACTAAGTCCTTGTTTTGTTTTTGTCGGTATGCCATATGTTCATGTTGTTTCCTAGTGATCCGTGCCTCTTTTGAGGATAATTAGTAAGGATGATTTGTTAACATTGTGGTGCTATATCCATCCATGTCTTTGTTTGCATTTATGGAGCACCCTAGCTTGAGTGAATCGAGCTCTACTTTTGCTATATCGTGAATCCTGGCATATTGTTGACTTGTTAGCGATTTTGCCGAGGATGTTGCTATTGATCCGTGCATGCTATGTTGTCGTTCTTGCCATGTATAGCTTCTATGCCATGTCTTCTTGATCGGTGTATGCTTAGTTGGTCATGCCATTCTCTGTAGTGAGTGCATCAAGCTCGTAAACATGCCTACTTGCTAACTGATTTGCCATGTTCACATGCTTGCAATTGTATTTTCTGATCCCTTTTGGCTCAAGGTCGTTAAGGGACTTTTGTTAAGTGCTTTGAGTAGCTTCATGCCATGCCTTGCTTTGCCATGTTAAGTTCCGTAGCTTATAGTTTTCATTCTCTAAAGTGTGCTTCTTGATGATAAATTCCAGACTTGTGTTAATTCTGAAACCTTTGCCATGTTAAGTCTGAAACCTGTTATCATTTGCGATTTTGCCATGCTTGTTTGAACCTGTTAATGAGTGAATTAGCCGTAGCTCAGTGTTCATCTTTTGTCAAGTATCTTGAGTGGATCCCTGCCATGTATTTTTCTGCCATGTTTGAGTGCTTTAGCATATTTATCTTGTTGCATTTAGTTGGTCACTTGCTGATTATCATAGACCGGTGCCATATTTGTTTTGCTTGCCATTTCCAAACCGTGCATCCGATTCTGGCGATCTTTATATTGATTTAAACCGAAATCGCCTCACCTTTCTAGTGGCACTCTTGGTTTTCTAAGTTGAGGCCAGGTTCAACCATTCATCTCCAAATCATGCATATGCATCACATACCGCATCCCGCATATCATATCATGTTCACGTGTTGGTTGTTTACTATGTTGTGTGCTTCTTTCCGGTGTTTGCTTCTTCAGGTTGGTTCCGGTAACGTCGCGTTTGTGAGGACCCGTTCGACTATGTCCGTTTGTCTTCTTCATTGACTCGTTCTTCTTCCTTGCGGGATTTCAGGCAAGATGACCATACCCTCGAAATCACTTCTATCTTTGCTTTCTAGTTGCTCGCTCTTTTGCTATGCCTATGCTGCGATACCTACACTTGCTTATCATGCCTCCCATATTGTTGAACCAAGCCTCTAACCCACCTTGTCCTAGCAAACCGTTGTTTGGCTATGTTACCGCTTTGCTCAGCCCCTCTTATAGCGTTGTTAGTTGCAGGTGAAGATTGAAGTTTGTTCCTTGTTGGAACATGGAGATGTTGTTCCTTGTTGGAACATGTTTACTTGTTGGGATATCACAATATATTTTATTTAATTAATGCATCTAAATAATTGGTAAAGGGTGGAAGGCTCGGCCTTATGCCTAGTGTTTTGTTCCACTCTTGCCGCCCTAGTTTCCGTCATATCGATGTTATGTTCCTGGATTTTGCGTTCCCTACGCGGTTGGGTTATAATGGGAACCCCTTGACAGTTCCCTTTGAATAAAACTCCTCCAGCAAGGCCCAACATTGGTTTTACCATTTGCCACCTAGCCTTTTTTCCCTTGGGTTAGGCCAGCCCAAGGGTCATCTTTATTTTAAACCCCCGGGCCAATGCTTGTCTAAGTGTTGGTCCCAACTAGAGCCCCTTGCAGCGCCACCTCGGGGAAACTCGAGGGCTGGTTTTAGTTGTACGGATTGCTTATCCGGTGTTGGCCTGAGAACAAGATATGTGCAGCTCCTATCAGGATGTCGGCGCATCAGGCGGTCTTGCTGGACTTGTTTTACCATTGTCGAGGATGTCTTGTAACCGGGATTCCGAGTCTGATCGGGTCTTCCCGCTAGAAGGAATATCCTTCGTTGACCGTAAGAGCTTGTGATGGGATAAGTTAGGACACCCCTGTAGGGTTTTGAACTTTTGAAAGCCGTGCCCGCGGTTATGGGCAGATGGGAATTTGTTAATGTCCAGTTGTAGAAAACCTGAAGTTGACCTTAATTAAAATACATCAACCGCGTGTGTTACCGTGATGGTCTCTTCTCGGCGGGGTCCAGGAAGTGAACACGGTGTTGGAGTTATGCTTGACGTAGGTTGTTCTAGGATCACTTCTTATCATATTTGTTCGACTGTGCTTTTGCCTTCTCTTCTCGCTCTCATTTGCGTATGTTAGCCACCATATATGCTAGTCGCTTGCTGCAACTCCACCTCATACATTTACCTTACCTATAAGCTTAAATAGTCTTGATCGCGAGGGTGCGAGATTGCTGAGTCCCCGTGACTCACAGATACTTCCAAAACCAATTTGCAGGTGCCGATGTTACCGAGAAGATGACGCAACCAAGCTCAAGGAGGAGCTCGATGAAAATCTTGTCCTTTGTGTTGTTTTGTTCTAGTTGATCAGTAGTGGAGCCCAGTTGGGGTCGATCGGGGATCTGTGTAGCTTTTGGGGTAGTCTTCTTTCATTTTGGTTCCGTAGTCGGACCTTGTTTGTATCTGGATGATGTAATGTTTTATTCATGTATTTGTGTGAAGTGGCGATTATAAGCCAACTATGTATCTCTTTCCCTTATGTATTACATGGGTTGTGTGAAGATTACCTCACTTGCGACATTGCTTTCAATGCAGTTATGCCTCTAAGTCGTGCTTC
This sequence comes from Triticum urartu, assembly GCF_003073215.2. Classification (NCBI taxonomy): domain Eukaryota; kingdom Viridiplantae; phylum Streptophyta; class Magnoliopsida; order Poales; family Poaceae; genus Triticum; species Triticum urartu. Next base: position 69,954,489 of record NC_053022.1, on the reverse strand, counting down.
GACACGTGGGAGATATAGCCGCATCGAGGGCGTGACACATAGCCTTCCGAACAGGCCTACGGATGACGCTTGGTAGGGGGATGTTTTCGTAACTTCAGGTTCACCCTACCCAGCCAACCCCACCCCAGCACCCAGAGTAGTAATCCTGAATACTCCCCAATTTCTATCCCCACTGCAAAATAGACTTCTCCATGGCACCGCAGCTTTTGTGCTCCTCCCCTTTACATCGGCGCACTCGTCCACTGCAGCACATCTGCCTCATCGACGACCTCGTATGCCGCACTGGAGCCGGTCCACCGTCATCGTCGTACACGGAGCCGACGCCAATCGCATAAGTACCACCGTCGTGGACAATGAATTGACTCCCGTTGCCAACCATGACTCACAGAGGCTGCCGCGACCATCGTTCTCCTCCTCGATTGGTAATGTGTGTATTGAATCACTTAGCAGTACATGTGTAGTTCCAATTTTGTTCATACCTACCCTTCAAATTTCCTGGGTGCTATTGTTCCCGTAAAAGTAATTGGTTATAGCCTCCATTGTCCAACAAAATATTAGATTGTAATTGTGCGTCGCTCCTGTATTGCGCTGTGCTTGGGTAGGTTTTTCATCTGCAACCAGTAGTGTGGCAAATGATGGAAAGGTTTTTAGAACTAGCAAAATGCCAATGCATTTCATGCATCAAGATACATTTGTATGAGTAGTTTATCTTGTTGGAGATGCTCTAACATGGCAGACGAGTGCTTTAATGTTGCCCACAAGATGCGCGAGTATTACTAGTAGTATATTTTTCTTGCCATGTTGAGATTTTAAAACCACGAGTGCAAACATGCAGAGAAGCAATGAAGACCAAACACAGGATATTCGGGACATCTTCAAGGAGCGTGGCAAGTTAAAGAGGAGCTGCACCAAACCTGTAAAACGAGCTTTGGTAAGTAACACCCTTTCAATTACTTTCGTGTAGCCTCGTGTTCTTCGATGTGTATATGTTGTAGTTTCTGTTTCTCTTTAGCGTGGTGTTCTTCGATGTGTAAGAAGAAGAGTGTTAATCGTCCTAATGCTTTCATTTTTAGCTTGATGTAGGAAGTGGGTGTTCTCACCTTGTAGTCTGTTTTTATTTATTTTTTACTTTTGAATTCACTTCTCCGAGTTCTGTTTATCTGGCTTCTACTAAATGGATCTAGGTTGCTCTGAGTATTGATCTAAAAAAGAAGTAACTTCATGTCAGGATGCAGTTCCTGCGAGGAGGGAAGTATGGTCAACCTCGAGATTATGTTTCCAAAATGAGGCTGGATTACACACAAGGTGCCAGTTCCCTAATGATGCTGGATTAGACACAAGGTGCAAATTCCCAGATGATGCTGGATTACACACAAGCCAGGTGGAGTCGTCAGCTGTTCGTGTCCTCATGGCATTAGTAAAGGCTGAAAGAAAGCGTGCAGCAGCCCTTGAGAATGTAGCCGAGTTCCTGAAGAAGCGAAAAGAGCAATCAGATGCTCTCTTCACCCAAGCCAAAGAAGAGATGGAAGAAGCCAGAAATAAGCTAGCAGAGGCAGAGGAGGCTAGGCATCTCCTGCTATCTAAAACTGTTGTCAATACAAAATTTCCTTCATAATAGCTAGGTTCAAATGTTTATCCAGTCAGCATGCCTGTTGTGATGTCTGTGCATCTACTGATGTGGCACAAAATGTTTTCTTTCGGGTCATGTAATAACAGCAATTACTTTCCAAACAATAACAGACGAAGCATTGGACATGGTATAGTTCATGCGCAAGCCCGACATTCCAAGTTCAACTTCCACATCAAACTCATGTTCACAGATATCTGCACATTCATACATAATGTCCACAACCATGATTCACTTCAAAGCCAAAAAAATGTGAGGAGAGTTATAAATAAAGAAAATCCTTTACTAGTTCCTGCTACCAGTGCGAGCACAACAAGTCAAAACCATGCGTAAATTAATTATATTTTAGTCATTTTTTTTGTTCTAAAATGCCTGCCGGCTCACGGAAGGACGTGTTGCCGGCACACCCACGGATTCAATGAAGGCAGGCGTGGCATTCTTAAGATGGTTGCACGCGGCGAGGAGGCGTGCTCAGCCGGGCCTGCAATGAGTGCGACCCTCTTGGCCGGCACGCCGGTTCAATGCCTGCGCTATGAGAGGTCGCGTCCGTGTCAGAGCAATCACTCCCTCCAGTCCTTTTTTGTTTGGGTATAACAAAATCTCATTTTCCATTCACATTTTAGTGGTAGGAGTTGTGCGTGAGAGAGAGAGAGAGGAGATGGTAGTCGGGTTGTCTGATCGGTAAACAAATGAATAATGTCAGTCTGGGATGGAGATGAAAAGGAGACCGCAACAAATGTTGTGTCTACAGGAGAGATAGAGAGAGTAATTTTAGTGGTATGAGTCATATGTAGAGACATATAGGGTGTGTGAGAGAATCCCATAGAGAGAAAGACAAAGTGAAAGACGAGTGGAGACTGTGTGTTTGGCGGTGAAAAAGAAAGCTTAGGTACCTAGTGATACTAGAGAACATTAGAGACATGAGAGATAATGAAAACCGTGTAATTTATAATGATAGGGAGAGTGTGACACTTCTCTAGGGAGACGTCGAGAGACCATGTTTGCGGGGATAGGAGCAACATGAAGTGAGCGTGCGGGTGAGCTGGAGAAAAGAGAGTGATAGCTACCTGAAGGAGCATGCATGCGAGAGAGATGGGCATGAAAGGAGTGAACAAAAAAGGGATTCAAATATTTGAATTCGAGATGATGATGATACATGTAATCCATACTCGACCAAAATTGATCTATCAAACATGCATTCTTATATGAATTCACGCACATCTATGTTATTTAATATGTACATATTACTGATCCATACATTTTAGTAGAACATAATTTGGTTAAATTTTTTCGAATTCATCCTTAAGATTTCGAGATCGTTGTATTTGTAAATCATATTATACATATAAAGGAGCATAATTCTTTGTTGTGCTTTTGAAAGTATATATAGAAAAATGATGTATATAGAATCTAATTCCAATTGAAAATGGATCCCGCCCGAAAAAAATAGAATACAAACGGGATTCGAATTGAGTTGGCACGGTAAACGTGCACTCTGCAAAATTTGAACGAAGCGGGGAAAGTCGCAGTAACCGCCCGAAACCAAAATCTGCAAGATGGAAATCACTACTGCCTATCCCTGCCACGCAAAGCCTATATGCTGAATTTCTATAGGTTTCGATAGGGGTAGGTTTGTAATTTCACCCAAACGTGACATAACCGCCTCTCACCCGGATTCCTACACGGTGGGCGCCAAAACACAGTGTGTCCTCGGCCGAAATCGACTCCCTCCCCAATTCATATTCATACACAGTGGGCGCCAAAAACAAACTCTCGTCGGCAAATATTCGGTGTATGCGAGATTACCGTCCTATCCCCAACCGATTAGTGTTGCTGTGGTGTAGTAGAAATTTGAAACAGGGTCTAAGTTTGCAAATTTCCTCGCATTTGAGACAAGCGCGCCCTGAATACATGGTTCCCCCTTCCTCTCTACCTCCCTTTTCCCCATTCGTACTCCGTGGGCGCCAAAACACCCTCTCCACCCCACCCTCCTCCGTCCGCCGCCGTCCGCCGCCCCATCCACCGCCGTCCTCCTCCACCATGCCGGAGCTGATACCCCGACGCCGCCGTCCATTACAAGAGATCAACCTCTCTCATCCACGGCTTCGGACCGGGATCCTTGCATCCCGTCCCCTCGCTTCATCCCCGCCGTCGTCCACCTTGCCGGTGCCGCTCCTACAACCGTCTCATCCACCGCGCCCCGCCGCCACCGTCTACCCTCCTAGATCTGCTTCCACACCGCCGTCAGCCATTGCTACCGCAGCACCGTCAAATTCTCAGCAGATGCGTACATGGCGCCGCACCAAAGGCGGTACTCTTTCGTATCTGCTCAACTTATTTATCGCAGCAAGAAAATAGATCGCCACTGCTCTACTCTGATTTCTTGTCATGGTTGCGAAGTTGCCTTTGTCCAGTTTGCACCTTCAGATCCTCCATGGCACGCTCAACACCATACTCGCAATGCTTATGGTTTTCCCCTTTTATATTCCACACTAGTTAAATCACAGTAGACTAAATTTCAAAATTGGGTCAGTCGATTTTTTAGAGCTCGCCGGAGTTCGCTGGTGCGATCGAAGGGGCTTGGGTGGGGACGGTTGTTGTGGGGGTAGTGGTGGGGCCTCGTCGAACGAAGAAAACTCGACGTGGGTGGGGCGGGGGTGGGGGTGGGGGAGGAACACAGGCGGTGGGGCCGGTGGTTCGGCCGGCGGCCCGTGCGGTGTTCTGTATGGCAATCACAGTATGTTCCTTGTCATTAAGGGGAGCAGGGACATCTGCAGTCAATAGCTGATAGAGCTGGCCTGTACTTGATCGATAGGTTTTCAATTACTAGCGGCAATACAACACCGTAATTTCCAGCCAGTTCCACTTTCCCGATTTATATATCCTCTTTATGGCATACCCCTGTTATGTACACTATGATCTGCCTAGTTGTTGTGTGCTCTTGTTATCATGGTTTGGCAATAAACTCTCTATACAGTATATTATGAACCTATCATGTGCCAGCTATCCTTACTTCTAGAGCCTATTTTTTGTACTTGTGCCAGATTATATAAATGCACGCACCATATTATAGAACACATCAGCTCTATCGTCAGAATCCAGTGATAGCACACAAGTGTTTACAGGGGCGCCCCTATATTAGAATATCATCTGCATTACAAAGATAATCTCACAACTATTTATGTTTTCATGGTTCTCAGATATTATACGCAATTACAGTGAATATCATAATCCGTGCATCAGAAGAATATTGTGGAACACTGCAATGACTTACAAAATTGGCAACAAGGCATTGAGTGCCATTCTAGAAGCAATGAAACTCGTAAGCTCCCCACCTGTTGATTCTTGTTAAGAATATCATCCTAATGACTATTCGAACCTCGAGGAGTCAAAGGCAGATGGCCTGTCCTGTTCACCCATCAAGGTGCCTGTTCTAATTTGGCAAGGTTTTATTGATTGCGGGTATGTTGCATATGTTGTCTTGCATTTCTTCTACTTTGTTGCACGGCCATCTGCTTAGTTTACTCATCATATATGTCGAGATGCCATGCCCATCCATTATCAATATATATTCTATCTGTCATCATACCATGTTTTTCCACTCAAATTCTGTTCTTGTGCATCAGACATCAAAAAGGAAGAGGGTGATTGCCGAACTTGAAGGAGCACCAGCAAAGTCATTGAAAAACATGCTGGTGCCGGAGAAATCAAACAGCACCCCAGTTATATTGCCTGTACAACCAGTGACACAAAACATAGGACCGACTCCAGCAGACTGTACCCATACTTCACTGGCCACACCACTAGCCCCACCACACAGGACCTGCACTCCAGCAAAAGGTATACCGACTTCTTTTGCCATAGCACCAGCTGTACCATAGAAAATCCCACTGCAGCAAAAAGTACAGCAAGTCCACTGGCCGAAGACCTATCCCAACTGCAGAGACGGCCAATTCCTGTAGATTGGAACCCCATTCCATTTATTCCCAGTTTAAAAGACAATGCTTTCAATGTTGTTAGGGACTATGTGCATATATTCCCATCATCGGAAGATTATTGTGAAGACAAACACCATTTTCACATCTTCTTGTCCAACTTACATGTAAGTGCTATTATTCATGGTTATTATTTTCCTGTTTTCTGCTGATTGAACACATTAATGATTTACATTACATTGTTGTAACTAGGCGAGGGTCAATATGGATAGTCATGACGAGCAAAGCTTGCTTGTGCTTTTCATGGAAGCATTGCAGCAGTATCGGTGTTACCTGAGGAAATCACATTTTGATGGCAAGTCTATAAACGAATTTCCGGTGAAGTCTCCTGTGCTAAATTTAGAAGACATTGAATGGAAAAACCTTGTTATACACTAGTCTCATTCCCAAGATGAGGTACTGTCTATGAAATCACATGACAATTTGAACTTCTACTTTTCCGCATGTGCCTTACGGATCTTTTTTGCAGGAATCTGCTCAAAGAAGAATTCTGGTTTGACAAGAACGACAGTATATCCCAAATATGCTGCCCGCTGCTTTGCTCTTGTTAGTACTTGTTGTCCTGTATCACTGTACTTGCATACATACCTGGTTCATTATGTGACAGCAGTATGCATGATAGCTTTCTTATCAATTGTTCGCTCCAAATTATCTGATCTGTATGAATGGTTACATTAGTGTAGAATATATCCAATGCCAATGTTTTTTTTAGCTCTGCATTGTTCTTGTAAGTACATGTTGTCCTTTATCAGTGTACTTATAATGACAGGTAGTTGTTCATGTACCATCACTCTGCATCTTATTTTCCTTTGCCCTCCATTTTCTACACATCAAATCTATGTTTACTCTTACCATAAGGTTGGTACTGAAGAAGTTTAGCTGTGCATTGCTCTTGGCTGTACCTTTTGCCTGTATCGCTGCACTTACATTTATAGCTACTTGGTGATGTAGCATCACTCTTCACCTTATCTTAAATATTCTCCATTTTTTTGTATATTATCACATCTATATTTACTCTTAACAAAATGTAGAATAAAGGCAATGCTTTTGAAGAAGATTCTGTGGTAAACTTCTTGAATTGCCCCCCATCAGCACGGACAAGGCCTTTATAGAGCCTGTCTTCACCAATAATGTAAGTTTGTCCATCTCAAGCCTTCAAACTTTGTTGTATATATTTCGTTAGGCTTGACTGCAACAGCTGTTTATTTTTGGTGTTTGCATCAAATTGCTTGTTTAAAGTTTATTATATGTGGTTCATAAACAAAAGTTCGTCCTTTCTCAATTTAAGTTTTCAGTTGTACAACCAAGTTCCTTCTTCATACCATGTAAATTAAACTATACAGAGCAAGTGATCTTCTTTTGCACTGCATGTATGCTTCTGTTCTTCATCTGTAATCCAGTGGTGTGGTGAACCTACCCACTACAGCATAATGTCATATTCTGCAATGTCTTAACTATGAAAAATGTCATATCATTCTACTATTATTTAAACCATCTCTTTATTTGCCAATCTGAAATGGTATAAATTGATAGCACACTAACCATTGATACTTATGAGTTCTTGATCTGTAATCCAGTGGTGTCGTGAAGCTGCCAAATCCTTCACAAGGTCATTTCCTGCCATGTCTTGACCTGAACAATACCATATTGTGTTAATGCAAATTTAAACTGTGTCACTTTATTCGTCAGTAAGAAATGTGATGAATTGTCAGCACTGATACTTTTATGTGCAAAACCTGTCATCTGTCTTCTTGTTTATCTTTCAGAGTGAGGAAGATATAAGTGTTGAACAAGCGCAGTCTCATCATCTTGCTCAGCTGCTTGCACTGCAGCTCCCCAGCAGGGCTAACCTTTCTTGAACTCTATTGAAGTGCTGTCAGTTTTGTATATTACTAGCATATATGCCCGTGTGTTGCAACGGGGAGATAATTTTTTTTGCAACAAGCGGCGGAAAATATAATTGATGTGTTCATAAAAAATGATCTCCATGGCAGTGGGCGACAGAGCGAGGAGCCGCGGTCTTCCCATGGGTCATGTTTGGCCCGTGAGATCTTAATAGTGGTGGGGCTAGTCATCGCGGCGGCGACAACCAAACTTGTATCTTTTTTTCCTCTGGGTCGAGCTCCGTCACGGAGTTGTGGTTCCGTAATCATTTGGTTGCTGGGCGGCAGGCGACCTTCGAGGCAAGGTTACTTCGACCACTTTCTCCTACGACAACGTAACTGGATGGATTACTAATTGCAGCGCATAAATTATGTTTCATTAGCATAACCAGGTGTGAATGTCCCATCATTATCAGGGTTTATTCTATTCAACTATTTTTGCGCTCAAGTTCCCATAAATTTTATTATTAGAGCAAAACCAGCATATTCTCTTTTATTAGCATGTGCCCACAAATTTTTCCCATTATAGCCAACCAGCATATTGTCTTTTATTGGCACGTGCAAGTTATCTCCAGCAATAATTTGTGGAGTCCCTCGTTCTGCTCATAATTCTCGAAACAACCTCCTTATTCTCACATAAGCTCCTTATTTCCAGACAACTTATGGACATATAAAAATTGGTGTTATTTAGTATAAAATTTCAAGATGAGACTTTTTCTGCAGTAATTGCAAGCTAGCTGAGTTGGTTTTATCCATGGACACAATAGGGAAGGTCCATAGTTCAATCCCTTCGCGCCCCCTTTTTGGCTACTCGTCCGTCTGACAAAAAAAGAAATGTATGGTAGGTCCAGTTTGGCCCACCTGGGGGATAACCGAAAAAATTGGGGAGCTACGTGTGGAATGGACGAAACAAAATCCATAAACAATTTTTTTTCTTTTCTTAGTGCAGATGTGTGGGAGCTACTATATGACGCTAGTTGCGTCAAATAGCGCGTGGGACGCACAACAGTTCGTGTCTAGGCCAATAACCTACATTTGCAAGGCACAAGTTATAATCCAAAAAACGACGTGTGGAACACTGAAACACATGACCTTAAAGACCAGACCACGTGCCGCTAGCTACGGCAATAAACGCCTACTACTAACCAATGGCCAACGTGAATATTTAAGAACATAGTGCAACACCGGATATAAAATACTTTTTTAAAATATGAATTGCCGAATATTCTTCGAAACATGAACATTTTATTAAATTACAAACAATGTTTTTAATATTCCATTCGTTTTGGAAAAAGCATCATTTTTTAACACAAAAACCTTTTATTAACAATGCTTTTTTGAAATAACATCATTTTTTGAACACAAAAACCTTTTATGAAAACCCAAACATTTTTTTATTTGTGACAGGCTTTTGAAAACGGAACATGATTTCAACATTCAGAACAAAATATGTTCTTAAACTCATACATTATTTTGAATTTGTGAACTTTTACTAAAATAAGAAAATATTTCATTTTTTGAATATTTTTAAAATACTTTTTTTAAATCATAAACAATTTTGGAATATTTCTTAGTTAGGAAAAAAACGAGAACAAGAAAATGAACTAATGTTCGGAATATTTTTGAAAACGCGAACAAAATATTGTAATTCAAATATTTTTCAAAAAATTTAGAAAAATTTAAATTCTCAACTATTTTGAATTGCAAAATAAGGTAAAAATAAAAAAATTAGACAGAATAACAGAACGGGCCGAGCCAGTCTTGGACGCCACGTGCGAACTCAAACTATCTACTGCCCAGGGCGAGAAATAGGCTTTTTAAAGCTACATGGGCAGGCAAATAAGTGGGATGGCTTTACTGGGCCACATCATATGTGGGCCGAGTACGAAATTCGTGATTGCTAAAAATACAGGTGGAGGCACAAAAATTTAGTACCACCTCGGATAGAAAAATAAATTTCGACGGTGAACAGATGAAAAAATCGATGAAACGCACCTTGCTTTATTAGTAGGTATAGATTTTGCCGGCGTGTTTATTTGCACTGGTGGCGATCTTTGATGCCCAGTGTATGTAATTTGCTGTCTGCTTGTGCTTTATTATCATAGTGGCGAACTTTGATGCCCAGTGGATGTAATATGCCATAATTTCTTTATTGTATAGTCTAGGTTTTTCTTATTCACGTTGCTGCAGTTATTTTACTGTATATATATCCCACCTTCGCAGTAAACTGGCCAAACCGTAAAATTACGGTACATAATCGGGCCGTCATGCAATCACGATGTAGGTTGGGCCTGAAACGTGCTGATCAGCTCATGGGCCGGCAGCAGCCCGAAATGAACCCCGACCCATGATTGTGCGAATCAAATCATGGGCTTTTAACAGGCCAAAAAATTGTCTCGGTCCTTGTTGGGCCTAATCAGATATCGGCTGCGAGCAGGCCGGATGCAAACCAGGCCGTAGTTAGGCCCAACTATATGACGGGCTTTTAACAGGCTGAAATTAATATAGGCTGAAATGTTAAATGGGCCCTTAACAGCCAAAACTAATATCAGGCCGAATTACTAAGTGGGCCTTTAGCAAGTGGGCCTAAAAGAATAGTGCCCAGTTGACGGGCCGAATCTGATATGGGCCATAATTAGGCCCAAAACCTCTTAAAGGGCCAGACCTGATCTGGGCCGTAATTTGGCCCAAAACGTGGTAGGCTTTTAACGGTCCAGATCTCATATGGGCCACTATTAGGCCTGGAGTGTGGCAAGCAATTAATAGACCATATCAAATATGGGCCGGCATTTGGCCCAAAACATGGCAGCCAGTTAACGGGCCGGCCTACTAGGGTCCTCAAAATCATGTGCGCCTATAGCTGGGCCGGCCCATTAATGTCGGCGAAATCTCGTGGGCCTTTAGCTGGGCCGGCCCATTATGATCCGCAAGAATTTTGTGGGCCTTTACCTGGGCCGGCCTATTATGGCACACAAAAATCTTGTGGGCCTTTACCTGGGCCGGCCCAGTATGGCCCGCGAAATCTTGTGGGCCTTTAGCTGGGCTAGCCCATTATGGTCCGCAAAATCTCATGGGCCTTTAGCTGGGCCGACCCATTATGGTCCGCAAAATCTTGTGGGCCTTTAGTTGGGCCAGCCCATTTAAACTTGTTGGGCCATGCCACGTGTCGACGTATTATATGCGCCTTCTGTCTAGTGAGTGGATGACATCTGTCCCGACGATGAGCCAACACGTGTTTCCTCTAGCCAATGATGATTTTACATGTGGAAAATCCCCATTGGTCGGGGCTGTTAACGGGTTATCGGATCCAAAACCCGACCCTATAGCTTAACGGTGTTCCGTTATGGTGGATGCCACGTGTGAGTCACCCTTGACGAAAGCACTTCTGTGACGCGCGATTTATCGTCATGGAAGTGGACACTTCCGTGATGATAATTTTGGTAATGTCACGGAACACTTCTATGACAGCACAGGTATGACTATCTTGATTCTGTCATAAATTTGTCATGGATGTACATGCATGACAAAAAAACGACCTACTGTGACAAACACGTATCATCATGGAAGTGTATTTTTTGTAGTGGCAAACCGACTATCGGCAAACCCCCACCCCGTCCATCGCGCGATGGCTGAGAAAACTGGAGGGAGAAGACATGGCTGTAGCACGGACTCCAAGAAAATTGGTTTCGGATGGGACTCATGTGGGGGGCGTGTGCGGTACTGCTAGACGTGAATGCTAGTTATGGCCCATGCCACCCCACTATATCGAACCTATATCAAGGTACATAGAACAAATTTCCTGCTGTCTGTGCTCAGCCCTCCTCTATCTCCTCAGCCAGCCAGCGGACGCACAGAGCCCATCGTCTATTTACTCACATGCGGCCCCAGATGTCTGTGAAAACGCAAGAGGACCCACTGAACCTACACATCTTTCACCTCGACGTGCTGGTGATGAAAAACAGATCAAATAAAGATCTTCGGTGGCCGCTTTTGGAGTTACTCAAGAGTAGTAAGATTCTATTTACATTTTAACCCAAGATGCACATCTCGTGGCTTCAACTACCACTCTATTTTCTTTCATGACACGACCTGGATGCTGGATGTCCCACGTGTCGGCAAAAGGAGGAAGAACCCGACCAAATCTTCGGTTGTGCTCTCGGATTAAACTAGTTGTGCTAACTTAAAATTTTTATTGTGTAATCCCTCCGTTCCAAAATACTTGACTTCCATTTGTCCAAAAATGGATGTACCTATATACTAAAACATTTCTAGATACATATATATTTTGACAAATAGAAGGCATGTATTGTGCAACGGAGGGAGTAGAATGGATGCAAGTTTTTGTATTGGGAAGAAGAGTACATCCATATATTGATAGAGCGCAATTTAGTAGATGTTCTATCACTTTTAGCTAGCACAGAGGCTAGAGATGAGATTAGTGCACTTGTTGATACTCCTACTAGAATAGAGGCTAGACATGATACTAGATGCGAGGAAGCAACGTCTAGTTCTTTACACTCGAAGAAGAAAGAAGCACGCAAGATCGAGCCTCCGCAGATCAACAATGAATGCATCGAGAAGGCACTAATCCAACTTACAGGAGTATTAAAATGTATTCTTGTGGTTCTTGTTTTCTTTGGTCTTGCTTTTCTAGTCAAAATTATCATTGGAGTTCGTGCAAAACAGAGGTCCGTTTGGGGTCGTGCATTGGAGTTGGCCTTACAAGTGGGACCGCAGTTAAGGAAACCGACTACTGGCAAACCCCCACCTCGCCCGCCACGTGATGGCTGAAGTTAGAGAAACGACGAGGTTGAAGAGATTGCTCTAGCACGGACTCCAAGAAATAATATGGTGTCAGATGGATGTCGTGGTGGTGGCGTGTGCCGTACTCCTGGACGTGAATGCTTGTTATGGCCCATGCCACCCTACTACTTGTACTACTTACTCCTACTATATAGTACTAGTATCGAGGATTCGAGGTGCTGGTTACGTACAGCGAACACATTAACATATGGCTACAGTAAAAACACCCGCCCGACGCGCGAAGCATGTGAAGCTAGTACAAATAGTGTACTACTATTGTTGATTGGCCTCATCCGATACCCTGTTGCAATGCACGTACAATTATGTATTCAGAAAATATTTTTTGCCTCGTCGCACCACTCACTCAGAGAAGCAACTCGAAAGCCATTCATAAATTTAGTAAGTTTGTCACAGGCATATCATTTTATTACATACAACAGGTCATCAACCCACATCGACAACGAGGATACATTATGAATACTAAAGTTTTCACCACACGACAAATAAGAAGCAATGAAATGAACTTCAACTCAACCATTCCTTGGCGTTGGAAACGCTTGCTTTAAACCACGAGTGATTCTCTGGGACTGGCCATCGATTGTTGATCTGGAAACCAACGCAGGACTGATCATCCAGGCTGAAGCGGCCTACTATATCAGTACCAGGGTAGGGAACCACCCAAATGTCCGAGGTATAGACACATTTGCTTCTCATAAATGGTACTAGTAACATTGTGTCAACAGCAGTTGGATCGCCTTTCACCATCATCGGATAGTTTTTTCCAAGGAAGAGCGAGTTTTCTCCAAGACTATCAATTCTATACCAGGGAGAAGGAGTTGGCGCTAGCACACTAGTATCCATTCCGAATACCATGCAACGGGTGTTGGAATAGGTCTGGAGAGTGCGACCATGGGAGACTACACCTGCGTCCTTAGCAGTAACATCATCAGTGGGCTGTATACACACAAGAAGAGGTGATCCATCGGAATTAGTTGCCAGGCGCCATAGAGTATATGGGCGCTGCTCGTCCTCATGCTCGTGATCATCACCATCGTCATCTCCCCTTGGTTATAAAATTTTCAAGTATAGGTGGTGGGATGTTCACAGGACATTGGAAACACAAGAAGAAGGTTAATTAGTAAAGGGAAACTTGCTAACCCGCATGCATGTGGATGAAACAATTATAATTACGATGGAAGACAAACGTACCGAAACTACGATGATCCCATGCAAAAACAGTGCCACGAGTGGTGGCAGCAAACACAAGGCCCTCGTATTGAATTGCATCACAGTACTCATCCATGTACATAAACTGATTTTTGAGCAATATCCATCGAGTCAAACCACCAAGGAAGGCAACAAGCTTGTCGAATAGCAACAACTTGATAGTTGTTGTAATTCCAAGAGCAGTTGGGAACTCGACAAATTGCTATCTTCCGTAGAATACATTCACCATGATCGTATTTGAACGTGCGTACAATACCGGTGTGCTCAACCTCTGGGCGGTCTGCTGAGATTTTTGGAAGTGGAACCCGGTCATGAGTGTACACATTCACAAGTTCCCATTCGCAGTTGGACCCAATGTAAACAACCCAATCTCCATTTGCGCCCAGCCAAGCCTTGCCCTCAAGCGATGGCATCTTAACCTCATATTTATCATTATCAAGCGGCATCAACTTGCATAGGACGAGGCCTCCGTCGTGTCGGTGCCAGTCATCAGGGTCACGGCGAAGAAGATAGGGGAGATCAAACCGCTCCTTTACTCTTGGGTTCTTTGTAATGATGTTATTAGTTGAGTCGAGAATGGGATTGAACGAACCTGCCATGCTAGCCGAGGTGATGATGTCGCACCGATCAATGAGTTCCTCCACCACGTCAACTTTCCGATTGGGGCAAGAATAACGGGGTCGTTTCCGGCCTGTTCCCTCCATGGAGAAGACGATCGAACAATGGCAGAAGAAAGGGTGAAGGCCTAAAGGAAAATGGAGGAGGGAGAAGAAGAGCGTGCGACAGCAGTTCCAAATCGAGAGGGAAAGGCGAAGAGTCAGAGGACGGTTGCGAGTTTGCCACGGTTCACGAAGAGGCGCCCCGGCCTACATGTCCGTTCGAAAATACTCCTACTACTCGCCGTCGTCTCACTGATATGTTGGAACGGGACCACATGTCAACAAAACATGGTGTGTAATTTCTCGTGCAAAATGCGATCTGGACGCGTTTGCCCGAGGTGCCGCATTAGTTATCGACCTTTATTTTTTAATGGCATGCGGATCAGTTTTGAAGCACAACTAACTGGTACTATATGCAGAGAAAATATAAACTACTCTACCACTACTCCACCTCCAGTACTAGTAGTATAAAAAATATATATGACTGGATCTTGAGCGCTTTCTTGCTAAGGGCTGCCCACTTGCTTCTCGCACTACCACCCTCTCTCCAGATCTAAAAAAGACGGCCCCTCTCTCCCTCCTCACCGGTGGTCACAGATTCGCCGGGGAAGAAAAGGACGTGCAGCGTTGACGCACTCGTCGTCGGCGAGCGAGGTCACGCACTGACGACAAGGTCATCCTCTCAGACCTAGCGCCCATGCTGGATGGCCTCCATCCCCAAGCTCACTGCCGTAGTGTGTGCGGAGGACGACGACCACGAGGGAAGCCACTTCCCGCCGACCCTCAGGTATGCTACCTCTTTTCGAACCATAACCTTGTTCTATTGCCCCATCTGTCATGTCGTTGCATGTGGATCTTTTTCCACTCCACCATCTTCCCAATTTTTTATCCTCTGCTCTGCTGGCCACGCATACGAAAACCATAATTTGCACTATTAAAGGAAACCCTACTTCATGCAGACTAATCCATGTGTGGGTTGAATAAGGAAAGGAAGGGAGACTGTACTGTCCAAGAGAGTAGGCATCGAACCCGCATCTAGGTTGAAAAGGGGAAAATCAGTAGCTAAGGAACGAGTCTCGTGTCTCTTGGTTGAAAAAGGGTAGAAAGGCATGACAACGCAATAGAAAATGACCAGGTCGATCGGTTTGTTGTCTTCACATAGGAAAAAGGTGGCTAAAGAGAACAGAAATGGGACATAATCCACATACGCTGCATGGATATTTGTTGCTCTGGGCAACCATACCTCCCTCACCACTCTGCGTCCGTGGAGGTACATCGTACTGGTGCGCCCACTGTTCGAATGGGCCTCCCATGCTTTATTGCCACTTTTTTGCTGTTAGTATATCGCCAGCAGTCAAGTCAAGCAATGCTACTGCTAAAGTGATGCCACATTTAACTAATGCCGCTCTCAGTCTAATGCCACTGATAAAATTAAGTAATGCCATTTAATGTCACTGGATTATTTCAGGGTTAGCTGTTGATTGTGGATGTATTAAAGATTTTTCAGCTAGGGAATTCTAATGCTGTTGCATAGCTAGTATACCAACGATGAAACTTGTTACTACCTTCAGATTTTTGCACTGTTAATGCTTATAGATTACATACCTCACTTTCATGACATAAGTTAATTTTTTTGTACAGTGTCACCAAAATGCCAAGGCGCTGATGTCATTTTATTTTGGTTAAACTGCACAGACAATTATGAAGACAAGAGGAAAGGTCAAGAGTGGGCACCTCCTCCTCCGGCTGTTCTCTTGATTCGTTCGATCAAGTTTTTATGTTTGATCGATTATCAAGATTGGGATAGCAATTTTTAAGGTCCCCCCGAGTTCAAAATGATATTTACCTTGGAGGTACATGGTTTGCAATTTTTTTATACTGTCATTAGTTAATAATGCTAGTTACCTTCAGACTTTTGTATTTGGTTTAATGCTCATGCACGGCTAGTATACCAATCCTGAAACTTGTTACCTTTACATTTTGTATTGTTAATTCTTATAGAAACCTTCCAGTGCTAGAGTTTATTGAAACATGTTCAGTAAAACCATTGTATTGTACCATGTAATAAACTAACTACTCTATTGTTGCACTAGCCACTGGATTAGTGTATATTTGTAGTATTCCAATGGTGTTGCATTAGCGTATGGACATAAATAAAGTGTGGCAAGGTTTCCCAGATATGTGCTCAAGAAAACTACTACCTGTTTTTCTAAATACTAGACGTTTGGGTACTTTAAATTGAACCGCGAAACGTCTTATATTAAGGAACAAAGGGTGTAGAGTTCACTCAAATTATCTCGGTAAAGCTAGTCACACCTTTGTTAAAATTAATGTTCATTATGTTATCGGAGGAGGTCTGTATGTTTGTCTCTAATGCATGTCGACTACATACCTGACATCATGATGTAATGTTAAGTCATTTCCTTTTGTACAGTGTCACTGAATTGTCAAGGCGGTGACGGCATTTTATTTTAGTACAACTGCACAAAATTTGCTTAAAAGAAGAGGAAAGGTCATGAATGGCTCAGTTTTTCAGAAAAAACTATGTATGCCTTCCTGACATCAGCCGTTGTTGCTTTATTTATTCCTTCAAAACAGGTGGTTAGAAACAGTCTTGCTAACTTTTCCCATTAAGAAATTGGAATGCTTATATTTGTGAGTCTATGCTTCAACTAGTGCCACTTTTAGAGTAATCACACTTTCAATATCTATGCAAACAGGGATGCTCAATTATAGTGGAACTGCACAAAAAGTCCAACTGGTTCAACATTAGGAGCATGTTTTTTTCAAAACCTTTATATCCAATTGGTGGCACTATGAGCTGTTCATTACGAAGGTACATGGTTTGCTACTATCTTGCTACTCTTTTTGTACTGTCATTATATAGTAATACTAGTGGTTTGCATGTGAATTTATTGGCAGGGTGGACGTACATTGGAGGTGCAGGACATGATTCAATGATTGGATGCTCAATTTCGGTTGTATCGATTTCACCTCTTCCATCACTAGGAACATGGATATCCTTGGTCTGATGAAGAATAGGCGCTATATTTATACTCTGAACCAACAAATCAATTCAGTATGAAATTGTCCAGGGCAAAACATAACTGTATCAGATTGTCCAGTGCAGAACATGACAGATGCTAAGCGGAAGAGACATGTTTAAACCGAAAATACAAGGTGTGGTATATGTTTACTAGCTACTTGATATTTGTGCAGACAGAGATGTCTACCCGTTACTATTTGGCATACAAACAAAGTGTCCACAATTTTGGTTGAACTGCACATGAGAATAGTATAGTCACTGCATGCAGTGCCATTTGAAAATAAACACAGAAAGATTGGATAGTCACTTCATGGACTGCAGAAAAGTAGTACTGTACTATTTATTGGCCAACACTAGGTGCTTCATTGCTTTGGTCTGATTATACAATGGGCATCATTTTGTCTAAGTTAAAGTTTGTATTCTGAAAATAGTCTCGCGGTGTGATCGAGAGAAGACCAAATCATATTGCAGAGGATGTTCCTCCATCATGTGTGGTTCATTCTCATGGTTCAAGCTGTTGGTGAAACAACTTACGTTTGCAAGAGGAATTGTAGACTTCACAAACAAATTTGTCTTTCAGTCTGTACTGAATGTTGTCCAAGAGAAGCATCCATGTTAGTAGGAAGAACAGATGTTTTTTCTAGATCTTTGCTTTCGGAGCTACATATTTGTATATGATCTGTGAATCATTGAGATGCATTAACATGTTGATCTTATGTATGGGAATCGTACTAGTTAGTTTTAGTTGCGATGCAAGATCTGAAGTGGCTGATCTTTGCTTTTGGAGCAACATATTTGTATATGATCTGTGAATCATTGCGATGCATTAATAGTTACTTATTTCTGTTCGCTCAGTGTTTACAAGTTACTGATCGATCACTAGCTAGCCTACAAATGCGCTCCTGGCAGTTTTATTTGCGACGCAAGATGCGAAGTGGCAGTTTTTTGAATAAAAATGCCTACCTCTAAAGAAACCGACAAGCTACACTATCGATCCTACACGGATAAAAATGCCTACCTCTGAAGAAACTGACAAGCTACACTATCGATCCTACATGGATAAATAGAGGATCACGCACGTACTACCTCCTTTCCGGTTTGCAGGGCTCAATTCAGAAACGACCTACTCAATCCTACACGAATAGATAGCGGATCACGCACGTACTAGTACCTCCTTTCCGGTTTGCAGGGCTTAATTCAAACCTCTCACCAACCAAGGTACTCCCTCCGTCCGGGTTTATTAGTCCCGTGAGCAAAGCAGCAAGACCAAGGCATGGCAATAATTAACGGCGTGCAGATGTTTAAGCCTAATTAATTCTAGCGATTTAAGTGGTTGCATGTGTGCCCTCGGTTGCGACTCGTTGCATGCTGCTTCGCGTACTGCCTGTGAGCCATTCTGAGTGCCTGCATGCAGCCGGCCGTTATTAAGGCAGCTAACTGATGCGAAAAAAGATACGCTTCAATTTTTGCGGGCTTTTTAAATCCGTGGAGTTATTATTGACAAGTAGGGAGATGATTCAAGTGCACTCGTTTGACCGCCATGCCGGCGGGCGGCCCAGATGGGACGGGACGACACAGTCATAATTTCAGTTTCTCTAGTTTTCCACGGTAAGCTGGCGCGCTAAGCCATTATGCATTGAATTCCGATGACCTTCGCGCTACCTTCCACCTATAAGTATTGTTTCCTGGCCTTCTCCGGTGCCACCGTGACCCAACTCGCCATATCCTCATAAGCCCCCAAGTCTCGATGTCGCTCGCCATGTCCGCCATGCCCCCGCCCGTCCGCGATAGGCGACGCCGGAGGCGGTCACCGCCGGAACTAGTGTTCGGGTTTTCACCGGAAGGCAGATGGAGGGAGGAGGCATTCTATCTATCTTTAGATGGCAATGCGGAGATCGAGGAGTTGTTGGAGGGCGACCGTATGACGGAGGAGCAGGAGTTGTTGGAGTGCGACCGCCTGGCGGAGGAGCAGCGTATTGCGGATTTGCGCCGCCAGCAAGACATGGAGCAGCAGCGCACCGACGCTCTGAGTCACGAGCAGAGCGCCCGCAACTAGGCCGACTACGTGGAGGCCGGCGCATGGCAAATAGCCCTGGAGGCTGTCGGGCACGCACGCGTTTGCGACGCCGATTTTTACTACCAGCTCGTCAAGTGGGTTTCCCGCTTGGAAGCCGAAGCTTCGGTGGACCACGCTGGCATGGGAAGGGCCAACCCGCGCGAGTAACGCGCCCTATCGCACCTCTTGCAAATCCGAGGCGAGGCGTACGACGCTGGTGCCGGCGTTTAGCGTGTACCACAGATGGCGGCCGGCATCGTCTAGTTAGCTAAGAGTAAGTTAGTACTTGTACGCTACTAGAGTATTAGTGGGAGTAGATAGTTAACTTGGCTATGATGGTTGTCAACGTGGAAGTTCGGTACTCTATACGTGGATTGGACCTGTTACTTTGCTCTGAATGTTGAACTTTCCGTTTGAACGTATGGAATGGGCTGTTATTTTTTTTAAATGGGTTGTATTTGTCCTCCACGAGTTTAGAGGCTGACTTGTGGGCCTAGCAAGTTGACACGTACACAATCAGGAGATGATTGTACGTGGAGAGGATGACAGCAAGGACCCGCCAAGGTCATGGCAGTACACAAGCAAGTGCCTCCTTATTTCAAGCCATTAAAAAAATGGCTCCTCCTAGTGGATTTCTGACATCTGGGTCCCATGCCATTGTCAACGTAGTCAATAAACGAGAGAATTGCACAACGAGCGGCTGACACCAGGGACCCAGCAGCTCGCCTAGTTATTTTTGTTTTGGGTTAATTTGATAAATGCCACTCCAAATCTGGTGTATCCGAGAAATGCCACTGCAATTTCCAAACTTTGAAAAATGCCATTTCATGCCACTTCTAGTGGCATTTTTCGAAGTCGGGAGTGGCGTTTTTCAAAGTTTGCAAACTGCAATGGCATTTTTCAAAGTTTGCAAAAATTGCAGTGGCATTTTTCAAAGTTTGGAAATTGCAGTGGCATTTTTATGAATCGCCATAATTAGAGTGGCATTTATCTAATTTGTTTTTGAGACGGAAGCAGGGTGTCAAGTGGGCTGTGCGGGACAATCTGGCCTGTCTAGACAACCTTTTCTTTTATGTTTACCCGAGACTAGCCCAGTAGTTTTTTTTCTTTCTGAAAATGGCTAGCCTAGTTTTTTTGTGATTTGTCAAGTAAATCGCTTTATCAGGCCTGTTGGGTTGCAAATCTTTCAAGACAAGGAGAGCTTCATTCGGCTGGCCGAGAAAATGGCCTATCAGTAATGAGAAATGGGTTGTACATTTTTAAAACACATCAAACCGGCAATTGGTTTCAAATATCTTTTTTTCATTTTGAGATTTTAAATTGCATTGATTTTTATGCGTGGAGAATTTATTGGATTTTATATTGATATACATTTATTTTTAAAATCAGTCTGAATGTGACTCGAAATTTCGGGATTAAAAATAGTTCAGACCGCACTGACATATGCAAAATTTCGTATATTTTTTTAACCGTGGCCACAATATGGGCTGTAATGCTAACAAAAAGAATATGGGCTCCAAAAAAACCCGTAAGAATTAGCAAATGGGCTGTAAATTATTTGAAATAATGGCAGATGGGTTGTATGCTATTTTCCACAGATTTGAGGCTTTCCACAGATGGCATGTATACTGTTGGATGTCCATCCAACGACTGTCGTGCTTCTTCAATCTCTGCTCTTCCTACTCCAGCCGCTCAAACAAGCGCCGGCGGGACTGCCTGCTCCCTCCTCCCCGTGGCCGGCTGTGCTGCCGCGCAGGCCTCACCGCCCCGCCGTACTCTCATCGCTAGCCTAGCCATCCCTCTACTCACCCACACCTGTTGTTATTCTACGGCGACGGCAGACGAACCAGTAAACCCTTGTACAGTCATACTCCCCATCACGTGGGAAACAAAACAACTGCCGAGTCTTCCCTGCCTCCGTGTCGTTCCCTTCCTAGGCCTCGCCGTCGTCCATCGCCCTGGTGCTCTCGGCGTGGCGTGGTCAATGACCGACATGCATCTGAAGTGGACTGTATGTGGAGAGGCTGACAGCTGGGTCCATGGCTGCACGCAAGGAAATGCCTCCTTATTACGCGCAAAATAATGATTCCTCCACCTGACATCTAGGACCCACCGAAAGGGCCTCTGTATTTCGCGAAAAAAACATTACCGCCGCTGACAGCTCAGACCCACCAGCTATATCTTCACACGCAAGGAAGTGCCTCCTTATTACGCAAAAAAATTAATACCCCCCTGCTAGCTGGGACCCAGTATAGTGCGCCTACTAAGTTGACGGGGACGAAGGGCTTTGTCAACTTAGTCAATATGCATGATTCTAGCTCGACTGACCGTACGATGTCCATCCAACGGCCGTAGTGCTTCTTCAACCTCTGGTCTTCTTGCTCCAGCCGCCCAAAGCAGCGCCGGTCGTGCCGCCTGCTCCATCCAGGCCATCCCTCCACTCCACTCACCTACGCCCCCTGTTATTCTGCGGCGACGGCAGCGCAGCCAAACCAGTGAACCCTCGTACTCCTCTCCGTGTGGGCATCTACTGCCGCGTCTTCCCCGGCTCTGCGTTGTCCCCTTCCTAGGCCTCGCCCTCGTCCACCGCCGTGGTGCTCTCGGCTTGGCGTGGTTAATGTGGTCAACAACTGAATTCCATCGGAAGAATACTGTATGTGGAGAGGCTGACAGCTGGGTCCACGGCACCCGCAAGGAAGTGCCTCCTTATTACATGGAAAATAATTATTACTCCACCTGACAGCAGGGACCCACCGGACGCCCACCAGTATTTCGCAAAAAAAAGTTTGCTCCTGACTGCTGGGACCCACCCGACGGGCCACCATATTTCGTGAAAAAACGTTCCCCCGTTGTCAGCTCGGACCCACCGGAAGTGCCTCCTTATTACGCACAAAAAAATTAATACCCCCTGCTAGCTGGGACCCACCTTGGTGGGAGGCTGACTTGTGGGCCTACTAAGTTGACGGGGACGGAGGGCTTTGTCAACTTAGTCAATATAAACGATTCTAGCTCAAGTGATCGTATGATGTCCATCCAATGGCCGTAGTGCTTCTTCAACCTCTGGTCTTCTTGCTCCAGCCGCCCAAAGAAGCGTCGGTCGTGCTACATGCTCCTGCCTACCGTGGCTGGATGTGCTACCACGGAGGCCTCACCTCCCCTACTATTCCCACCGCTGGCCAGGCCCTGCGGCGACGGCAGCCTCACACCGCAGCCGAACCAGTGAACCCTCGTACTCCTCTCCGCGCGGGCTTCCACTGTCGCGTCTCCCCCGGCTCCACGTCGTCCCCTTCCTAGGCCTCGCCGTCGACCACCGCCCTGGTGCTCTCGGCACGGCGTGGTCAACATGGTCAAGGAACGACTTTCATCGGATGTGGACTGTATGTGGAGAGGCTGACAGCTGGGTCCACGGCCGTAGCAAGGGAGTGCCTCCTTATTACGCGGAAAATAATGATTCCTCCACCTGACAGTTGGGACCCACCGGACGGGCCACTGTCTTTCGCGAAAAAAACGTTCCCCCCTGACTGCTAGGACCCACCAGCTACATCTTCGCACGCAAGGAAGTGCGTCCGGGCAGAAAAATGATTCGCCCCCCTCACTGCTGGGACCCACCAGCTACATCTTCGCACGCAAGGAAGTGCGTCCGAGCAAAAAAAATGATTCGCCCCCCTGACTGCTGCGACCCACCAGCTACATCTTCGCACGCAAGGAAGTGCCTGACCGTCGGGACCCACCTAGTCGAAGCGTACGTAGCGTTGTCATTCTGGTCGCGAACGTGTACGCACATATATACTGGTGGATGTAGAGGCGCGCACGTGTCGTATTAGAGGCACACACGTAGCATGTACACGTACGTACAGCGGCCAGGGTGCAAGAAAGAAAATACGGCCACGTATGTGTACATATGGGTGGGGTCTCGAATGCCTACTCACGCATACGTACGGCGAGGGCTCGTGTACATGGCTGGGTCGGAACGGAGAAACAGCGTTGTCGTCGTGTTCATGGGGAGGCAACGAAATGAGTCGTGTTCATGGGGAGGCAACGGAATGCTTCGTGTTCATCGGGAGGCAACGGAATGTGTCGTGTTCATCGGGAGGCAACGGAACACGTGGGAGCTAACCGGCTGGGTCAGAACGAAATGCGTGGTCGTGTTCATCTGGAGGGCTTGGACGGAACATGCAATGGAAATGAGGCCTGGTGTACCGCAGAATGGAGGAAACGGACCTCCTACGGTCGAAACGGGGGTCCTCTTGATCGGGAGGGGTGCGGCGTATCGCAAAACGGAGGAAACGGACCTCCTACGGTCGAAACGGGGGTCCTGTTGATTGGGAGGGGTGTGGCGTACCGCAAAACGGACGAAACGGACCTCCTACGGTCGAAATGGGGGTCCTGTTCATCGGGAGGGGTGTGGCGTACCGCAAAACAGGACTCCACGGGATACTATTCATCTACACCGTCGACCTCCACCAGCCTCCATGGGCTACCGTCGACCTCCTCCACCCTCCACGGGCTCCTGTTCATCCAGCCTCCACCGCGCGCTACTCCACCGGCTACTGTTCAACCACCCCTCCACCGTCTACTGTTCATCCAGCCCTCCACACCACGGGGTCCTGTTCAACCACCCCTCCACGGGCACCCCTCCACCGTCTACTGTTCATCCAGCCCTCCACCACACCACGGGGTCCTGTTCATCCAGAGGCAACGCCACCGCTCACTGTTCATCCACCCCCCCCCCAACGCTCACTGTTCATCTAATCGATTCGATCAGCTTCAGTTAGCAGCAGTAGCGAAGGAATCGCTCGATTAGAGATGGCAATGGGTACCCATTACCCGCGTACCCGCCGGGTAAAAACCCTATTAGGGTAAGGGTATGAGATAAAAAATTACCCATGGGTATATAAATAGAAAAATATTAGACCCATCAGGCAGAGTGGGTATGGGTATGGGATAGCATAACCCATACCCGTGTACCCATATACCCGCGTAAAATCTGTTAAGTGGGCCTTCACTAATCACTACTCATATATCTAATCTAACTTACCACAAAATCAGTTAGTCCACGAGATACATGTAGCCCACATACACACGTACATGGAATGATAGAACATAGAAGGAATCTGCGTGATTAGGGTGATTTGGCTTTGGTGAATAATGAATAGAGATCACGTCCCATATTCTGAGAGACGGAGATTGATATCCTTCTGTCTCCTCCTGATCTTATCTCGGCTCCTCGCCTCCTCGGGCATCCCTAGTCGTCGCCGCCATTACGTCCAGCTACTCGCTGCCTCGCCGTCGCCAGCGCTTCAGCCACTCGGACGCCATGGATCTTGGGGATGAGGACCATAGCTTGCGCGAGGACGACGACCAGGAGAAGGAGATGCAGCTCGCGCTCATGCGGACTGAGTCAGACGGCGGCAACCACCAGGGCCAGGAGCATGGGCATGGCGCAGTTACCCTGGTCCCAAGCCTAACACCATCGTTGGGTTGTGCCGTCCGTCTCCGTCCGCCAGGAAAGGGCCAAGCCCCGGGCCGACGTAAAGGACTTCTACCTCCTGCCTCGGCGTCCAAGGTGCAGCCCCGTCGCAACACTTCAAGCCGGCCGCCTCGCCCTAGCCCGCTTAGTCGATCCTCTACTGTCACCAAACACAAGAACAAAAGCAAGGCTATTTTGGCTTGGTGAGTTTGAATTTTTTGTATGATTTTATGCATTCATAGACTATACATAGATGTATAGATATGTGATGATACGATGTTTTTTTCCTGCATATATAAGTTGATAAGTATTGGTTTTCTGCCTATGCATGATGTATATAGCTGCTGTGATGAATGAGATCTTTTTATATAAGAGAAAAAATGTATTTGTTACTGAGATGAGCTCAGCGTAGCAAATTGTGTGCTAGTACGTACATCAGACCCTGTGTGATTTTTTAGCATTGTAATAGCAGAGATAGAATCGGTGGTGGCAGATTTTAGATCTATTTAATGTGAGGTGGTAACTGATCGTTTCTTCTTTTGTAAGCATGTACCTTCCTAGGGGTAAAAATGCAGAGACATTCTAACTTGTTTCAGACTATTTACAGTTAACAAAATACAGTAAGATTCAGGCCCATTTAAGACAACACTGCAGATGCACGTTTTGGTCAGAAAAATGATGAGTTGCAGTTAATAAAAACACAAAGTGCTATACAAATCGAAATTAACTCTACCTGCAAAATAAAATCGTTCGACCGAAAAGAATGTAATGCTGAAAACAAAAAATTAACTATTTATAGTTGCTGCGATGAATACACTTTTTTGCATATATATATAGATGATATGTAGAGATGTTACGATGCATATATTAGCATCGTACTTCCAGTGCACATATAGAATCAAGTATTATATTAAGAAGACAACAAGAATTTGATGTATTTTTTCATTTATGCTCCTTTTGCAGTGGTACAAGTTCAACCAGCCAAGTAGATGCTCCTTGTGACGCATCTGCCCCAATGGATGAAGATGCAGATCATGTCATTCTTTCAGATGATGAAGATGGACAGGAGGAGGAGGTGGAAGAGGTCAATGAAGCAGGCAAACGGAAGCTAACTTCTAAAGTTTGGTTGGAAATGAAGAAGATGAGGATCAATGGACAATGGAAAGCAAAGTGCAACTATTGTCACAAGGAACTTGCTTCAGGACCTAGAGCAGGCACAAAGCATCTTGCTTCTCATCTAAAGATTTGTACTCTCAAGATGTTGAAGATGAAGGGAGGCAAAACATTGAGTCAGCCATCATTGAGGATGAATGCTAAGGAGGACGGTAACGTTTTTTTGGAGAGCTACACGTTTGATCAAGAGGTTGCTAGAAGAGAGCTTGGTAACATGTTGGTGTTGCATGAGTATCCACTGTCTATAGTGGACCATGCTGGTTTTAGGAAGTTTGTTCATGCACTTCAGCCACTATTCAAGCTACATACAAGAAATACTATTAGGTATACTTTGCCATGGGTTTATTTGATTTATTTCTGTTTATCTTGTTCTATGCAATGAAGAGGTAACATATGTATCCTCTTCTTTTTTCTTTTAGGCAAGATATTGAGGAAGATTATAACCAACAAAGAAAGAAGGCAATTGATTACATGACTATGAACCAATCTAGGGTTGCTATCACTACAGATATGTGGATTGCGGACCACCAAAAGAAGGGATATATGGCTATTACAGCTCATTTCATTAATGAATCTTGGAAGCTTCGGAATGTTATCATGAGGTACTACTATGTGCTGCTGTATAGTATGTGTTGCTGATCATATACTGTTGTTTATGATGTGCTGCTGTTTATGATGTGCTGCTGTTTATGATGTGCTGCTGTTTATGATGTGTTGCTGATTAAGAAGTGTTGCTGTTTAGTATGTGTTGCTTTCTATGAAGTGCTGCTGTTTATGACTATGTTGCTGAATACTGCAGGTTTGTATATGTTCCAGCTCCTCATACAGCTGATGTGATATGTGAGGTGCTCTATGATTCCCTGCTTCAATGGAATATTGATGAAAAACTGATGACAGTGACTGTGGATAACTGCACCACCAATGACAAGGCAATTGAGATGATTGTGGGGAAGATAGGGAAGGAGAAGCTCCCTTTGGAAGGTACTCTGCTGCATATGCGTTGTAGTGCACACATCTTAAATCTTATAGTTAAGGATGGATTGGATGTTATGAAGTCAGCTATAGAAAACATTAGGGGAAGTGTGGCATATTGGATAGCAACAGGAAAAAGGATAGAGAAGTTTGAGGAGATGGCTAAGTTTAAAAAAATTAAAATACCAAGAAAGTTGATTCTTGATTGCAAAACTAGGTGGAACTCCACATTCATGATGCTAGAAGTAGCTTTACCATACAGAGTTGTTTTTGAACGTGCAAAACAAGTTCACAAACAATATGATCATTTACCTAGTGATAAAGAATGGGAGTTTGCTGCAGAGATGGTGGAGAGACTTGGCTTATTCTATGAGATAACAAAGTTGTTCTCCGGAACTAATTATGTGACTGCTAATGTTTACTTCCCTAGAATCTGTGAGATTAAAATGAAAATGAGAAAGTGGGTCACTTCTAGCAACCCAATTATCAAAAAAATCTCTGAGGAAATGACTACTAAATTTGATAAGTATTGGACGAACATTCAAGATCTAATGGGGATGGCTACACTTCTTGATCCTCGGTACAAGAGGCATATGTTGACTGCTTGCTTTGCGATGCTTCATGGCATTGAGCCATCTTCTTATGAGTGTGTGGAGTTGGTTGATGCATTAGTAGCTAGACTACATTCACTGACAGAGGAGTATGAAGTGGAAGTAGATGAATACAAACCATGTGAAGAATTGCTTTCTTCAATGAAAGCTCCAGCCATCATGAATATTTTCAATGACATTGTTGCCAAGCAAACTCCTGCAGCAGCTCGGCTACAAGGTGAAATAGATATGTACTTGACAGATGGCCTAGTACCGTACACAGAAGTATTTAGTGTGTTGGATTGGTGGAAAGTAGCTGGAACAGGATATCCAACATTAAGGAAGGTTGCCAGAGATATATTTGCCATTCCCGTGACAACAGTTGCTTCAGAGTCGGCATTTAGCACAAGTGGCAGAATACTTAGTGAGCATAGGAGCCGTCTAACTCCTAATATGGTGGAAGTCTTGATGTGCTCCCAAAATTGACTTAGAAACAAATGCAAAGGTGAGCAAATAATGTAATTTGTTTAAACTTACTCGTTATTTAACTATTGCTAATCATTGTTTCATCATCTCTACAAATTGTTTGTTCTAGATGTTCATAAAGGAGATGCTAGCTTTTGGACATGCCTTCAAGACATTCAAGAGGGGATGCAGGTTAGTATTCACCAACACATTTCCTTTGCCAATTGAGTATTTGAGTGCATATGCTACAAGAAAATTCTGAAAAATGACTATATTCATGTTTCCAACTAGCACTTGGCCCTTTGAGATGTAGAGAGATGGACTCCGTGAGTTATGCTCAAGATTGAAGACTTATTGCGCCAAGGTCTTCGTTATGCTATTGTCGGATTGGTCGAGTTTATTTTAATTGAACTAGTTACAATGTCGAAACTTTATTGGGATGCTCATTTTGTGGCCTTATGTACGATCAAATTACCTGCATACTTTGTCGTGATTTTGTGACTTAAAATAAATGACTATGTGTTGCTGCCTATGAATAAGTGATGTTCTTTATGGGAATGTATTTTTGTTTATGATATGTTGCTGTTACGAGTAAGTGCTGTTTTTTATAAGAATGTGATGTCGTTTATGATGTGTTGTTGTTTATAAGTATGTGATGTTGTTACGATGCGTTGATGTCTATAAATTATGTTGATATGTTGTCGTTTATGCTTATTTCTTGCACAAGTTGATATGTGCACACGTGGGTATTTTTACCCGTGGGTACCCATTGACCCTGTAGGGTGATGGGTATGGGAAAAATTGTACCCGTTGGCGGGTATGGGTACGGGTGATGGGTAAGCTCAAAGGGGATGGGTAAGGGTATGGGGTAACTCCACCCGTACCCAAACCCGGCGGGTGCCATCCCCACGCTCGATCGGGTTTAGTTAACAGCCATCGATCGATCGCTCGGGTTCAGTAAAGCGTAGCCTGCAGTGCAATCGCCCGGGTTCAGTTAGAGCCCAACGCCTCGCTCTAGTTCAGTTAGAGCCAACGCCTCACACACACGCGCGTACATGTACGAGAGAAACGCGCATTGCTCGGCCCCCGACCTCCCACCGTAACCGGGAACTCCCCGAAATTTTCCTCCCCCTCGCTTCTACCACGGTTTTTTCCATCATGGACGGCCCAAAGAATGTCATGCAGCTGCGTCTCCGGCCCGCCCAGGACGAAAAGCCCATTTTCTGTCATGATTCTTTGTCATAGAAGTAGGAGCCCACCACATCTATGATGATACCAGGTTTTGTCACAATTATCGTCATAGAAGTGTCATATGTATGACAGAAAAAAATTTCGTTCGCCCTAAAATGTCACGGATTTGTCTCTTTTTTGTAGTGAAATGGGTACCATTTCACACGAGTCCTCATGGACGGCAGAAGTGATCTAAATATGATATATCAGGACACAGTCCGCAAAATTGGGGATAGACCCGACACAAATAAGCCACAGTAATACTACCTTCAAGGGAGTAATACCAGGCCAAGAGGCCCGCTGAACGGGCTCTCTACTATTAGAGGTGGTATTCGGTTCTCCCGATAACTTCCGAAGCAAAACGTTAACTTTTCACATCGCTCCATTCCGAAGTGATTATCAAACACTACTCGGAAGGGAGGCTTTCTCCCGTTTTAATGCAATACCACATTATTCTTTTCTCAAGCTCAAGATGCCCGGTCCACGTCGCATCATCACAGTTAGCGGAAATACCGAACATTTTTTACGTACGGAAGAGGACGCGGCGGCTCTAATAGCCGTGAACTAGACGGCCTCACCAACCAGAAAAATGGCAGGTCGTCAAGACCACGGGCACGGTCAAACGAATCCGGCGTTCCACCATATATACATAAGATTGGTTTGATGATCAAACCCTCATAAACGATACCAGGGGCTTCCCGCGTGTAATCAGGGCCAGCCCGGCTCAACTTGGCTTCTCTTGAATTTTGATAGTTCATTGATAATAATCAACACTTCTTTTTTGGCATGGCAACTTTCACCTAAGTTCTTTCCTTTTGCAGATGACAATCGTGCTACACCCTTCCAGGACACGACACAACGGAGACACAGGCGCAGACGTGCAGCAGGGACCCGTCCAAAGGTTTCTTTTTAGATTAAGACCCTGTGTAAACCTTTTTTACTGTCTCTTGTTGCTCACATCCTCCGGATACTCCACACAACCGAGAAGGATGCTGGCGTTATTAGCATGTGGCCACGCCAAGATTCTGCACATACCTGGACACATGGGGTTTCTTATTAAGGGCATTGTTTAGCCCGGTATATGTTATAAAGACCGAACACCTGAGGGAGTGTTCGGCGTCGCGAGTTTGGCCCTATATGCATCAGCTCCGAATCATGTCTTTGGTCAAATGTTGGGTTTGCCCGACTCCCACGTTTTGGTACCTTACGTTCCGTTATATCGGCTAAGGTAGCACTGGGAGAACTACTGCGATTGTGTCCTGGTTCATTCGGATGAGCACCTCAGTTGAGAAAGCCGAAAACTGACTGTCATGATATAGCGAGAGACTGGTCAACCACTCGATGACTCATTGGAATCTTTGGGATTCCTCCACATTAACGAATGGCCGTTTTCCGGTCATGTACGTACGTGCCCCGTATTCGGACGAGCGCAGAAGTACCAAGGGCTATATAGTAGCCCCACTGTCAAACTCCTATGGCTAAGTGAAAGTGTTAAAGCAATATAGTCCGATTGCCTCGTTCGCTACGCTATCACCTCCTTAATGGACCAAGACGTTGGATCAAGTGTGGATATGCATCTTTTGCGAACACCCCCGCATTATATGCGTGGGGGCGGAAGCCCACGACTGCAAACTTTCAGGTTATACACATATATACATAAACGGCCGCACAGGAGGCACCATAGTACTTTCGGGCAAAGTATAAATACAGCCTTGATAATTCAATAAAACATTGTTTTACAATGGGAATACATGTCACTTGAACATAACATTCATTGAGCACCGAGCCTCTATCGAACGAGCGCCTTCAAGAACTTCTTCAAAGTAGTGCTCGGCAGCCACCCGGCCTACGGCCGAACCCTGTGTCACAACAGTGGTGGCCTCCATCTCCGCCCAGTATGTCTTGACACGGGCAAAGGCCATCCGCGCACCCTCTATGCACGCCAATCTCTTTACGGCATCGATGCGCGGCACAGCACCAAGGAACTGTTGCACTAAGCTAAAGTAGCTATTCATCCTTGGCCCTCCCGGCCACAGGTGATCCACAACGGACCTCATGGCAAGTCAGGACAATCTATGGAGCTCAGCCCACTCGGCCAATCGCTCATTCAACAGCAGCGGACGGACTAGAGCGTGAAACTGTGACCAGAACAGCTTTTCCACTTCGGGATCTTTTTGATCCTTGAAGTACTCGGCCGCATCAGCAGCACTTGTAGCCAAATCCATGTACGCGTCCGCAGAACTCCATAGCCGGTCCAGAGGAGGATACTTCGGATCTCCGAACTTAGTCCGCAACAAGAAGGGCTTCCCAGACACGATATCTGCAGCTTGATTCAGCTCGTCCTTCGTCGCTCTAATTTTGGAGCGGGCTTCCTTGGCAGCCACCTGGGCTTTCTCCTGGTCCGTCGCCTTCGCCCGGTTTTCTTCTTCAAGAAGCTGGTAACGGTCGGCGGTATCTTTTAACTCTACAACCATCTTGGCTATTTTTTCCTTGCTCTCGCAATGCGCGGCCTGTTCGGCCCTTAACTCTTCGGCTGCCTTTAGAGTGGCCGCATTGCTACTCCTTGCTTGCTCCTTGGCTCGGGCAAGCTCCGCCCGAAGGATCTCCACGGTGGCAGCTCCATCTGAAGTCACAACACATTAAAGATACTGGCATCATGCTACTCTTATTATGTGACGATCACCAGAAAAATCACTCACCCTGTGCCTCATCAAGCCACTTGTTGACAAGCACGATGTCGGCGTCTGCCGCATCAAGTTGCCGCTATAGCTTGGCAAACCCATCAGTCCGGCTAGCCACCGGAGCTTGAGCCACCTGCAAATAAAGGCGGTCTAGTTGTTACCTGGGACTATGATCCTCTGTTTGCCGCCGTTTTCGACGACAACCAGAGTCTCAGGGGCTACTATCTCCATAGGGCATACCTAACGTATGCGGTACTGTTAAAAACATACACTATTTCACGTACCTCGAAGCCTTTCAGCAGACTCATAAAGGCTTCATGCAAACCACTTTCAGCGGATGAAATCCTTTCGATTACCGTACCCATTAGCGTATGATGCGCTTCCGAGACGGCCGCTTGCCCTAGAAGATCCTTCAGCGTGTCCAATTGCACATTGTACAGACCCTTGTTGTCGCTCTCTTCAGGAGCCGGATACTGGGTTATCCTCCGGCTTGAGTGGATCCGGAGATACCCTTCGCGATGACACTTCAAGTTCGCCCGCTTCGTGAGGCGAGGTGTCGGGGGGAGGCGTTTCGCTCTCCATCATCTCCGGAAGAAGATCCCCCGAAGACGAACTCTGTCGAGACGGGCTACGATCTGGACTACAATTTATAAGCACTGGTTATTTTCTTCGGAAGTAAGGTAGGGTATTCCCACTATTAAAGTACTTCTTGATTACTTACCGCTCGGTAGAGGGCTGATCTCCGTGCGGATACTGTGCGGCAAGAATATTCTCCGAGGCAGGACCCTCTGATGAAGATTTCTTTTCCCGTTTGGAAACTTTAGTTTCCAGATCTTCCGAGGTAGTCCTCTTCCTTCCTCTAGGGGAGAGAATGTCAGATTCCTCCCTTTGATTGTCCTCCCTCACGGAGATGCTCATTCCTTCGGTTGGAATAAGTAGCAAGTGAGGCCCGCTTTCGCCCTCTTTATTCCCCCATCATCTCCCTTTGAGGACACTTGATAAGGCACCGGCTCGAGCATCTTTTCCAGTACCGGATTGTCCAAGCCCTCGGGAAGGGGTCCGAACACCTGATCATCATCGCCTTTGTTATCCAGTTCAGGTCAAAAGGCGGCTCTTTAGAATGATGTCATGATGAATAAAAGGACAGCAGGTTCGGCATGGGATTACTTACTTGGGCAGCGGGGCGGTTGCAGCTCAGGCCCACGTCCTCGGTGGTGTTCGGACACTCTATTTGGGCTCTGAAGAATGATTTGTACATCTCTTCATGCGTCATGCCGAGGAAATGCTGAATAGCACGCGGTCCTTCCGGGTTGAACTCCCACATGCGGAGGGGCCGGCGTTTGCAAGGTTGGACTCGACGAACCAGCATAACTTGCATTACCATAACCAGACTGAAGTCTCCCTCGAAGAGATCTTGGATATGGCTCTGCAGTATGGCACATCCTTGGCTGGACCCCAGCTCAGCCCCCTGCTGATCCATGACATCAGTTGTGGTGGGGGGCCCGAGCGAAAGGTGGGGGCAGCTACCCACTTGGCACTTCGGGGAGCTGTGATGTAAAACCACTCCCGCTGACACAATCCGGACACCTCTGGGAAGGAACCCTCTGGCCACGGAGCATCAGCGGTTTTGCTTATTAAAGCACCTCTGCACGCTGCGTGCTGCCCCTCGATCATCTTTGGCTTCACATCGAAGGTCTTGAGCCACAGGCCGAAGTGAGAGGTAATGCGGAGGAAGGCCTCACATACGACAATAAATGACGAGATGTGAAGGAGGGAATCCAGGGCTAGATCATGAAAATCCAGCCCGTAATAGAACATGAGACCCCTAACAAAGGGATCCAGAGCGAGGCCTAGTCCTCGGAGGAAGTGGGAGATGAACACAACGCTTTCGTTGGGTTCGGGAGTAGGGACAACCTGCCCTCGGGCGGGCACCCTATGTGAAATTTCGGCGGTCAGATATCTGGCGTCTCTCAACTTCTTGATTTCCTCCTCTGTGACGAAGGAAGGCATCCATCGACCTTGAAGGTTGGATCCAGACATAGTTGAAGGTACGAAGCACCTGACCTGAGCTTTGGGTGTTAGAACTCGAGGCGGGGGAAGGATTCGATTGAGCGCGGGAGGGAAAAAAGAAAAAGCCTTGTCCCCTTTATAAAGAGGGTGAATATCAGGCATCTTCCTCGTGGCCGTTTGAGACTTACCTAAGATCTAGGAGTCATACCAACAGGCACAGTTGGGTTACCCACGTTTGTATTGATTAGAATCCCGTGATAAGGGGAACACGATCTCTGCTTTGAAAAGACGTGTCAAGGAAACCGCCTCACGTTATGTGTGGAGCTGGTTAAGAAAAACGGTTCAAATAATGACTGGGCCGTGGCGTGGTGTCATACTGTCAAAATGTGTTAGCAGATTAGATTTGTGGAAATATTATTCTCTCTACGATGGTATGTGGAACTTATTTTGCAGGGTCTGACACTATCCTTGTATTCAAACTCTTCCATGGTGTATTCGGAGGAGGAACCCGCCTTGCAATGCCGAAGACAACACTGCGCGCCGGACTCATCGTCACTAATCCTGGTTCAGGGGCTACTGAGGGAGACCTGGATTAGGGGGTCTCCGGACAGCCAGACTATATCCTTTGGCCGGACTGTTGGGCTATGAAGATACAAGAATGAAGACTTTGGCCCGTGTCCGGATGGGACTCTACTTGGTGTGGAAGGCAAGCTAGGAAATACGGATATGTACATCTCCTCCTTTGTAACCGACCTTGTGTAACCCTGGCCCCCTCCGGTGTCTATATAAACCGGAGGGTTTTAGTCCATAGGACAACATACGATCATACCATAGGCTAGCTTCTAGGGTTTAGCCTCTCTGATCACGTGGTAGATCAACTCTTGTAATACTCATATCATCAAGAACAATCAAGCAGGACATAGGGCACTAGTGCAGAACCAGGCAATAGCACCGGTTCGTAAGGCCCTTTAGTGCCGGTTCCGTAACCGGCACTAAAGTGTGGTCACTAAAGGCCCCCCCACTTTAGTACTGGTTCAGCACGAACTGGTGCTAAAGGGCAACCACGTGGCACGAGCCAGGTCCGGGGGCCAGGAGCCCTTTAGTACCGTTTGGTAACAGCAACCGGTACTAAAATGTTTGGGGTTTTTTTGGTTTTATGATTTCTTTTTCATTTAATTTTGTGTTTTCAATTTTAATTCTTTTTCGTTTGCTGGTATTTTACGATACTACACATTGTACACATTATGCATATATATATATAAATAGGATTTCTAGTAGAACCAATCATATATATATATATATCATCAATGTCTCACAAACCACCATATTAATTCACACATACACACATGTATAGCTATATACAATTTCTCCTACATATGCATGTTGCCTTCGGAGCCAGTGGCATTAGCCTAATTGGTGCCTTTGGAGCACGATGACAATTGGAAGTGGTTAATGACCTGGTCGATGGGGGCGGTAGTGGGTAATAGTATTCTCCCTTCGGATTTATGACCTGGTCGAGCAAAAATCCCGCTATTTCCTCTTGAAGTGCTTCTACGCGCTCCGTTTCTAGGAGCTTGTCCCACACCTCTTTGAACTGTTAAGAAGGAGATCAATATGCATGTGTATTAGTTGTGTGACTAGATATCGATAATGGTGTAAAAATTGTGAATAGTGTTCTGACAAGCGTACCCATTCCTGTATTTGAGATCTGCTCCTTTCGGACGCCATCATGCGAATGTTCTCGCAAATGCAGAATGCACATAGATTAGTCCCCTGCGCCTGCTTTAGGGCCTTTATTACGAGAATGGAATTTAATTTGATCAGATAATTAATAATTAATCAAGCATGATAATTAAAGATATGGCAGCTAGCTAGCTAGCTACTACTACTTAATTACTTACCTTGGGTCGAAACCATTTCAGCTATCGTTTCCATTCGCCTTCCGTGACGCTGATGAACCTTGCTCAAGCCCTGCCCGCCGACAAAGGAAATGAATAAAGGGGTTATTAAATAGTTCATATCATGAAATGACAAACTAAATAGGTCGAGATATATAGTTAATAATGATTGAAATTACCTGTTGACTATCCCAAACAAGATGTTATAGTCACTATTTTCTTTGAGTAGTGAGTCCAGTATTTGAACTGTTCCGGCGTCAACTTTAATGATACACAAGATCCAGTGAAATTTGCATGCACACACGTTTGCATGTCTTAATTAAGCGGGCATATGTAAGCAAAAACATGTAGCTAGCTAGTAGGCAAAAATAGAGAATTTGTAGTACAAGAAAGTGTGACTCACTGGAAGTTGTAAGGAAGTAGTATATCTTCATTGTATTTGAGGTGCTTCAAGAACTCTAGCATGCTGTCCTCTACCTGCTTTTCATGATGCTTGTTTATTGTCCATGTGTATTCATTAACGGTGTTTGGGTCAATGAACCCAATGTCATAGCGTCCACCTTTTCTCATTTCATACATCTTCATCCTGCATAATACCACAGAAAAGAATATAGTGAGGATAATTACAGGTAATGATTGATCAAAAGGATCACTATAGCTAGCTTGAGACTTAAATTACAGAAATAAATCACTTACAGACAATAGCAACTGACGATAGATTTGTCGAGTGTGTCTTGATTGTATAACTGAAATAGTTCAGAATACTCAACGGTCACAGGTTTCTCATGGTAGTAATGATCCTTCTTGACTTGCACCATGAGGGACTCTCGATCGGATCTCTTGGTAATGTCCATGTAGCATTGATGCAATTCATATATTCTCGTTGGGAGCTTCTTGACCTCTTCTAGCTTGACCAAAGGTTCGCCTCGGGCATATTTCCGTTTTATTTCCTCCTCTATAAGCACAGGCATGTCCTCGATCTCGAGGAGTTGTCCAACAGTGATTTTGAGAGTTTCAGCCTGCATTATATGCTCCTGGGTTATTACCACATCGCCCACCTCGGGAACGTAAACTGTTTGGCCACAATAATATTGGCCGCGCGTACAGTCACGTGTTGTTGGCGGCACAACAAGTGGGGGGATCGATTGCGCCGCCTGTTCTCCCAGCTGGGCAATGGTTTTCCCGCATTTTTTGACAGCTGCTTGTTGTTTGCTCGAGCTCGAGCTCGCCTCCTTCTGTAGACGTTGTCGATGTAACTTCCTGATGTGGCGCTCATAGTCTGTGTCAACAGGCTTAGGAGCTGGTGGTTGAGCCATACGAATGAAGTGGTCAACTACTTCCACATGCACTTTCTCCCTTGGCGGCGGTGGCGGTTTCGGTCCAAAATGGGCGTCGACTTCTGCCCGCACTATGGCATTGGTTTGCTCCTCGGTCCTGTCGTAAGCCCTCTCAGGGAGAGGAGTAGTGAGGTTTGGACCATATTTATATCGCTTGCCTCCGCATGTACTTCCTGTACTATGACCTCGACTCGTACCGCTACGCACCATAGATGCAGGGTGTCTCTTCTGCGATTGCTGAGGCGGCAGAGACGGCTGACGGGGCTGAGTTGGACGAGGAGGAGTGGCCTGAAGCTGTGCCGGACTTGCAGTGGCCTGAGGTTGTGCCGGACTTGGAGGAGGAGTGGACGTATGACGCTGTGTCGGACTTGGAGGAGGAGTGGCCTGACACTTTGCCGGACTTGGAGGAGGGGGAGTAGCCTCACGCGTTGGTGGACTTGGAGGAGCGGGAGTCTGCTGACTCGGTGGCGGACTTCGACGAGGAGTCGGGTGACGCGGTGTCGGTGGCCTTCGAAAGATGATGCAATCCTTTCTCCATAGGATGATACGATGTTTGGCATCTCTGAGTGTGTGATCCTCGTCACCTCCAGGAATGTCAAGCTCTAGCCCCGAATATTGGTCCGCCACCTCATCAACCACGACACGAGCATAGCCTGCTGGAATCGGGTTGCAATGGAAGGTTACATTGGGGGAATTTGTATAAGCAACGTCGTCCGCCACCTTCAAGGATATGTTCTTAATTTTGAAGTGTAGCTCGCAGTTAGTATTCTCCGTGATGTCATCCACGGGGTATCTATCCAGCATTGCGTCAAACGGGGTGGAACCCATGCTGCTTCTCGGCATGGATGGGGCGGTGGTATCCAATGCTGGATCATCCGCTAGCTGCTGCAGCTGCTGAGACCCCTTTTGCTGGCTAAGTGAGTCGATCTGCTCCTGCTGCCATTGCAATTTGATTGCCAAGTCCGCGTGCGCTGATTCTAGGCCTTGAAGGCGTTCATAGTCGAGCTTCCTCTGCTCCTCCTCCATCTTCCTCTTCTTCTCCTCCACAATCTTCTTTCTCGCACGGGTTCTGTAGTCGGGGTTCCAGTCCGAAAACCCCTCATACCACGGAATAGCGCCCATGCCCCGTGTTCTTCCCGGGTGTTCAGGATTTCCCAGGGCACGCGTAAGCTCGTCGTTCTCTCTGTTGGGCTCGAACAACCCAGATCGAGCCTCTTCTATTGCAACAAGTAGCTTATCTTCGGCTCCGTCCAGACATACCTTCTTGGAAACTTTGCCTGTCTTCGGGTCCAACTCCCCCCATGCGCATAGAACCAAGTCCTGCACCTGGGGGGCCAGCTCAATGTTTCTGGAGTGACACTTGCATCCAACATCTCTTTCTCAGACTTATCCCACTTAGGCATTCCCATCGCATAGCCACCTCGCCCCAGCTTATGGAACTTATCCTTTTTTGCGGCATTGGCCTTGTTTATTCTTGACCGTTTCTTAGATAATTCTGAATCCTTGAATTTTACGAAATCGTCCCAATGAGCACTTTGATTCTCTAGTGTTCCCTCGAATACTGGAGTCTTCCTTCCTCCCTTGATGTACTTGTACCATTCACGATTCTTGTGGTTCTTGAATGCAACCTCCATCTTCCTAAGAGCAGCGTCCTTGACTTTCTGCACATCTGCTTCTGTGAAATGATCTGGTAGGGTGAAATGTTCCATGAGAGTATCCCAAAGCAGACTTTTTTGTCTATCGTCGACAAAAGTAAGATCTGGACGTGGCTTTGCTGGCTCTCTCCATTCTTGAAGGGAGATCGGGAGTTGGTCCTTCACAAGAACTCTGCACTGACGAACGAACTTGTCCGCAATCTTCTCAGGCGCTAATGGTTCGCCATTAGGTTTTATTGCCTCGATATTATACTTTATGCCCTCCTTCAACTTTTTGTTCGAGCCTCGTTTCGTCCTGTTGCCTGAAGATTTGCTCGATCCGGATGGCTGAAAGAAGAAAGATCGATTCGTTAATATATCTTCAACTCATTTAAAACATGTGATGATCACCAGATGCCTGCTTATATAAATATATATACCTCTCCTGTATTGTCATAATCGTAGTTCATGACTTCATCAATTCGGTCGTCGCGATCGAATATCATATCACCCTCTCCGGTGTTGTTTAGAAATTCGGAGCCGTCATAATCTTCTTATTCTGATCATCATCTGGCCCACGTATTATATCGAACATGGTCTGTCCTCCCTCTCTGTCGGTATTGTCCGCCATAGCTTTTATTTAACTATGCCAAAAGAAATATAAAACAATTTAGTATTCAAATTACATCATCTCGAATAATAGATATAATCTTGAATACATTGTCTCGAATAATAGATATAATCTCGAATACATCGTCTCGAATAATAGATATAATGTCGAATACATCGTCTCGAATAATAGATATAATCTCGAATACGTTGTCTCGAATAATAGATATAATCTCGAATACATCGTCTCGAATAATATATAATCTCGAATACATCATCTTGAATATAATATATCGAGTACATCACTGGCTAGGTAGCTAATAAAGATCGAATACTACAGAAGAATCTAGGACACCCGCGGTTCCTGCGGCGCGGGCGGTGGACACCCAAAGAGAAGGAACCCTCACAGGATCATAGCTGAAGTGATATCCCTGAAGAAACTGCCAGGTATTGGAGAACCTGCCGCCCTCTAACGCAACCATGTAGCGATGGACGTGCTCGTCCTCCTCCCTGACACGGCGACGTACCACCTCCGGCGGGGCCGGCTCCCTCCGCACCGAAACTGGCCCACGCGAACGCCACCAAATGAGATCAGGGTCGACGACGGGACCCGGGGCCGGGTTCCTCATCAAGCGGCGCGCCCCTCCAGGCAGCACCTCCCAGTGCCATCCCGGCGGAGACCAGTCCCGGACATGGGTCAGTCGGACGTCGTTGCGGACGGGTCGACGGCGAGGATGCGGGCCGGGCATCGTCGAGAACAAATACTAGCTATATGCCCGTAAAAAGTAACATTTTTTTAATGATTGGATTTTGATAACTAAAATTTCTAACATTTCTATAACATTTCTAATATTTCTAGAACTAAAAAAAAGAAAAATTTCTAACTTTTTTATAACTATTTCTATAACTAAAAAACAGAAAAATTTCTAACAATTCTAACTTTTTTATAACTATTTCTATAAATAAAAAACAGAAAAATTTCTAACAATTCTAACATGTCTAACTATTCTAACAATTCTAACTATTCTAACAATTCTAATATTTCTAACTATGTCTAAAAAATAGAAAAAAATTCTAACAATTTCTAAAAAACAGAAAAAATTCTAACAATTCTAACTTTTTTATAACTATTTCTATAACTAAAAAACAGAAAAAATTTCTAACAATTCTAACATTTCTAACAATTCTAACATTTCTAACTATTCTAACAATTCTAACATTTCTAACTATTTCTAAAAAACAGAAAAATTTCTAACAATTTCTAAAAAATAGAAAAATTTCTAACTATTGGTATAACTAAAAAACAAAAAATGTATGTGTGTGTGTGCGCTCACCGGCGAGGCGAGAGGCGACGGGGGGCGGCGACGGGGACGGCGACGGGCGCGGTGATGATGGGGACGGGGACGTACGGGCCGGGGCGGCGACGACGGGGACGGGGACGATGCGGGACGGGCCGGGATGGGGCGGCGGTGACGACAGGGACGACAGGGACGGGGATGACGGGGCAGCGACGACGGGGACGGGGCGGCGACGGGGGCGGCGACGAGGGATGGAGACGTACGGGGGCGGCGGGCGACGGTGCAGAGGAGAAGAAGAAGATGAGAAACTGAAATTTTCGTAAGTGTTGTTTATATAGGAGGGGCCTTTAGTACCGGTTGGAGCCACCAACCGGTACTAAAGGCCTGTTTTGGCCAGGCCAAGCGGCGAGAAGCGACCCCCTTTAGTACTGGGTGGTGGCTCTAACTGGTACTAAAGGCCCCCCCTTTAGTACCGGTTGGTGCCACGACCCGGTACTAAAGGGGGTGCGCTGGCGTAGGTGCGGTGCGCAAGTTTGGCCCCACCTCGCTAGCCGAGGGGCGACCGCACAGGTTTATGAACCCCCGTGCGGTAGCTCTCTCGAGCTCCTCTCCAAAGCAGGCCTACTAGGCCTACATGTTCTGTGCTGCCCTGTTGGCCTACTGGGCCTTTACGGGCCAGCATCCTGGCCCAACAACAACAGGTTGGGTTTCTAGTCGTATGCAGGCCGCTCTGGCCTAGTAGGCGGGCTTTTTTATTTTTTTGCTTTATTTATTTTTGAGTTGTTTTTTTGTGTATTTAGAGTTTCTTTGTGAATATTTTTGCTTTAGGTACAAAAAATTACAAACTTTCTGTTAGTGCCCGTAGTTTTCAAATTTGAATAGTTTAAATTTTGAATTATTTGAAATTAGTGTGAATCACTAGTTTGTGAGTAACTTAACTTTAAAAATCAGTAAAGGCATGAAAGAATTTGTTTGCACATAAAATTTCTTCGCGTTTCAAATGCCAAAACACATAATTAACTACCCTAACTATTACAGAGATTCCCTTCTGGGTGTGGAACACAGAAGAAAGTGATGATAGTGAAGCCGATCACATCCCAGATCTTTGGGTGTGAAACTTTTTCTTCGCGTGTGTCCCTTTGCGCCGTAACCATGGAAAATCTTCATCAATTAACGGGATGCTTGGGTCAATATTCACTGTGAATGGAGCAATTTCATCAAACTTTTCATAATCTTCTGACTTGTCTGTCTTGTCATCCACTCCCATGATGTTTCTCTTCCCAGAAAGAACTATGTACCGCTTTGGCTCATCGTACGATGCATTCGCTTCCTTATCTTTTCTTTTTCTTGGCTTGGTAGACATGTCCTTCACATAGAAAACCTGTGCCACGTCATTGGCTAGGATGAATGGTTTGTCTGCATACGCAAGATTGTTGAGATCCACTTTTGTAACTCCGTACTGCGGGTCTTCCGTTACCCTGCCTCGTGTCATATTGACCCATTTGCACCGAAACAAAGGGACTTTCAAACCACGTCGATAGTCAAGTTCCCATATGTCCTGTATATAACCATAATATGTTTCCTTTCCCGTCTTGGTTTCTGCATCAAAGCGGACACCACTGTTTTGGTTGGTGCTCTTCTTATCTTGGGCGATCGTGTAAAATGTATTACCATTTATCTCGTACCCTTTGAAAGTCATTATATTCGAAGATGGTAACTGGGACAGCAAGTACAGGTCATCTTCAATAGAGGTGTCATGCATGGTACGTGTCTGCAACCAGCTGGCGAAACTCCTGGTTTGTTCACGTGTAATCCAGTCATCAGACCGCTCCGGGTGTTTGGAGCGTAGCAAATTCTTGTGTTCATCCATATACGGAGCCACCAAGGCGGAATTCTGTAGAACTATGTAGTGTGCTTCAGTGAGAGAATGTCCGTCCATACATATTATTTGTTCCCCTCCTAGCGTGCGTTTTCCATCTAGTCTGCCCTTATGCCGCGATTCAGGAACACCAATCGGCTTAAGGTCAGCAATAAAGTCAATACAAAACTCAATGACCTCCTCATTTTGACGGCCCTTGGAGATGCTTCCTTCTGGCCTAGCACGGTTATGAGCATATTTCTTTAAGACTCCCATGAACCTCTCAAAGGGGAACATATTGTGTAGAAATACAGGACCCAAAACGTTAATCTCTTCGCATAGGTGAACTAGGACGTGCATCATGATGTTGAAGAAGGATGGTGAGAACACCAACTCGAAACTGACAAGATATTGCACCAAATCATTCTCTAACCTTGGTATGATTTCTGGATAGATTACCTTCTGAGAGATTGCATTGAGAAATGCACATAGCTTCACAATGGCTAATCAAACGTTTTCCGGTAGAAGCCCCCTCAATGCAACCGGAAGCAGTTGTGTCATAATCACGTGGCAGTCATGAGACTTTAGGTTCTGGAACTTTTTCTCTGCCATGTTTATTATTCCCTTTATATTCGACGAGAAGCCTGACGGTACCTTAATACTGAGCAGGCATTCAAATACTGACCCTGATGTATGCCGTCTTTTCCGTGCATACGTTGCTGGTCCTCTCGTGCCTCAGGTGTATCTTTTGTCTTCAAATACACGCCCAAGAAGCCAAGCAGGGTCACACAAAGATTCTTCGTCACGTGCATCACGTCGATTGCGGAGCGGACCTCTAGGTCTTTCCAATAGGGCAGGTCCCAAAATATAGATTTCTTCTTCCACATGGGTGCGCGTCCGTCAGCGTCATTCGGAACAGGTTGTCCACCAGGACCCTTTCCAAAGACCACCTTCAAATCCTTGACCAATCATGTACATCAGCACCAGTACGGTGGCGAGGCTTCGTCCGGTGATCCGCCTCACCTTTGAAATGCTTGCCTTTCTTTCTTACGGTATGCCTTCTCGGAAGAAATCGACGATGTCCCAGGTACACATTCTTCATACAATTAGCCAAATATATACTGTCGGTATTGTCCAAACAGTGTGTGCATGCGCGGTATCCCTTGTTTGTCTATCCTGAAAGGTTACTGAGAGCAGGCCAATCATTGATGGTCACGAACAGCAATGCCTTTAGGTCAAATTCTTCCCCCATGTGCTCATCCCATGCACGTACACCTGTTCCATTCCACAGTTGTAAGAGGTCTTCAACTAATGGCCTTAGGTACACATCAATGTCATTGCCGGGTTGCTTAGGGCCTTGGATGAGCACTGGCATCATAATGAACTTCTGCTTCATGCACAACCAAGGAGGAAGGTTATACAAACATAGAGTCACAGGCCAGGTGCTATGGTTGCCGCTCTGCTCCCCAAAAGGATTAATGCCATCTGCGCTTAGACCAAACCATACGCTCCTTGCGTCATCTGCAAACTCCTTCCCATACTTTCTTTCGATTTTTCTCCACTGCGACCCGTCAGCGGGTACTCTCAACTTTCCGTCTTTCTTACGGTCTTCTCTGTGCCATCGCATCGCCTTGGAATGCTCTTTGTTTTGGAACAAACGTTTCAACCATGGTATTATAGGAGCATACCACATCACCTTGGCAGGAATCTTCTTCCCGGGGCGCTCGCCCTCGACATCACCAGGGTCATCGCGGCTGATCTTATAGAGCAATGCACCACATACCGGGCAAGCGTTCAAATCCTCGTACTCACCGCGGTAGAGGATGCAATCATTAGGGCATGCATGTATCTTCTGCACCTCTAACCCTAGAGGGCAGACAGCCTTCTTTGCTTCATACGTACTCTCGGGCAATTTGTTGTCCTTTGGAAGCATATCCTTTATCATTACCAGCAACTTTCCAAATCCCTTGTCAGATACACCATTCTCTGCCTTCCATTGCAGCAATTCCAGTGTGGTGCCCAGCTTTTCATTGTCACCTACGCAATTCGGGTACAACAATTTTTTGTGATCCTCTAACATGCGCTGCAACTTCTTCTTCTCCAAATCACTTGCGCAGTTTCTCTTTCCATCGGCAATGGCCCGACCTAGATCATCAACGGGCTCATCTGATGCCTCTTCTTCAGCTTCTTCCCGCATTGCCGGCTCAGCTTCTTCCCGCATTACCGGCTCAGCTTCTCCCCCCATTGTTGTATCATCGTATTCAGGGAACCCATGGCCAGGATAGCTGTCGTAGTCCTCTTCTTCTTCATTGTCTTCCATCATAACCCCTCTTTCTCCGTGCTTGGTCCAAACATTATAGTGGGGCATGAACCCGGACATAAACAGGTGGACGTGAATGGTTCTTGACGTAGAGTAATTGTGACCATTCTTACAGCA
The DNA here is from genome assembly GCF_003073215.2 of Triticum urartu. Lineage (NCBI taxonomy): Eukaryota > Viridiplantae > Streptophyta > Magnoliopsida > Poales > Poaceae > Triticum > Triticum urartu. Next base: position 69,909,531 of record NC_053022.1, on the reverse strand, counting down.
AGCACATGGACAAGGCATAAAACCATCTGCCCGCTTGTTTGCCTCAGCCGCAAGCAGAAAAGTATGCACGCCCTCAACGAACTAGGGAGAGCATCGGTCATCGTACATCCATTGCCGGCTCATCTTCATTACACAACACCAAATAGACCAAATTAATACAAGTTCATACAACACTTAAATGCAACAAACAAATAACTCTCTAGCTAAAGCATTTAAATGCAACAACAAATACGATAAAGATCGCAACTAAGGTAACAATGGATCCAACAGCATAATGTTACCAAGCCTCACTATCGATGGCATATTTTCTAATCTTCCTAATCTTCAAGCGCATTTTCTCCATCTTGATCTTGTGATCATCGACGACATCGGCAACATGCAACTCCAATTCCATCTTCTCCCCCTCAATTATTTTAAATTTTTCTTTCAAGTACTTGTTTTCTCTTTCAACTAAATTTAACCTCTCGACAATAGGGTCGGTTGGAATTTCCGGTTCACATACCTCCTAGAAAAAATTTCTATGTCAACTTGATGGGCATAATTTGTCATAAACACGAAATGCAACTAGTTTTAAAAGAGAATATATATACCACATCCGAATCATAACAAGGACGAGGGCCGACGGGGACGGATATCAAAACCATGGCACTATATGTATAACAAACAACGTACGGGTAAGATAATTATACGAGTAACTATATATCCAAATCACACAAACATCAATTTTTATATAAAATTTCATGAACAAGAGGCTCACCACAAGGTGGTGCCGGCGACGGGACGGTGCGGGTGATCGACGGTGGTTACGACGGAGATTTAGAAGGCACTAAGTAAACCACACCTACATATGCAAACTAAGTGTTATTTTTGACCTCAAATTGCATATAAATCAAATACTACCACATATATATATATATCCTCCCAAGTTACTAAACTCACAAATTAATCACTATGTAAAGCATTGCAAGAGCTAATATAGCAATGAGAGATGAAAGGACAAAGTTGCTAACCTTTGTGATCATTTGAATGGATGGGGGCCTTCAAATCTTGACAAATTTTGGGCAAAATGTGTGATGAGCTCGAGAGGAAGAGGGGAAGAACAAAGAGGAGAGGGGAAAGCAGAAGAACAGAGCGATCTCGGGTGGATGAAGGGTTTATGTAGGACGACCTTTAGTACCGGTTCGTGCCAAGAACCGATACTAAAGGGGTTGGAGGGGCCCCAGTCTGACAACATCCTGCCACCACTCTCATTAGTACCGATTCGTGGCACGAACCGGGGCTAAAGGTTCGCCACGAACCGGTACTAATGAAAGCGGCCCGGCTAGCCATTGGAACCGGCACTAATGTATACATTACTGCCGGCTCAAATACAAACCGGCACTAATGTGCTTCACGTTTGACCCTTTTTCTACTAGTGGGGTTTTACCTCCATCAAGAGGGCCCGAACCTGGGTAAACATCGTGTCCCCTGCCTCCTGTTACCATCCGCCTTAGACGCACAGTTCGGGACCCCCTACCCGAGATTCGCCGGTTTTGACACCGACAGGCGGTGTAGAGAACAACGTGCGAGATTGAGAACGATGATACAATAGGGAGCTATGGAAAGAGTCACGTCATATATGTATATATGGAAGGAGCTGGGGCAGGTACGCATGTGGGAGAGAAAGAAAGAGGAGAGTGGTGCACAAGGAGACAAAGTGTGCTTGTTTGTAGTGGGGGTGGTGTGTGAGGTGAGTGTGCGAGAACCACATAACTAGGGAGATAGACGTTTGGGGGCGACATATTGTGTGTATGGGAAAGATACACTCTACATAGTGTGTGTGCTTGGCAAAGAGAGATGCCGGGAGACCAAGAGAGTGGGGGAAGAGATGTGTGCATGCTCGAGAGACAAGATAGAGACTTATATTGGGGTCCGGACTTTAGGGTAGAGGGGGTGTTAATGTGCTCGGGTGTTCATGTCTGGGGGAGAGAACGACTTCTGTAATTGAGATATATATGGTCAATAGTGTGTGCAATCATGGTTGATCAATTTGTTTCAAAGTTTGGACTATGAGATAACGATACTTTTGAACATGTGTGATATACCTTAATGTACCAGAATTACAAACCTAAGATTGTAATTTTGGAATTCGACTCCATCATTAGCTTTTGTAATTCTTTTAAATGGAGGTACATTTTTTAAGCCGGTATTTCGTGATTTCAAATTCATATATCAAACCTAGAGATATACACATACGGGCATGTTCAAACTTTATAATCGTCCACTTTATACATACACATACACATTTTTTGCTTTTGTCATCATATTTAGGATAAACACATTTGGAATTTCATTTGAATTGGACCGTATGATGGTATTTGCTTGTACTAGCTCAATGATCCATATTTGAATTGAATAGACAATCTAAGTTTCGAGTTGGACATGGTGATTTTCAAAACTTGCACTCTTTTTGCGTGCAAAACAAATAAATTCTCGGCAATGATATCATAGTCGGCCGTACAAGAGCAGAACACTTATAATTTCAGGTGCCAAAAGCTTTGAAACTTCCCGCTCACATCAAAATATCTCGCGTCCGAAATTTAGCCCTGCGATATTCCTGTTTTAACCCTGCCACATGAACGGAAAATGGCTACTTTGGTAACTGCATTGTTTTCCCCTCTTTGCCCCCAACATTCTGCCCCAAAGCCCCTCCCCTTCCCCGCCCGACACCCCCCCAACCCTGGCAAGCCACCGAATCTAGTCCTCCGCCGGAGCAGTGGACCTCACACCCCGCCGGATCTACCTTCCACACCTTGGAACCCCCAACTGCCAACTCACCACTTCACCGGAGCCGCTTCAGCGACTGGCTTGTCCACCGCTCCAGATCTCCTTGACCGCCATCATGGTCCACCGCACCGGATCTGCTTAACCGGCGCCCTCGTCCACCATAGTGTAGGCCCTTGACTGACTCCCTCGTCCTCCCCATCGCTGGCCCTTCCTACAAGCCCTCGTCTGCCGCAATAGATCCGCCTCACCGAAAGCACTGTACACATCTCTTGCCGAAGCCTTCATCCAGTGCACCGGACCCGCTCCACGGATGCCATATTCAACTCCACCGGCCCTGCTTTACTGATGCCGCATCCTCATCAGGTTATTTTGATTTTTACTCCTTAGGTTTTTCTCTTCTTGATCGTGCGACTGTTCACTTACCACAGATGAGCTTTCTTGCATGTCGATAGGCGCCGCAACTGAAGCACCGGAGCCGCTGTAGCGACGGCGACAGCCGGCCCAAACTCAATCGCAACACGAGCACCATCGATGATACTTAGCTATCAAGTATGACAATGATACCCATACGCCACCGAGAATCAGGTACTATTATCCAACGGCTGGCGCCTACGTTCACTTTCTTAGCATAAGCACTGCACCTTTTAATTTCTTCAGGACATCATTTAATTTTTCATGGGACCCGTTATTTTGCTTGCCCCTGTAGGGCCGTACTTCTGGCAGTGAACATGTTACATGTGCTAAATTACATGCCAGTGCATATATAGTTAATATGCTTTAGTTTTGTCCTAAGTATTACTGTACTTCCTAGATATCAATGCCTACTATTTTACATCTTGCATGCTATATTTATGATAATGGTGTTGTTCTGATGCCACATGTTGGTTCCATCAGAATGCTTCATGTTCTCTATGCTTAATTACACATCAACAAACTAGCATGTGGTTCCACTGCTTTTTGTTTGTTTTACCCTACTTTTCTGATGCTAGATATTACATCACTGCTCCGAGCCTCTGTTCATTACTTTTTTGTGTGTTCTTGATCTTCCCAAGTTGCATGACTAATTTGATGCTTCTATTAATTATGGAGCTGCCAACCCCATCAAGCAAAATATTTGTTCTTTTGGGGCTGGCACCTCGAACAAGCATAAAAATAGAGGGAAGTGGATATATTGTTGTGTATGCACACACCCTTCTTTCATTAGTTTAGATGAACCATTGACGATCAATTCGAACCAGTGCATGCGATTAAATTAATTTTACCTAATTAGAGGGTGCAGAATAAACTACAACAACTAGATTTGCAACCATGGGATGCTGACGATATCTTCAAAGAACATTGCAACAACAGCGAGGCTTCACAACAACATATTTTAAGCCAGTGTGTTTTAGTACATGTGAAATGTAATGCGTGTGGGCTGCTTTCTTGGCTTGTGCCCTCAACCGGTAATCCTACAGAATTACAAATAGTTCAGTTGTGTGCTTTGTTGTATTGCTTGATTCGAATGCTTGTTTGTTACTTGTTATGCTATACCAGAGTTGGCCAATATGTCAGTAGTGCCTGCTGTACTATCATAAAGAAATGCATGCCTAGTTCATTTGAGTCCTTTACTTTTCCTCTGAACTTCATCACAAGACTGTCTTTGTAGTTTATATGAGGCCACACTGTTAAGTGCTTTCTCAGATTATTTCAATTGCGTAGATGCCTTGGCAACTTAAATATGGCGGTGGTACACTCCCTTTTAACTAGGGATCTCAACTGGGTCCCGTTTAATCCCGATTAAAGTCCACTAGTGGTATGATAGTTCAAAAGAGTTTTTGTTCTTTGAGGAAAATGAACTAGGGAGCTAGCAAAAACAAACTAGATGGGACTGGCGGATGTCATTTATTTGCCACTTACATCCCTAGTTTCATCTTACCATTTTAATCTCTTTTCGGCTGATGCTGCTTCAAACCATTTAAATATAGCTTGCCATGCTCGGAAATAATTCGTATGTCGTTTACCATGTAAGCTTACTGCCTGGATCATGTGATAACCATCTCTTACTTATGTCCAGCGGAAACCTTTCAAGATGCCGTTCACAATAGGATACAATGTACAACCTCAGAATCTATTTTTGGAAGCAGTGCGCCATCCATGTTACCAGATGGTGCTCCTGGATGTTTGGGGGTACGTGGATATATATAGGAGGAAGAAGTACATCGGTGGAGCAACGAGGGGCCCACTTGGGTGGAGGGAGCGCCCCCCTTCCTCGTGGCTTCAACCATTGTTTCTTGACGTCCAGTCCAAGTCTCCTGGATCACGTTCGTTGAGAAAATCACGTTCCCGAAGGTTTCATTCCGTTTGGACTCCGTTTGATATTCCTTTTCTTTGAAACCCTAAAATAGGCAAAAAAACAGCAATTTGGGTTGGGCCTCCGATTAGTAGGTTAGTCCCAAAAATGATATAATAGCATGGAGCAATCCAAAATTATAGATACATTGGAGACGTATCACACGACGGCCTCTGAGCCCATTCATACATGGTGGGCGCCAAACCTGGGCGGCAAAACACATTTGATTCAAGCTTGTTTGAAAGATATGTGTCTCTCCCTCCATTTCCCCATTCATCCACGGTGGGCGGCAAAGCAAACTCTCCTCGTCCGAAATCGATGTAGGCTAATATCCTAAATAGGGGAAGATGTGTAACTTCTCTCAGACGTGACACAACCGCCCTACTTGTCAGCCCCGTTCATACACCGTGGGCGCCAACCGTGGGCAGCAAAACACCCTCTCCTCACCCGAAATTGTTACCGGTAAATATTTGGGAGATGCGAGATTACCGTCCGATCCCCAACCGACATGATGTCCGAAATTTTAAATGGGGGATAAGTTTTTAACTTTCCCACATTTCAGACAAGCGCCTCCAAAAGTTTGAGATCCCCCCTCCCCCTCCATTTCCCCATTCATACACCGTCGGCACCACGACAACCTCCCCACTGCGGCCAGCCTCTTCCATCTGCCACCCCATCCTCCACCTTGCCGGAGCCGCTACCCCTACCCCGTCGTCCACTGCAAGAGATGGACGTCTCTCATCCACGGCGCCGGACCCGGATCCTTTCATCGCGTCATCTCGCTTCATCGGCGTCGTCGTCCACCTTGCCGTTGCCGCTCTTACGACCTCCTCGTCCATGGCAACAGGATTTATCCCCCGACCCGGCCGTCTCTCGTCTAAAGTATTCTTCCCCGCCGCCGACAGCCATCGGACCTGCAGCACCCTGAACAGCAGGGGCCTACACGGTGTCGCAAGAGAGGTGGTACTCTTCCATATGTGCTTAAGTTGTTGATCTCACCCAAAAAATAGATCGCAAATTGTTTAATGTACTTTTCTTGTCCGTACCAAATCGTAGTGGCTAGTTGAAAGCAGACATTGGTTGCGAAGTAGCTTTGTCCGGTTTGCACCTTCAGATCCGCCATGGCATGGTCACTGTACTTGTAAAGCTTATGGTTCCCCCCCTTGTATTAACTACCACCATTGTAGGTGCTTCACTTCTTCGTGTCGTGCTAGCACTGCTCCTCGAGACCTCAACCCATCAAGCGAAACAACATGCCACTCATAATTCCAAAGCTTACGTGTTGAAATATGAATCTGTTATGATGCTCATATTACTAAAACAGAGAACTTTTAATTGGTCACCTAATGTTCCTATATTCGTTTCGAAAAGCATGTGCGCCACCCACTGGTCCAGCTAGTTCCACTTTCCTGATTTTACTCTAGATGCTTAGGGTTTTCCCCTTTTATCTACTCTACTATGATCTGCACAGGTGCTTTCTGTCATACTAGCATTACTCCACCCTTCAAGCTAAACAACACAACACTCAAAATTCCAAAGCTTACTTGTTCAAATATGATTGTGACATGATACTGATATTAGTTAACAGACACATTTAATTGGTTAGCTAAAGGTCCCACTTGAGTTTGCAAATGCATGTCGTGACATATAGAGAGACAACAGAATTGCATTTCTTTGTCACTTGTTGACTGTACTTTCTTGTCCATACCAAATCTTAGTTGTTATTTCAAAGCAAACATCGGTTGCTAACTACCCTTTGCGCGGTTTGCAGCTTCAGATCTGACATCCCACTGCCACGGTCAACACTATACTCATCATGCTTACGGTTTCCCCATTTTATGATGACCACGATCAACCTACGTGGTTCATGTCATAATAGCACTGCTCCACCCATCGAGCTAAACAATCTTAGTTGTACAAATTCAAATATGATATTATGCTGATATTAGTAAAACTGAGAGATGTATAATTGGTCAGCTAAATGTTCCTACTTTAGTTTCAAAATGCATGTGAGCCACATATGGACAGACCGGAAGGAATAGTATTTCTCTATGCGCTCTGGTTCATCATGGGTGGCCAACCGACATTGTATAGAAAGACTTGTAATATCTTCAATCTGCTTGCTCTTCTGCTCTTCTTTAAGATGATCCTCTTCTCTTGCGGTCGACTGGTCAGGTCGAGTTATTCTCCCTTAGTATATTTTGAATCTGTCAGGTCAGGTCGACTTGTTCTTCTTTACTATATGTTGAAGTTGTCATCTGCGAAGTATCATCACTTCTGGAGCTATCATATTTTCAGTAGTAGGCCACATTATATTAATGCACACACCAAATTACAGCATGCATGGCACCTCTTAGAAGAATTGCAAAGATAGCACAAAGTGGTTTACAGGATGAAGTATTGGATTAGAATCACTTTTGCACTACAAAGATAAATCTCACTTGTTTTTATGTTTTCATGCATGTCAGGTATTGAACATTATCAAAATGAATATGAGAATGGGTGCACGAGAGGAATATTGCGGAACAATCCATTGGCTAACAAACTTGGCATGGTGGAGGATGGCCTATCTTATTCACCCATCAAGGTGCTTGCTCTGACTTGGCAAGGTTGTATTGGTCGCACATATTTTGCATCTGACATCTTGCATTACTTCTACTTTTTTAAACCATCTACTTATGTCGGATGTGGGGTTCCGGCAAACCCTTCAGGTTCGAACACTGGGGTGCGCGTGAAGTCTTTCCTTCCCACCAATCTACGCCCTAGCTCGCTAAGATCTCGCGGACGAACTCGACGAACTCGCAACACGGGAAAGACACAAGATTTATACTGGTTCGGGCCACCGTTGTGGTGTAATAACCTACTCCAGTGTGGTGGTGGTGGATTGCCACTATGGCTAATGATGAACAGTACAAGGGAAGAACAACCTCCTGAGGTTCAGGTGTTCTTGAGCTCGATGAGCTTGTGTGTGTGAGGATGGTATGAATGATCCGTCCCTTGCTAAGGTGGTGGCTAGTCCTAGATATATTGGCCCAGGTCCTCTTCCCAAATATCGAGCGGGAAGGGTGCCAACAATGGCGGGCTAATTTAAAGGGGGGCAGCTAGTACAAGCTATCCTGACAAAAGTAGTCTTCGCCTGCGCAAAGCTCTGGTGGTGACGCCGTCTTGGGCTCCACGATGACCTCCGTCTTGCCATCCTCCTGGTCTTGGTCTCATTGCACTGAAATGGCAACCTTTGCCTGATGCCTCGGTACTCCTCGCCTGCGCTTGCCTCCTTAGCACCAAAGAGGAAACAAGGACACTGCGCGCGCTGACGCCCGCCTGGTGCCCGCCTGGTGCCGTGCATGACGGCTCACGTCACGAGGGTCTCCTGAGGTTTGCCCCTCCTTGATATCTCCACTCCCCGTGAGCTTGCCTGGCTAGGCCACTCCCGAGGAGGCCTTGCGTCATCCGCCTCGCGAGGCTTGGACCCTCGCGAGGGTCTTGGATGCCTTGTTGATGAAGATGGGTCGCACGGCCTGCAGGCTCAGCCATGCCGCGAGCCACAGGCAGGCAAGTCTGGGGACCCCCGTTCCCAGAATGCCGATAGTAGCTCCCGGCCCAAGTTGCGCTCGGGCTTGGCTTCGCGGCGAAGCCAAGGGCCAAGTACGGAGCGCCGCGGGCCCCCAAAGCCCGCAGCTTCGATTGACGCGTGGTGCATGATTGGACGTGGGCGTCTCCGCTTCCCCATGTTGCCTCGGCAAATGCTTGACTTGACAAAAGGCTGGCGCAGGCAGTGTTTTGCCTTCACTGCTTCTTCCTCGCCTCGCTCCAGATCCCCTTTCTTGCTCTTCGCCGGTGCTACCTACAGATCTGCTCTGTCCTTGCTCCGCATCAGCCGCCCATGGCGCCACGCAAGGTCGAGACTTCCTCGGCTCCAGCTTGGTACGAGCCCGCTCTTGAGGCTCCCACCATCATGGAGAAGAGCCTCGCCTCTGTGCGCCCACTGACAGCGGGGGAGAGCAACGAGTGGGGGAAGACGGAGCTTCGGCTTGCATCCGACGAGCCGGAGCCTGAGGGGAGCACCTTCTTCCCCTTCTTCTCGAGCAGCGTCGCTGTTGGGTTGGTTCCTCCCTTCTCTGATTTCTTTTATGAAGTCCTCGACCACTACGGGCTGCAAGCGTTGCACCTCCATCCCAACTCTGTCCTCCTCCTGTCCATCTTCGCGTACTACTATGAGGCGTACCTGGGCGTGATGCCGTCCGTGGCGCTCCTGTGCCATTTCTTCTTCCTCCGTGTCAGCGAGGGTCACATCTTCGGATGCGCCAACTTCGTTGCATCTACAAAGGCCAACTCGATCTCAAGCACCGGGAAGAGGGCCGACAATATTCGATCCAAATGGGTCATGATGGATGCCAAGCTCGCCCATCCGTGCCTAATGTTGTCGACGGAGGCACCCGACAGGGGAAGGAGTGGCCCGGGGCGGAGCTTGTCGATGAGCGGGCATCGTCAGTGTTGGGACAGATGATGACTGACTTGAAGCCGGGCAATGTGAGGGCGGCCAAGATAATGGGAGCGATGCTCCTGAGGGAGTTCTTGACGCTGCGAGTTGCCCCACTCCAAGCGCGCGCCCCCCTTCTGGGAGCTTTAAGGAGGGGAAAGCAAGGCCCACCTAAGGCCGGTGGACCTGCCTGACGACGACCTGGACGCCGTCATGCGTCTCATAGTCAGAGACAACCAGGAGTACCCGCCTAGCGCCTTCATTCCCCTGTTCCAACGCAGGGACCAGGAGGAATTCGTCGCCTCCAGGCCGACTTTTGATGCGCGCGGGCTAGTGCCGCCGGTGTTTTCGGGAGCTCCTATGGCGCAGCAACCATTGGAGGTGTCTTCTGGCGAGTCCCGTGGAGAGGGGAAAGAGGAGGCGGACTCAGAGAAGACCCCAGAAGAGGTGGGGAGACTTCCCCTCTAAGCAAGGCCAAGATTCTCCGCGCCCTTCTTGATGATGCTGAAGCCGACGCCTGCCAAGGGGAGGGGGAGCAATCCCTCATCCCAACGAAGGGAAGGTCGCCGCTGGTGGTCTGTGGTGCCGCCTCCACCCCGGCGCCTCCTGGGGCTGGATCCGGTTCTGCCTCCGCACCGCCTGGCGCCGCCGGAGCCCGAACGCCTGCCCCTCAAGTCCCGATGCCGTCCGGCCTCAAGCTTCACAAGCGAAAGGTGGAGTACTTTGTGGTGGACCGGTAGGTGTTTTGAGCTTCGCTTTATCCCTGCCGGTACTTGTTATTTCCTGACGCTCGCCCTTGGTTGATCAGGCCGGCATCTTCGGCGAAGAAGAGGAAGGAGGGTACGGTGGTCGTGCCTCCCTCCACAGAGAAAGGAGGCAGCAGCGCCCGCATCTCCCTAGCCCGGTCGTCCTCGCAGTGCCAAGAAGAACCTCGCCACGTGGACTCAGGCCCCATGGCCCCGCTGGCTCTAGAGGCGCCAACGCTTGGCGCGGCTGACGATATCCCAGCTGCTCCGAAACCCGTGATCTCCGGAGCCCTGGTGACTGGGCCACTTCCTCCCTCTGCAACACCTCCACTCCCTAGTTCCTCTGCTCCTGCTGCTGTCTTGGAGCATGCCCTTTCGGAGATGACCCAGCTACAGGCGGATCTCCTGAGTGCGGACCCACGCCTGGTGGCCGGGCATCTAGAGCTGGGCTCTGGCTGGCTTCACTCCGACCTAGTGGTTCGCGCAGCATTCAGCCAGGCTGCTGCAGCTTCCGAGGAGGAGAAGTGAGGAGCCCCCAGTGCTGCAGGCGATCGTGAGGCGGCACTGAAAGACGCCAAGGCCGCCCGTGACCCCTGCCAAGTGCTGGAGGGCGAGTTGCAGAGCCTGCACGACAAGCACGCCGAAGAGGTACGCTTCCGCTAAGCGAAGGAGGAAGGGATGAAGGCCCGGGAGGAAGCCATCAAGAACCATGATGCTGAGCTGCCGGAGCTAGGGAGGAAGCAGGCCGCCGAGCGCAACCGGTTGGAAGAGTTGGAGCGGAAGATGGGGACAAGGGAGGCCGATCTGGATGCCAAGGCGTGAGTCCTGGACGAAGACCGTGTGGCCTTCGCCGATCTTGAGAAGAGGTCTCACAAGGCGCTGAAGACACACTACGAGCACGGCCTGGAGAGGCTGCTGGACACCGACGAGGACGACCCCACCTAGCTGCTTCCTCTCGTGGTGAAGACGCTTGAGGAGGTCGTCGATGGTCTCGGTCCCATGGCGGAGGTAGAAGCTCGCGTCCTGTCTTCAGCCGCACTGACTCGCGTCCTCAGCCATCTATACCTGCGCGACCCCAACACTCGCCTTGACGAGCTGCTGGAGCCTGTTGAGGGAGTCCTGGATTAGGGGGTCTCCGGACAGCCGGACTATATCCTTTGGCCGGATTGTTGGACTATGAAGATACAAGATTGAAGACTTCGTCCCATGTCCGGATGGGACTCTACTTGGTGTGGAAGGCAAGCTAGGCAATACGGATATGTATATCTCCTCCTTTGTAACTGACCTTGTGTAACCCTAGCCCCTTCAGGTGTCTATATAAACCAGAGGGTTTTAGTCCGTAGGACAACATACAATCAGACCATAGGCTAGCTTCTAGGGTTTAGCCTCTCCGATCTCGTGGTAGATCAAATCTTGTAATGCCCATATTATCAAGTATAATCAAGCAGGACGTAGAGGGCCCGAACCTGGGTAAAACATCGTGTCCCCTGCCTCCTGTTACCATCCGCCTTAGACGCACAGTTCGGGACCCCCTACCCGAGATCCGCCGGTTTTGACACCGACATTGGTGCTTTCATTGAGAGTTCCTCTATGTCGTCGCTGTTAGACTTTTCTCCCTGGACAGATCTTTGTATTCGGTGGCTTCGCACTGTGGGCCAACTCGCTTGGCCATCTGGAGCAGATCGAGAGTTATGGCCGATATCCGCGGAGACTTGATCTTCAACGGGTTCGAGCCCCCGCTTAGTGCGCCACACGGTCACAATGAGCATGATTTAGCTCTGCCATCGGACAGTGTCCAGGAGATCGCAACAGCAACCGCTCCGACCCTCAATTCGGAGCCAGTTGCGCCATCCATGGACGGGTGGACAGACGCCGCGACGGAGGCTGCACTCTCATCGGCGATCGAGCCGAGTATCGACCTTACTCTTCACAGGAGCCGTGACGCTGAACTACCGGATCCCTCCCCGGCCACGGACTCCGAACTGCCTGCGCCCGTGCCTATCGAATCCGATTGGGCGCCGATCATGGAGTTTACCTCCGTGTATATTTTTCAGCACTCGCCCTTCGGCGACATACTGAACTCATTAAGGTCTCTCTCCTTGTCAGGAGAGTCCTGGCCGAACTATGTCTGGCAGGATTGGGATGCGGATGATGAAGAAATTCGCCGCCCACCCACCACCCACTTAGTAGCCACTGTCGACGACTTAACCGACATGCTCGACTTCGACTCCGAGGACATCGACGGTATGGGCGACGATGCGGGAGATGAAGAGGAACCACTGCCCACAGGGCACTGAACAGCTCCCTCGTCATATGACATATATATATGGTGGACACACCCAAAGAAGGCAATGGCGATGGGACAGCAGAGGATGACCCCTCCAAGAAGCAACCCAAGCGCCGACGTCAGCGGCGCTGCTCTAAGTCTCGCCAAAACAAAAGCAGTGACACCGGCACAGGAGATAATAGCACTCCGGACAGTGCTGAAGACGACAACAATCCCCTCCAGCAAGATTTAGGGCAGGAGGATGGAGAAGCCAGCCGTCCCGAGAGAGCGGCAGATGGAAAAGCGGAGGATGATAATTACATGCCTCCCTCCAAAGATGAGGCAAGCCTCGACGATGACGAATTCGTCGTGCCGGAGGATCCCGTCCAACAAGAGCGCCTCAAGCGCCGGCTTATAGCCACGGCAAATAGCCTTAAGAAAAAGCAACAGCAGCTTCAAGCTGATCAAGATTTGCTAGCTGACAGATGGACTGAAGTCCTTGCGGCCGAGGATTATAAACTCAAATGCCCCTCCAAGAGTTACCAAAAGCGCAGGTTGCTACCCCGACTAGAGGAGGAAGCACCAAAACCTACATCTCCTGCATATGACGCGGCTGATCGGCCACCTCGTGGCCGCGATAAAGAGGCATTCCAGCAAAAAGTTCAGCCCGCACCTCGACGCCACTCAAATAAAAATGTCAAGGGATGGGGAAATACGCCAGACCTGCGAGACGTATTGGAGGACAAAGCAAAACACGCAAGATCGATCTATAGATCGCGAGCGCACGCCACTATGCGAGACGATAACCGTCACGCCGGATACAGTAAAAGTAAGTCCGGCCGGGCCAAACACACCGGACAAGACTCATTTGAGCTACGTCGCGATATATCCCAGTACAGAGGCGCCGCACACCCCCTATGCTTCACAGACGAAGTAATGGATCATCAAATCCCAGAGGGTTTCAAACCCGTAAATATACAATCATACGACAGCACTACAGATCCTGCGGTATGGATTGAGGACTTCCTCCTCCACATCCACATGGCCCGCGGTGATGATCTACACGCCACCAAATACCTCCCACTCAAGCTCAAAGGACCAGCTCGGCATTTGCTCAATAGCCTGCCAGCAGAATCCATTGGCTGTTGGGAATATCTGGAAGCAGCATTGCTTGACAACTTCCAGGGCACTTATGTGCGACCACCAGATGCCGATGACTTGAGCCACATAATTCAACAGCCAGAGGAATCGGCCAGGCAATTCTGGACACGGTTCCTAACAAAGAAAAATCAAATCATCGACTGTTCGGATGCAGAGGCCCTAGCAGCTTTTAAGCACAACATCCGCGACGAGTGGCTCGCCCGGCACCTTGGCAAGGAAAAGCCGAAATCTATGGCAGCCCTCACGACACTCATGACCCGCTTTTGTGCGGGAGAAGACAGCTGGCTAGCTCGAAGCAATAACATATCAAAGAACCATGGTACTTCGGATACCAAGGATGGCAATGGCAGGTCATGTCGCAACAAACATAAGCACCGCATTAACAACGACAATACCGAGGATACGGCAGTCAATGCCGGATTCAGAGGCTCTAAACCCGGTCAGCGGAAAAAGCCATTCAAAAGAAGCACTCTGGACCCGCCCAGTTTGGACCGTATACTCGATCGCTCGTGTCAAATACACGGCACCCTGTAAGTGCATCTAGTGCCACCCCTAGTTGGTTTTGGAGTATTGACGACAAACCTAGTTGAGGGACTAATGTGTTTGTGAGAATTGCAGGAAAACATAGGTAGAAGTCCCTCATTGATTCGGTTTACTACCAGAGATGACCCCTAAAAATGAATGAAGACATTGAAGTCAAAGGTGGTATATGAAGATATTCACATTGAAGACTATGACAACAGAAGACACGTTATGAAGCCTATGGAACTTGAAGACTTAGATCTTTCGTAGTTCTTTTTATTTTTGTTGAGTCATAGGAACCACCGTACTGTTAAGTGGGGTCCAGGAGAACCAGTCAGAATGACTGAAGTGATGCCTAAATCAAAAACCTATGTCTTCGAGTGAAGACAATGAGAGCAAATCTTGTCCAGAGCCGGACAAGTCAGCTTTGCTTGTAGCCCATGTAAAGTTGCCATGAGAGTTCGAAATCTGACCGTTGAGACACGTGTCAGTTCCTTAGTGACCCAGGGTCATTTCGGACAAATCAGGTCGGGTTGCCAAGTGGCTATAAATAGCCCACCCCCACAACCATAAACGGTTGGCTGCTCAGATTTCAGTGCACGGCTTTTGTCGTTTGAGAGCAACCCACCTCAAAGCCTTTAAGAGAAAATTCCTAGTGAGGAGAAAAGCCCTAACCACCCAGAGCCAGAGTAAATTGGGCATCACTTGAGTCTTCTTGTCTGTGCGATCTGAATACTTATTACACTTGAGGACTGTGAATCCTCCAGACGGTTAGGCGTCGCGTTCAGAGCATCCAAGAGACATTGTGGATTGCCAGTGAACGAAGTCTGTGAAGGTTTGGGAGTCTACCTTGAAGACTTACCAGAGTGATTGGTGAGGACTAAGTGACCTTAGCTCAAGGAGAATACGGTGAGGACTTGGTGTCCTGAACTGTGTGTTCAGGACAGGATGTCCGGGACTGTGTGTCCTAAGGTTTAAATACCTAGCCGCTCCAACCAGACGTACAGTTGTCACAGCAACTGGAACTGGTCCAACATATCATTGTCTTCAACGAGTCACTGGTTGCATCTTCACTTCCTTCCCTTGTTGTTACTTATTGTGAAGTCATTGCATGCTTGCTTTATCATTTGTCTTCACAACGTGAATGCTTGATCTGTGTGGCTTCATAACTTCTTCCCACTTGATCCTTATTACACTGAAGCTGTTTGTCACTGTGCTTTCACTCTGTTGAATACATGAACATGGCTGGCCTAGTGTAATCTAACTTCCGCTGCATAGTAATAGGCATAATCTTCACTGTTTGTCTTCAGAACTCCCATGTTTTGAAGACTTTCATAAAAATCGCCTATTCACCCCCCCTCTAGTCGATATAACGCACTTTCAATTGGTATCAGAGCAAGGTGCTCCCTTGTTCTTTGTGATTCTGTTTAACCACCTGGAGTTTTAGCTATGTCGACTGCAGGGATAATCAAAGTCTCCACTGCGTGTCCCGTTTTCGATGGAACTGAATATCCCTACTGGAAGAATAAGATGCGCATGCATCTTGAAGCCATTGACATCGACCTATGGTATGTCGTCGAGAACGGTGTTCCCAAGGCTGGAGAAGGTGTCACTGCTGCTGATGTCAAGAAATTCGTTCAACTGGACTCTACTGCCAAGAATATCATCTGTGGTCATCTGACCAAAGGACAGTATGGCCGTGTGAGTGCCTTGAAGACATCCAAACTAGTCTGGGACTGGCTCTCCAAAGTTAATGAAGGCATCTCAACCCAGAGAGATCAAAGAATTAGTGTCCTTCGCAATCTCTTCAACCGCTTCAAGCGAAATGACAATGAGAATGTCCAGCACACATTTGCCAGACTCACTGACATCACAAACAAGCTTCAAGCCCTCGGCGCCACTGAGATCACCAAACATGAAATCGTCAAGACGCTGCTGAGATCACTTGATAGTTCGTTTGACATCCTGGCCCTGATGATTCAAGAACGTCCTGATTTCAAGACACTCGATCCGTCTGACATACTTGAGAGGCTCAACACACATGAGTTTCAGCTTTCTGAGAAAAGAGATATCTACGGTCCAAACTATGGGCGAACTCGCGCCTTGAAGGCAAAAGCTGTCTCCTCATCTGAAGAAGAATCTGACTGCAGTTCTGATGATCCTGAAGACATTGGAAGAGAACTTGCAATGCTAGTGAAGAAGTTCCAAAAATTCACCAAGAAGAAAGGCTTCAGAAAATCTTCACGATCAAGCTCAAGGAATGATGAAGCTTCTGCTCATGACTACAAGAAGAAAACATGTCACAAGTGCAAGAAAACTGGACACTTCATCTCTGAGTGTCCACAGTGGGACAATGAGAACAGAAGGAAGAAGAAGAGCAAGGAATATGATTCTGACAACAAGAAGAAGAAGAAATACTCAAAGTCTTCTTCCAAGTCTTCATCAAAGTCTTCATCACACAAGAAGAGCTCATCTGGCAAGGCACGTGCGTTTGTTGGAAAGGAGATGGATTCAGAGGAGGAGTCCGCATCTGAGGAGGCAGAGGTGGAGTCTGAGGAGGAGTCTGATTCTGGCATTGCGAGTCTGGCTACAGCATACGTCGCCAAGTCTATCTTCAACACTGAAGACAATGACTGCATCACCGACACCGACGCAAATGACAAGAACGACTCCACTCCTACCTACTGCTTCATGGCACGCGGTGCCAAGGTAAACACACGCACTACTCGCTATCAAACATCTAGTGACGATGACTCTGAATGTGATTCAAAACCTAGCTACAAAACACTTGCTAAAATTGCAACTGAACAACAGAAAGCTATGGAACATATTCAAAAATTGTTAGACAGAAGCGATGATCTGTTGGGTGCTGAAATGACTCGATCTGAATCCTTAATTGAAGACATAAAAAACCTTCACGTTAAGTATCAGGAACTTGAAGATTGTCATGATACTCTCTCAACAACTCATGAAAGGCTTTCCTATGATTATCTTCAAAGGAAGCAAGAACTTGAGAAATTGAGAGCGGCTCATGAAGATCTTCAAAAGGAAAACGAGTCACTTCGCTCCGAACAGATCAGTCCCGCTCAGGAAGGATTTGAACCACCATGTCTTAAATGCATTGAGCGTGATAATGCTAATTCTGTTGCTGAATGTTCCACTGCTACTGCTGTTGCAATATCTTCAACTGTTGATGTGGTGACTAACCCCTCTGCTGAAGATACCACTGCTATTGCTGATGAGAATGCTAGGTTGAAGACATTGCTTGAAACAGGGATGTACAAAAGTCTTAAAGGACATCAGACATTATGTGATGTCCTCAAGAAGCAGATTCTGAACCAAAACCCTAGGAAAGAGGGTGTTGGGTTTGTGAGAAAAATAAATGCAGATGGCTCTTACTGGAAGCCTGAGCAGTACCCCAAAACCACATGGGTTGCTGCAAAGGAAATTTCAGCAGATCCATCCAAGTTATCTGGCTTCACTTGTGCTAACCCCATTATCATTGATGAATCCTTTGATGCAAACTATAAACTGTTTAAGAATCAGAATGGTGAAGTGTTTGCCAGGTACATTGGTACTAACTGCAGGAATGGACTGCCTATGAAGAAGATCTGGGTTCCGAAAAAGTGTTTGGAAAGTCTTCCTGTGAATGTCTTCATGACACCTCACTTGAAGAACACAAACCTCAGACCAAAGGCTCCATACGGTCCAATGGCTTCATACAAGTAGAGGACTCACCTGAGTCACACTAACGCAAATGTTATGCAGGGAAACTATACTCAAGCATATGAAAATGAGAGCGGATCATCGAACCGTGTTCATGTGACCAAAAATTATTCTGCTTATTCCTATGAGTATTATTGTCCACCTGCTAGACTGTTTGCTAAGGCTTCAAAGCCAAAATTCTCAGATGCTGCACTTAGACTTATTGCTTCTAAGCCACCCTTGAAGATGTGGGTGGTTAAGAAAGATTAACTCTCTTTTGCAGGGAAAGGTCTCCAGCAGAAAAACAAAATCTTCTGATGCTATTGCTGGGGACCTTAAAAATCTTGTAGGGCGCAAGATAAAATGCCTGAATGGCATCATTATGTACTTCGTTCCTGAATCGCATGCTACTCTCCCTATTAGTCCTAATCTAGATCTAAGTTTTCATAACCCACTGGTTCGTCAAATGTTTATGCTTCACAATTCTCTTCGTGAAGCCTATCCCCCTAACTGCACTGTAGGGTACGACACCAGCGACTTCAAAGTCTTTAGAATGGATTATTGACAGTGGGTGTACAAATCACATGACTGGCAGAAGAAGCCTTCTTATGGACTCAACATTACATCCATCCGACAAGAGCCACATCACATTTGCTGACACTGGTAAAAGTAAGGTATTGGGTCTAGGTAGAGTTGCAATCTCAAAGGATCAACACATGGATAAAGTCATGCTTGTTGAATCCCTTGGCTTCAACTTAATGTCTGTCTCAATGCTTTGCGATCTGAATATGATTGTAATGTTTGGAAAATATCGTTGCCTGGTGCTAATGGAATCTGACAAATCTCTAGTGTTTGAAGGGTATCGGAAAGGTGATTTGTACGTGGTAGATTTCTCAGCAGGACCACAACTTGCGGTATGTCTTCTTGCAAAAGCTTCAGAATGCTAGCTTTGGCATCGGAGGCTTGGGCATGCTGGCATGAGGAACCTCCATACCCTTGCGAAGAAGAAGCATGTCATAGGCATCGAGGGCGTCAAGTTCAAGAAAGATCATTTATGCGGTGCCTGTGAAGCAGGGAAGATGACACGGGCAAAACATCCTTCGAAGACAATCATGACTACTACACAACCCTTCGAACTGCTCCACATGGATCTTTTTGGTCCCACTCACTACTCAACTTTTACTACTACTGCTTGCCTCTATGGCTTCGTCATTGTTGATGATTACTCTAGATATACTTGGGTACACATAATCCTTTACAAGACTGAAGTGCAGGATGTCTTCAGACGCTTCGCAAATCGAGCTATGAACAATTTTGGCGCCAAGATAAAGCACATCAGAAGTTACAATGGCACTGAATTCAAGAACACTGGCCTTGATACATATCTGGATACTTTGGGCATCACACATGAATTCTCAGCTCCATACACGCCATAGCAGAATGGCGTCGTCGAACGCAAGAACAGAACACTCATTGAAATGGCCAGAACAATGCTAGATGAATACAAGACTCCAAGAAAATTCTGGACTGAAGCCATTGATACTGCATGCCATACAATCAATCGTGTTTATCTTCACAAGCTTCTGAACAAGACATCTTATGAAATCCTAACTGGCAAGAAGCCAAATGTCAGTTACTTCAGAGTATTTGGCGCAAAGTGCTGGATCAAGGACCCACACAACACCTCAAAGTTTGCACCAAAAGCACATGAGGGCTTTATGCTTGGATATGGAAAGGATTCACACTCCTACAGAGTCTTCAATCTCTTCCATTACAAAGTGGTCGAAACAGTGGATGTGCGGTTTGATGAAACAAATGGTTCACAAAGAGAGCAACTGCCAAATGTGCTAGATGAAGTCCCAGCTAGTGAATCAATCAAGCTTATGGGAACTGGAGAGATTATGCCTTCTGAAGCTCATCCTGAAGAAGAACTCATCATCTCAGCACCTGATCAACATGAAGACAATGCTCAGCATGAAGACATTCCTCCAAACAACAACGCAGATCAGCAAGAGCAAAGTCTTCGTCCTATACATCCTCGTGTTGCAAATGAAGTGCAGATTGACAGAATACTTGACAGCATCAATGCACCTGGTCCACTCACTCGTTCAAGGGCAACTCAGCTAGCAAACTTCTGTGGGCATTTCGCATTCGTCTCAATACCAGAACCCAAGAAAGTTGAAGAAGCCTTCATGGAACCTGAATGGATTCAAGCTATGCAAGAAGAGCTTCAACAGTTTGAGCTGAATAATGTATGGGAACTGGTCAAGCGTCCTGATCCACGGAAGCACAACATAATAGGCACCAAATGGATATACCGCAACAAGAAAGATGAGCATGGTCAAGTTGTCAGAAACAAAGCTCGTCTCGTTGCTCAAGGATATACTCAAGTGGAGGGCATTGACTTCGATGAAACATTTGCTCCTGTGGCTAGGCTTGAAGCCATACGCATACTGCTGGCCTATGCAAATCATCATAACATACTTCTATATCAAATGGATGTGAAAAGTGCCTTTCTCAATGGCAAGATTGAAGAAGAAGTGTATGTTGCACAACCGCCTGGCTTTGAAAATCCAAAACATCCTGATATGGTATACAAGCTCAACAAGGCACTGTATGGCCTCAAACAAGCCCCTAGGGCCTGGTATGATACACTCAAGTACTTTCTAAAGAGCAAAGGCTTCATACCTGGTTCCCTGGATCCCACTCTTTTCACGAAGACATACGATGGTGAACTGTTTGTGTGCCAAATATATGTGGATGACATTATCTTCGGCTGCACCAATCAGAAGTACAGTGAAGAGTTTGGATATATGATGCAAGAGCAATATCAGATGTCCATGATGGGGGAGCTGAAGTTCTTCCTTGGTCTTCAAATCCGACAACAGCGCAATGGCATCTTCATATCTCAAGAGAAGTATCTCAAAGATTGCCTGAAGAAGTTCGGTATGCAAGACTGCAAAGGCTTCACAACACCAATGCTAGCCAAACATCATCTAGGTCCTGACGACAATGGTAAAGAGTTCGATCAAAAGGTATACCGCTCCATGATTGGGTCTTTGCTTTATTTATGTGCATCTAGGCCAGATATCATGCTTAGTGTTTGCATGTGTGCTCGATTTCAAGCGGCACCAAAGGAGTCGCATCACTTAGCTATGAAGCGAATTCTTCGATATTTGGCTCACACCCCAACTCTAGGATTATGGTATCCAAAGGGCTCATAGTTTGATTTGGTTGGATTTTCGGATGCTGATTATGCTGGTGACAAAGTTGATCGCAAGTCTACATCAGGCACATGTCACTTTCTGGGACGATCACTTGTATGTTGGTCTTCAAAGAAGCAGAACTGTGTATCTCTCTCCACTGCTGAATCTGAATACATTGCTGCTGGATCTTGCTGCGCTCAGCTTCTGTGGATGAAGCAAACACTCAAGGATTATGGCATTTATCTGAAGCAAGTGCCACTTTACTGCGACAACGAAAGCGCCATCAAGATTGCCAACAACCCAGTTCAGCACTCGAAGACAAAGCACATTGAAATTCGCCATCACTTTCTCAGAGATCATGTTGTGAAGGAAGACATTGATATCATACACGTCAACACTGAAGAGCAATTGGCAGATATCTTCACCAAGCCCTTGGATGAGAAGAGGTTTTGCAAGTTACGGTGTGAGCTAAATATCTTGGAGTCCTCAAATGTCCTGTGATCCCCGGGTACCGAGCTCGAATTCGCCCTATAGTGAGTCGTATTACAATTCACTGGCCGTCGTTTTACAACGTCGTGACTGGGAAAACCCTGGCTTCAATCAATGAAGACATACATTCTAAGTGTGAATACATTAATGTGGAATTTGACTTCGGAGCGCCACAATAATTGTGCGCCGTGTCTGGGTCTAATACTTCCTATACGGTGAGTAACTCCACCACCAAACGTTCCATTTTGAAGTGTTTAACTCATGGCGTTACCTTGCAATATCTTCACATTGGTTTGGCTTCGAACTTAACATGTCTTCATGATTATCTTCACTACGATGATTATATATATATATATGCTCTAAGTGTTCTGTCCTCTGCAGCATTCACTTATAGCTATGTCTTCTTGGTTGAATCTTTTGAACTAAGTGAATGTGATCGGACCCTAACCTCTCTATGCTTTCTATCTCAAACTCTATCTCTCCAAGTCATATGCATTCTGTTGAAACTGTCGAATGTCTTCACTGTGTCCTTGTCAGCTGAAGACATAGAGACAACCATAAAAGTCCGTTTTTAATGCTCATTCCTCCACATAAGATCCGGAGAAGCAGGAACGACCACCCGACAATTTAGGCGTGCGTGGGACGTGGAACAAACCCCAAACTTCCGCTAACTGGCCACGCGTGCCTCAAATGCGAACCCCCAGGGGCACCTGCGTAATAGCACAGTGCCGCCTCTGAGTCTATAAATTCACACTTACCGCAGTCATTATCTCCTTCTTCCATCCTCGCACGAACCCTAGCGTCACCGCTAGCACTCGACGACACCGGAGACGAAGCGCTTCGCTGCCGCAACCTCTCCAACGCCGTCCTCACGCCGACCACGGACATCGTCCCCTCCGCCGTCGCCGTAGGTGTTTTCCGTCGCCAAGTTAGGGCACGGAGGACTGAACTGCTCGGCATCAACTTCCTTCCGTCTAGCAGTTCCAGTGTGGTAAATAAAACTTCTTTTTATAGCCTCTTTTGATCTCTTGGTTCTGTCACTTTCAACCATAAGAAGTTTCTCTTCACACCAGTTAGATCTCTCGCTGCATCTCATAACATGCCTAGTATATTCACTTGTGCTTCATAAAGTAGTTAGATTCCTCACTTGTACTGATCTATGGGTTCGTACAAATCTGGAACCAACTTCTTATCTATAAGTGAATGTCTTCGCACAATGAGGTCAATGTCTTCTAAACTGATTAATCTTCAAAATCTTCTAAGAATGCATATGACCTCTTCCCCTTCCCTCGCACCTTAATGCTGTCACAGGTACATGTCAGTGGGAGAATCCTTCGGTTCTCATAGTCTGCATTCATTTGCAGAATTCCTACAGCATCACATAAACTCTCCTGAAGCCAGTTCCTGTTTGTCCATAAAAAGAAAGCCTTTGAAGCCTTTGAAAGTTTTGAAGCCTTTCAAGTTAAAGTTTATGGCTTCAGTTGCAGTAGCAAGAAAGGGGGGCAGACAGAGACATGAGGGAACTTCCAAGGATCTGCCTGAAGACTTGGCAGAAATGTACAAAACAGATCCAGAAGAGAGCTATGGGCAGTGCAAAACCTGAATCCAATGGATTCGACGCTATTGGGCAGAACAGTGGTTCAAATACCGCTTCGTCACCCAGGAGTATGCTGAAAAGAATGCAATCAAGAGTCCATGGGGGGATATCTTATACAAGAACCTTGTACCCAGAACCAGAGATGAAGCCATTGCTCAAGGCTTCTACCCATGCATGGTCCAAGGACCACAGCCTGATGATGCACATCCGTCGTCACTTCTCTGGTGTCATGACGACAATCTCTTCAAACGCAACTTTCAGTTTGCTCAACAGTCTGCGAAGCTAAACAAGAAGAAATTTGGGCTTGACTTCAATCCTGGTCCCTCCTCACCAAGGGCAGATGGCACACGCGATGCGGAACCCAATATCATCGGTCCGTTTGCCAATCTTGAGGGCCTGATCACCCACATCTTAGTCCAAGGGACTGCTGTGAATGACCCTCTAGCTCATTCTGAGTCTGATGAAGCTCTTGCTGTGCCGAAGCCAAAGCAGACAAAGAAACCAAAAGCTTCGAAGCCGGCCCCTGCCTCAAAAATCTCAAGGGCGAAGCCATTGAAAACTGCACCTCCTGAAGTTAGTGTGCAGTCTGAAGATGTATCCCGCATCTCCAAGCCCCTGAAGGATAAGGAGCCCCAGCAACACACAGGCAAAGAGCTCACTGCTGCTGCCATTCTGCGCAGTGAAGCCATTGATCTATCAAGCGATGAAGATCTGGGCAATGACGCACTAGAACAGCTCATCAAAAGCAAGGAGGAAGTGGAAATCTTCAACAATCTGCCTCTCTTTGATGTCGCCATCATCCACAGCTTCATCGATGAATGGTTTGACACACCAGATATAAGCTTCAATGATCTGCAGCTGCCTGTTGGACTCAGCGTCGCCTTCCAAGGCGCAATTGCTTCAGAACTGGCCATTGCTCAGCGCATTGTTGAGCTGAAGCAGAAAATTCATCACAAAAAGGCTCAGTTCAAGAAGCACATGGCCAGTCTCAGCGTGCAGGAAGTGAGAAGCTTCAAAATCATGCTGCATGATCTCAAAGAAAACTTTCTGAAGAAGCGTGCTGAAGCTCAAGGCTCGCGTGAAAGGATGAAGTCATTGGCTGACAAATGTGTTCAAGCCTACAACGAGGCTGAAAAGCGCAAGGCACTTGGGCATCCAGGCATCGACCCCAAGATGGCCACAAAGAAGAAGAAGCAGCCTGCTGTGAGTGAACCAGAGGCATCAAGACAAGCAGCCACTTCCATTGTCTTCCCAACCGCCACGACTGGCTCGAAGCCAAAGAGCCGGTCAACAGCTTCAGAGCTAAAGAAGACAAGAGCTGCAGAAGCTGAAGCCAGAAAAAGGAAGAGCTCTGAAGCCTCTCCTTCTGCCCCCAGTAAAAAGAAGCGCAAGACTAAGAAATCTAGGGCTGCTCCCACAGAGCCCTTGATGGTTGAACCCCTTTCTGTCATTCACCCCAATGCAGAAAGTAGACTAATAGTTCATGAGCCTGCTCCCACAGAGGCACCTGACGCTGAAGATATTCCAGCAGCCGACCCACTAGCTGCTGAAGACATTCGTCATCAGGACAATGTGCAAGGTGATGCAGCCCTTCCTCAGCTTGAAACAAGCGAATCCATCAGCATTGGTCGTCCTCTGACGCTAATGGCACAAGATGAGTCATGGGCGGATCGCCCTCAGGAGGAAGAAGACATTCAGGCCCAGCCCACTCCGACACCACAAGCGTCGTCTGCGTTCCGTAGGCGTCACAAAGGTCCACGGCCTCAAGTCCAGTCTGCAGAAATTCCGGCTGCATCAGCCGAAGACAATGAAGAAGCACCTCCAGAACTCACTCCCTCGCTCCATCAAAATGCAGTTCCCCAAGAGAACGTGCCTGAAGATGTCCCTCAAACTACTAACACTGAAGCCAATGTGGAGCCCGCCCCACCAAATGCTTCAGCGGACAGTGAAGCCACTGAGCCAGACACTTCAGTTCCTGAGTCTGCTGCAGGTCCACAATTTGACTATCACATAGAGCACAGGCCTCATGTCCAGAAGCCAGTCCCAAGGCTTCCAAGGTTCCCAGGTCCTGCATCAGCACCTGGCTCCTTTGATGTAAACAGCTTCAAGGCAGACAACACATTTTTCGATAGCTCCAAGAACCCCTATTCAAGGGAAAGGATTGTATTAGACAGGTTCTGGAGCTATTCACAGCGCAGCTATTATTCTTGCATCTTATACAACCAAGGTCGCATCTTCCCACACAAGCGCCTTGAGGTTGAAGCTATTGCTGGTCTGCCATGTCTTGAGGAAGCTTTGGACTGCTTCAGGCAAGTGGGTCTGCTGCCGTTCGTGACTGATGAAGAGCACTGGAACGAAGAGCTTCTGCTTCAGTTTTATGCAACTCTCCACATCAAAGGCTACAACAGAGATCCTAAGACTTGGATCCTGGAGTGGATGACCGGAAATGTCCATCATGAAGCCAATGCATTCAATATCATTGAGCTCACTGGCCTGCCCACTCCAGGCGAATTCTTCGAGGAAGGATGTCAACTTCATTCTGAAGCTATTGAGAGCATATTTCAGAGACCTGGACCCAATATGAGTCAGATGCTCTCAATGATGAAGCCATTGCCTCAAGATGCACCCTATCCAACTGAGTTCTTCGTTGAAGACCTAGAGTACCTGTCCAGGACCATATATCATATTATCCGGCGGACTCTCTGGCCCATTAAGGGACACTCTCCACATGCCAAGATTGAGGGTGCAATGAAGACTCTCATATTCTATATCATGCATGGCAAATGCTTCAATGCACAGGATCTTTTCATACGACAACTTGCTGCGTCAGGCTCAGACTTATTTGGTGTAAAAATCTATGCCCCTTGGGTGATGAGGCTGATCAAACTGCACTCTACAATTTCGTATCAGCCCTCAGCCCGAAACCATCGCATCTTCCTGCCAGATGTGGATATCTCTGCTGAAGCAATATACCCTGAGCCTGCCAAGCAACCAATAAGTCTTCAGAATGCCGAACACCAGAGCTTCACGCAGAATGTTGAAGGTGTTGAAGCCATGTCCAGGGTCTATCCTATGGCTGGCACTACACGTGCACCAGCATCAACTGAAGCCACAGATAGCACAAACGCTCCAAGACCCAAGAAGCGTGCTCGTGTCCTCACTGACCGAGAGCTTCTTGTGGCCCTACACCAAAAGCAAGATAGGCATCATGACTGGCTGAAACGTCAGATGAAGAGCCTCTTGGTGGATGTCAATCGTCTTCGAAACCTGGCCACCAAGAATGCCTTCGTTACGCATGAAACTTGCCGTCGTACGTGGAAAGGGCTCTCAATGATCTGCACTGAAGCTGAACTTGAAGAGGATGGCTTCACAGAGCGCTTCAAATTTGACACCACACCTCCTAGGAGGGCTGTGATGCGCAACACACCGTCACTTGAAGACTCTGAGTATTCCTCATCTGCTGCCACCGTCACTGCGAGGATCATTGATGAAGATGATGATGCTACTTCACCACCACCCGCTTCAGCACCTCAAAGCTCAGCACCGCCAAACAACTCCACCGACCCTGCTGCGCCTGGGAACGCGTAGAAAACTCTATGTCTTCAAACCTTTTTGGTCATTCCTGACAAAAGGGGGAGAAGCATATGATGTTTATAGTCTTCAAGCGGGTCAATATGGGCGGGTGCCTTGTTTTGTTATACTTGCTTCGTGTTTGCAACTCTTGTTTTGCTTCATTTGGTTCTTTTGAGTTGTAAACACTAAAACTCGATGGTCGTCTGCTACTTGTTTTACCACTCCTTTTGCGAAGATAAATTCCGCATGTGCGACGATAAATTCCGCACTCATCTCATTCTGCAGACGTCCATTTTCCATTATGCATGTTATTATCTTCATATACTTTCACATGCATAGTAGATTGTCATCATAAGCTGAAGCTGATCTCCACAAGTACAACCTGCCATGTGCATTTGCATTCCAAAAGCAAATTAACTTATATGCACATCTTCAGGGGGAGCACTTGCAACTTATGATGACAATTCCTTTACAGACTTCACACTTTATATTCCCCGTTGAAAACTTCAACTAGTTTGTCATCAATCACCAAAAAGGGGGAGATTGTAAGTGCATCTAGTGCCACCCCTAGTTGGTTTTGGAGTATTAACGACAAACCTATTTGAGGGACTATTGTGTTTGTGAGAATTGCAGGAAAACACAGGTAGAAGTCCCTCATTGATTCGGTTTACTACCAGAGATGACCCCTAAAAATGAATGAAGACATTGAAGTCAAAGGTGGTATATGAAGATATTCACATTGAAGACTATGAGAACAGAAGACACGTTATGAAGCCTATGGAACTCAAAGACTTAGATCTTTCGTAGTTCTTTTTATTTTTGTTGAGTCATAGGAACCACCATACTGTTAAGTAGGGTCCAGGAGAACCAGTCAAAATGACTGAAGTGATGCCTAAATCAAAAACCTATGTCTTCGAGTGAAGACAATGAGAGCAAATCTTGTCCAGAGCCGGACAAGTCAGCTTTGCTTGTAGCCCAAGTAAAGTTGCCATGAGAGTTCGAAATCTGACCGTTGAGACACGTGTCAGTTCCTTAGTGACCCAGGGTCATTTCGGACAAATCAGGTCGGGTTGCCAAGTGGCTATAAATAGCCCACCCCCACAACCATAAACAGTTGGCTGCTCAGATTTCAGTGCACGGCTTTTGTCGTTTGAGAGCAACCTACCTCGAAGCCTTTAAGAGAAAATTCCTAGTGAGGAGAAAAGCCCTAACCACCCAGAGCCAGAGTAAATTGGGCATCACTTGAGTCTTCTTGTCTGTGTGATCTGAAGACTTATTACACTTGAGGACTGTGAATCCTCCAGACGGTTAGGCGTCGCGTTCAGAGCATCCAAGAGACATTGTGGATTGCCAGTGAACGAAGTCTGTGAAGGTTTGGGAGTCTACCTTGAAGACTTATCAGAGTGATTGGGCGAGGACTAAGTGACCTTAGCTCAAGGAGAATACAGTGAGGACTTGGTGTCCTGAACCGTGTGTTCAGGACTGTGTGTCCGGGACTGTGTGTCCTAAGGTTTAAATACCTAGCCGCTCCAACCAGACGTACAGTTGTCACAGCAACTGGAACTGGTCCAACATATCATTGTCTTCAACGAGTCACTGGTTTTATCTTCACTTCCTTCCCTTGTTGTTACTTATTGTGAAGTCATTGCATGCTTGCTTTATCATTTGTCTTCACAACGTGAATGCATGATCTGTGTGGCTTCATAACTTCTTCCCACTTGATCCTTATTACACTGAAGCTGTTTGTCACTGTGCTTTCACTCTGTTGAATACATGAACATGACTGGCCTAGTGTAATCTAACTTCCGCTGCATAGTAATAGGCATAATCTTCACTGTTTGTCTTCAGAACTCCCACGTTTTGAAGACTTTCATAAAAATCGCCTATTCACCCCCCTCTAGTCGATATAACGCACTTTCACACCCCCGACAAGCCAGCCAACCACACCAATAGGGATTGTTGGGTGTTCAAGCAGGCCGGCAAGTTAAATGCCGAAAACAAAGATAAGGGTTCACATAGCGATGACGAGGAGGAGCCCCGGCAGCCGAACACCGGAGGACAGAAAAGGTTTCCCCCACAAGTGCAGACGGTGAACATGATATACGCAACCCACATCCCCAAGAGGGAGCGGAAGCGTGTGCTAAGGGACATATATGCATTGGAGCCAGTCGCCCCAAAGTTCAACCCATGGTCCTCCTATCCGATCACCTTTGATCGCAGGGACCACCCCACTAGTATCCGTCATGGTGGATTTGCCGCACTGGTCTTAGACCCAATTATCGACAGATTTCACCTCACTCGAGTCCTTATGGACGGTGGCAGCAGCCTGAACCTACTTTATCAGGACACAGTGCGCAAAATGGGCATAGACCCCTCAAGGATCAAACCCACAAAACAACCTTTAAAGGCGTCATACCAAGTGTAGAGGCCCTTTGCACAGGCTCAGTCACGCTGTAAGTGGTCTTCGGATCCCTGGATAACTTCCGAAGCGATGAGTTAATCTTTGATATAGTCCCATTCCGCAGTGGTTATCATGCACTACTCGGGCGAACCGCATTTGCAAGATTCAATGCGGTACTGCATTATGCGTACATCAAGCTCAAGATGCCACGACCTCGGGGGGTCATCACAGTCAATGGAAACACAGAGCGCTCTCTCCATACGGAGGAGCACATTGCGGCCCTTGCAGCAGAAGCACAAAGCAGCCTCTTAAGGCAATCCACCAGTTCGGCGATTAAAGATCCGACTCCTTCAAGCGCGCCCAGATTAATCGGCAGAAAGACCGCCTGGCACGTTCCGAGCTCGCATAGCAATGCAGCCCCCACCCCAGTCCCAGCCAATCGGCAAAATCCGTGCCCCACGTACACAATTACGCATTGAAAATACCATGGGCACAGGTGGGGAGGG
Source organism: Triticum urartu (assembly GCF_003073215.2). NCBI lineage: Eukaryota > Viridiplantae > Streptophyta > Magnoliopsida > Poales > Poaceae > Triticum > Triticum urartu. The sequence goes on along the minus strand of NC_053022.1, from coordinate 69,879,781 downwards.
GGGAACGACTATGGCACGCCCCAAGACACGGCTCAACCGCACTAGGGGCTTCCCGCCTCATTATTTTTTCTCTCTTTCAGGACTTTAATCTCTGGAAACCCTGTCCGGCAGTACGGTTGCCGGACACACGATGCAACAACCAAGGAGGCAGGAAGCTACGTCGCACCACGGAACTCCCAGGTGGTCTCTGACAATGAGTGAAATACCTGCTTTACATACCATTCCTCAGCTTGCCCTTGGAGGGGACATGTCAAATAGTCCTACTTTTTGCTTATCGCACTACTTGTATCATTCTACTTTAACACACCTTTTTGAATAAACAATGCATAGCGCTAGACTATTATCGCATTCTCTATTCTTCTTATATATATATGTTCATTCATGACATTCAGCACCCGTACACTCTGGTACGGCCAATACGCCAGGGGCTTAAGCATACCCCATAATATGGCGTGAGAAGTCCGAACACTTTTGACAGTACGGCACCCCGAACTTATAGCATTATATGCATCAGCTCCGAATCATGTCTTGGGTCAATAGTTGGGTTTTCCCGGCTCCCATGTTTTTGTACCTTACGTTCCGCTATATCGGCTAAGGTAGCACTGGGAGAACTACTGCCATTGTGCCCCGATTCAGCTGGGCTAAGCACCTCAGTAGAGAAAGCTAAAACTGACTGTCATGATAAGGCGAGAGACTGGTCACTGTTCGAGAGGTTTCGAGTCCCTAAAGACTTATGCCGCTTAGAGCGAGGAGTAGGCTTTGTCTGGCTTAAGGCGTGTATAGCGCCCCGAATTCGGCCTTCCGAATACTAGGGGCTTCGCCAAAATATAAAATTATAGAATTCTATGGCTAAGTGAGAGTGATAAAGCATTATAGTCCGATTGCCTTGTTCGTTGTGCTGAGCACCTCCCTCGAAGGACCCAAAAATGGGAAAAGAGTGCTCAGGTTTATCCCGAACACCCCAGCACTCATGGCATGGGGGCAGAAGCCGACGACTAGCCATCTCTCAGATTTGATAAACAGCGGAACAGAAGGTAATATTTTAAGTTCAAACAAGCATTGCATAGCGCATATGAACAAGTTCATTCAAATATTACATCTTTCGCACACTCGTCCGCTACAAGACGGGCACCCTTTAGGACACCATCATAATACATCTCGGGGTGGCGATGCTCCTTGCCCTGCGGCGGCCCCTCCTTCACCAGCTTCTCAGCGTCCATCTTGGCCCAGTGCACCTTCGCACGGGCAAAGGCCCGGCGTGCACCCTTGATGCAAACGGACTGCTTTATGGCCTCCAGCCGTGGGCAGGCATCCATAAGCCGCCTCACTAGGCCAAAGTAGTTGTTGGGAAGGGAGTCGCCAGGCCACATCCGGACTATAAGATCCCTCATGGCCTGTTCGGCCGCCTTGTGCAGCTCGACCAGTTTCTTCAGCTGTTCACTCATAGGCATCGGGTGTTCGGTCCTAGTATACTAAGACCAGAACAGCTTCTCTGTCGAGCTTCCCTACTTGGCCTGGTAAAATTTCGCGGCATCCGACGCGCTGCGGGGCAAATCTGCGAATGCTCCTGGAGAGCTCCGGACTCTGGTAAGTAAAAAGTAATTTACTTTCACATGCTTGCTTTGCATATTGAGTGCCTTATGCGCCGCTATCTTCCTCATTGCCTCAATCTCCTGGAGGGCCTTTTGGGCTTCAGCCTTGGCATTCTTTGCGCTCTCGAGGGCCGCGGCAAGCTCAGACTCTCGCGTCTTCGAGTCAAGCTCCAACGCCTCGTGCTTCGTCACTAGAGCTTGGAGCTCTTGCTGCACCTCGCCCACAAGTAACTCTTGGTTTTCCTGCTCGGTGCGCTCCTTGGCCGCTTTGTCTTCGGCCTCGGACAGCGTTTGCTTTAGGGTCGCCACTTTGGTCGTGGCCCCTGGCACATTCATGATGATCCTGTCATTTCGCAATCGCATCTTTTCTGTGTATATATATAGACAAGGTATTACTTACCTTTGTTCTCCTCGAGCTGCCTCTTGGCAAGGCCGAGCTCTTTCTCGGACCCCTCGAGGTCCTGCTTCAGTACGGCGACCTTCGCAGTCAGTACGGCAGAGGTCAGCAGCGAAGCCTGCATACGCATATAGACATACTTATATTAGACTCCTACAGATATTATTCGATCCTCTATTCGGCTTTTCTTTGTGAACACCAAACAGAGCATCAGGGGTTACTGTCTATGCAGTAATATTTTTCCTATATTTTAAATACTTACCTCAAAGCCTGTTAGAAGGCTGGCACAGGCTTCAGTCAGTCCGCTCTAGGCGGACTGAACCGTCTTGATCACCGCACTCATAATAGTGCGGTGCTCTTCGTCGATGGAAGCGCCGCGAAGCGCTCCCAGCAGGTTGTCCGGTGCCTCTGGATGGACAGAGGTCACTGGCACGGGTGTCTTACCCCTTTTGGAAGGGGGCCGCCTGCCCGAATTCGGAACCACTAGAGGTTCCGGCGCGGTTTTCGGCTGAGAGCCGAACTTGGAGTCCCCGGGAGCCTTGCTCCCTTTGCTCCTGGAGTCCGGAAGGTCGCCTTGAGGCGCCTCCGGGACTGTCTCCCCCTGGCTCGGTGGACCTTGAGACAATACCTTGGCATTGTCCGTAGGGAAAGGGGAGGAGGCGGTAGGAAGTGGACCGCTATCCATATCCGATGAGTCGAAGGAACCGTCCGACGAGGATACGTCGATACGGTCTTGGGGCAGTCTGCATAATCATATTCGGCGTTAGGAAAAGCAGTGCGACAAAGGTATGCTATGAGTCACTCTGGTATCCGAATACTTATGACTTCGCCAGGGGCTTGGCCCTGAGCAGCCACTCGTCTTTGCCTTCGGCGGCGGTGGTGGAGCAGTCGGGAAGGAGAGTCCTTCCTTTCTTGGACCCTTCGGCCTCCTCGGTTGGGGCGGCCTTCCTTTTCTTGTCTCCCCCGGCTGGAGGGGGAGCATCTTCATCTTCCTCCTCATTTTCGTGGGAGGAGTGCGTCTCGGAGTTATCGGATGATGAGTTTGATACCACCTGGCGCCGGGAACTCTTTCGGGTTCCCTTGGCCTTCTTCTTGGTCTTATCCGGCACCTCATAAGGAGCCAGAGTCCGCATCTCTGTCAGGAGAGCGTCTGTAGTGTCTTCGGGCAGAGGGGCCGGACAGTCAATCTGCTCCGATGCCTCCACCCAGTCCTATTATAGGCATGGGAGCTCAGACCCCGCACATGGTTAAGCTATGGGAAATAAATATCCTACCAGGTGTGCAGAACTTACCGGATTCGCGGGGCGCTTCGCGCTTAGCCCGCGGTCCTCGGTGAGAGAGGGAGGGACCTCAGCGCCCTTGAACAGCACCCTCCAGACGTCTTTGTGCGTCGTGTCAAAGATCTCGCTTAGAGTCTGGTGCCGGGCCGGGTCGAACTCCCATAAGTTGAAATCCCGTTGTTGGCACGGGAGGATCCGGCGGAAGAGCATGACGTGGACTATGTTGACAAGCTTAAGTTTCTTGCTTGTCATGTTCCGGATACACTTCTAGAGTCTGTCCATCTCCATCGATGAACCCCAGTACAGGCCCTTGTCCTTCCAGGAAGTGAGCCGCGTGGGGATTCCGGATCGAAACTCGGGGGCCGCTACCCAGTTGGTGTGGCGCGGCTCAGTGATGTAGAACCACCCCGATTGCCACCCCTTTACGGTCTCCATGAAGGAGCCCTCAAGCCATGCAACATTGGGCATTTTGCCCACCATGGCTCCGCCGCATTCATCTTGTTGGCCGCCTACAACCTTCGGCTTGATATTGAAGGTCTTCAGCCATAGGCCGAAGTGGGGCTGGATGCGGAGGAAAGCCTCGCACACAACGATGAACGCCAAGATGTTGAGGATGAAATTCGGGGCCAGATCATGAATGTCCAGCCCGTAGTAGAACATGAGGCCGCGGATGATTGGATGGAGGGCAAACTCCAATCCGTGGACGAAGTGGGGGAGGAAAACCACACTTTCGTGAGGTTCTGGGGTAGGGACGACCTGCCCCGCGGCTGGCAGCCGGTGCACGATGTCCGCGGCTAAGTATCTGGCTCCACGTAACTTTTTGATGTGCCCCTCTGTGACGGAGGAGGCCATCCACTTGCCTCCCGCTCCGGACATGTTTGGAGAGAGTTGAGGAGGAGGATGCGGACTTGGGCGCTGGAGCTCGAGTGCGCGAGAATGGATGAGTAAGGAGGAAGAAGGCGTGGGTAGAAAAAGGTGAGATCTTATCCCTTTATAAGGACGGACTAAACTATGCGCCCCCACTAGCCTGGTAAAACTCGCTTATCCCCCAAGCGCTGTAATTGATTGCGTGGTTGGGTTACCCACTTCCGTATTGATGAGAATCCCGTAATAAGTGGAACATCATCTCTACTTTGACAAGACGTGTCAAGAAAACGCCTCGCGTTATGTGCGGGTCTGGTTAAAGAAAAACGGTTTGAATAATTACCGGGCCATGACATGATGTCATGCTGCCAAAACGTGTCAGCAGATTAGATTTGTGGAAATGTTATTCTCTCTACGGTGGTATGTGGAACTTATTTTGCAGGGTTGGACACTATCCTTGTATTCAAAATCTTCCGTGGTGTATTCGGATGAGGAACCCGCCTTGCAATGCCGAAGAAAACACTGCGCGACGGCCTCATCGTCATTGAAGCCTGGTTCAGGGGCTACTGAGGGAGTCCTGGATTAGGGAGTCTCCGGATAGCCGGACTATATCCTTTGGCCGGATTGTTGGACTATGAATATACAAGATTGAAGACTTTGTCCCGTGTCCGGATGGGACTCTACTTGGCGTGGAAGGCAAGCTAGGCAATACAGATATGTATATCTCCTCCTTTGTAACTGACCTTGTGTAACCCAAGCCCCTTCCGATGTCTATATAAACTGGAGGGTTTTAGTTCGTAGGACAACATACAATCAGACCATAGGCTAGCTTCTAGGGTTTGGCCTCTCCGATCTCGTGGTAGATCAACTCTTGTAATACCCATATTATCAAGTATAATCAAGCAGGACGTAGGGTTTTACCTCCATCAAGAGGGCTCGAACCTGGGTAAAACATCGTGTCCCCTGCCTCCTGTTACCATCCGCCTTAGACACACAGTTCGGGACCCCCTACCCGAGATCCGCCGGTTTTGACACCGACACCTCTGGCTGAAGATCACTGCGAAGCCGCCGCTGCAGCTATTGAAGGTCAAGTGGAGGCTTTGCTGGGGAAGTTCCGTGGCTTTGTCTCCGATCTTCTATCTGGCGATGCCGCGGATACTGTGGCTGAAGGTGTGTAAGTGCATCTAGTGCCCCTTAGTGATTTTGGTGTATTGAAGACTTATAGGTTAAGGGACTAATGCGTTTGTGAGTGTACACAGGTCTATAAGTCTATGAGGAGTTTGATATTTACAGAGAAAGTCGACCCCTAAAAACTCGACTGAAGACTTTGAATTTATGAAGACTTTCTGAAGACTCTGAAAGTGACGAAATTGGTGTGACCTTGAAGACTTGGTATTCATTTGAGGAACATGAAGCGTGAAGACTTTTGTTTCGTAGTTTCATTTTCTCTTTCTTGAGTCATAAGAAACACCGTACTGTTAAAGGGGGTCGAGGAAATACTAAGGAATATTTTCCATGTGATGCTCAACTCAAAATCCTACACCTACATTTCCCTTCGAGTGAAGCAATTGGAAATCTCATAGGAATTTGTCCTGACTGAGGAGTTAGGAAGTCGCCAGTGCGGATTGCCTACATAGTGTGGAACATGATCGCCCTGAGGATTTTGGTACTCAAAATTCTGACCGTTGCTGTGCTATGCGCCAGCTGTCCCAAAATATCTACCCACCTAACGGTCATATCATTGAAGGGCATTTATGTCTTATCATGTCGGGCTGCTCCCTAGGCTATAAATAGCCTCCCCTACAACCAATAGTTGGTTGGTTGCTCTGAGAGAAACTGACACTTGTCATTTGAGAGCATCCCATCCTCCGAGGACTTTGAGCGAAAATCATCAAGTGAGGAAAACCCAGACCCAAACACCTACAAACCCCAAGTGATTGAGCATCACTGAAGAGATTGATCCTGCGTGGATCCGACGCTTGTTACCTTTGAAGATTGTGCTTCTTCCAGACGGTTAGGAGTCAAGGTCTAGAGCATCCAAGAGGAATTGTGGATCACCGAGTGACTAAGTTTGTGAAGGTTCGGAAGTCACCTGAAGACTTACCACGAGTGATTGGGCGAGGTCTGTGTGACCTTAGCTCAAGGAGAATACGGTGAGGACTGTGTGTCCGGGACTGTGTGTCCTCAGGTTTAAATACCTAGCCGCTCCAACCATATGTACAACTAAGACATCAGTTGGAACTGGTCTACCAAATCATTGTCTTCATAGCTCACTGGTTCTATTTCCTCAACTCTTTCATTTCCTCATATCTGTGTTTGAAGACTTTGACTGAAGACTTTCTCAATTTCCTCAGTTCAATTTCTTCAGTCGGTTTGTCTTCATCCTGTGTTATCCTGTGCTTACGCTTTCTGTACTCCGTGCCTGTCTTCATTTCATCATGATGACTATGCTTGTGTTCTGTTATGTTTACTTTTGAGTACTTATTCCGCTGCTAGTAGTTCTTCGCTAAGGAATTTCCTCACCTACAAATTCCTCAGTGAAGAATTCATAAAAATCGCCTATTCACCCCCCTCTAGTCGATATAATGCACTTTCAATTGGTATCAGAGCAAGGTACTCCCTTGTTCTATGTGATTTTGGTTTAACCGCCTGGAGTTTTAGTTATCTCGACCGCAGGTATGATCAAGGTCTCTGCTGGGTGTCCTACCTTCGATGGGACGGACTACCCCTACTAGAAGAATAAGATACGAATGCATCTTGAGGCAATTGATAACGATCTCTGGTATGTTGTGGAAAATGGTGTTCCCTCAGTCACACCTTCTCTGAATGATGCTGATGTGAAGAGATTCAAGCAACTCGATTCTCAAGCAAAGAATATCATATGTGGCCATTTGCGCAAAGGACAATATGGAAGAGTGAGTGCTTTGGAAACTGCTAAGCTTATCTGGGATAGACTGTCCAAGGTGAATGAAGGAGTCTCAACACAGCGTGACTCTCGAGTTGATGTTCTTCGCAATCTCTTCAACCGCTTCAAAAGACTCGACAATGAAAATGTTCAACAAACCTTCGATCGCGCACTAACATCTCAAATGAGCTTCAAGCACTTGGTGCCACTGACATCACTGACCATGAGGTGGTGAAGAAATTGCTAAGATCGCTTGATTTCTCATTTGATACTCTGGCATTGATGATACAAGAACGTGCTGATTACAAGTCACTTGATCCCGCTGATATCCTCGAGAGGCTAAATACTCATGAGCTCTAGCTTGCTGAAAAGAGAGATCTCTATGGTTCGAGCTATGGCAGATCACGTGCACTGAAGGCCAAGGCAGTATCTGAGTCCGAAGATGAAGACTCTGGTAGCAGCCTTGGTGATCCTGAAGAACTAAGCCATGAGCTAGCACTGCTCGTGAAGAAATTCCAGAAGTTCTCAAGACGTGGTCGCTTTGGAAGACCCTCAAGGAGGAATGATTCCTCATCCAGTGACTACAAGAAGAGGCTTTGTCACAAATGCAAGAAACCTGGACATTACATTCAAGATTGTCCTTAGTGGGAAAAGGAACCAAAGAAGAAGAAATACAAGGATTACAGTTCTGATGATGCGAAGAAAAAGAAGAAATCCTCAAAATCTTCATCATCAAAATCCTCAAAGTCTTCATCTCACAAGAAGAGCAGCTCCAAGAAGGCTCGGGCATTCATTGGCAAGGAAATGGACTCTGAGGCCGAATCTGAAGAAAATGAGGAAGAGGAGGCATCTTAGGAGTCCGAATCTGGTGTGGCGAGCCTAGCCCTCGCTACTGCATTTGTCAGCAAGTCTATCTTTAACTCGAAAGAAAATGACCTCACCAACAAAGCTGATGAAGGAAATGATGACTACGCTCCCACCTATTGCTTCATGGCAAAGGGTGCCAAGGTACTCAAATATATCTCCTCTGAATCAAGTGAGAATGAATCTGATGAAAACCTGAAGCCCAGCTATTCTAAACTTTCTAAGATTGTTGTAGAACAACAAAGGGCTTTTGAAAAGGTTCAAAACATGCTAGACAAAAGTGATGATATGTTGGGTGAAGAAATGGATCGCACTAAAGCCTTGACTAAAAATCTTCAGACACTTCAGACTAGGTTTGACAACCTTCAAGGTCATCATAACACTCTCTTATCTGATCATGAGATGCTTTCTTATGATTTTCTTCAAAGAAAGCAAGATCTTGAAAGGCTAAGAGTGAGTTATGAAGATCTTCAGAAGGAGTGTGATTCATTACTTGCTCAACAGATCAAGGCTACTCAGGAAGAATTTGTTCCTCCTTGTTTGAAATGCATTGAACGTGAATCTGCTAATTCTTCACCTGAATGTTCAAATGCATCTAATGCTACAAATTCTTCACCTGCCTCTGCTATCACTAATTCCTCATCTGAGGACACTCCTAGTATCACTGACGATGCAGGGCTGAAGGAATTGTACATGACAGGCATGTACAAAAGCCTCAAAGGGCATCAGACTCTTTGTGATGTTCTTAAAAAGAAGATCCTCAACAGGAACCCTAGGAAAGAGGGTATTGCCTTTGAGAGGAAACTCAATGCTGATGGTACATATTGGAAGCCTGATCAGTACCCCAAAACCTCATGGGTTGCTGCACAGAGACCTCCAGTTGATCCATCTAACTTATCTGGATTTGCATGTGAATATCCTCGTTCTGATGATGAGTCATTTGACTCCAACTATAAACTGTTCGAAAATCAGAATGGTGAAGTATTTGCTTGATATGTTGGCACTAACTGCAGGAATGGTTCCCCTATGAAGAAAATCTGGGCTCCCAAAAGGTGCCTTGAAAGTCTTTAGGTGAATGTCCTCAGGACACCACCTGTGAAGAACAGGAACCCCAGATCAAATTCTTCACATTGACCAAATTCCTCAAAAGGATCAAATTCCTCACACAATTATCATCGTGCTAACAACTCTGTTTCGCAGGGAAGAGCTAAGGGCTATGAATATGAGCATTATTCTTCTAATCATCATGTTCATAAGTCCTCGAAGAATTTCTCTGCTTATTCATATGCTTATCCTAACTCCTCTTATGTGAAACAAAATGGACTGGCTTCTATGCCACCTTTCTCGTATGGAGCTCGCAGAGTGATGAACTCTTTGCCACCCCTTCAGATGTGGGTGGTGATGAAAAAGAACTAATCTCTTCTGCAGGGTCAGGTCTCCAGACGTACGTAATCATCTGAAGAATTTGCTGGAGACCTGAGTGTGCCTGATAGGACACAGTCTAACCATGAAGAAATGAACTTTCATTTCTAACGTCCTCATACTGCTTTATCTGTTTTATTGCTTGATGAAATTGATCTGATGAATTGATGTCATATTCTTCACTGATGAAGTATATGAGTTCGTAAGCTGCACTAATTCATCTGCAGGATAATCAACCCAAAGCCACAGAGTGGTTCCTCGATAGTGTATGTACAAATCACATGACTGGTGACAAGAATCTATTGATGGATGCTCCGTTATCTCTGTCGCATCTGAAGCATATCATCTTTGCTGACAAAGGCAAAAGTCAGGTATTGGGTCTAGGTAAGGTTGCGATCACAAAGGATTGACACATGGACAAAGTCATGCTTGTCGAGTCCTTAGGATACAACCTCATGTCTGTCTCAATGCTTTGTGATCTTGATATGGTTGTTGTCTTTGGCAAGTACCGTTGTGTTGTGGTTATGGAAGCTGACAATTCCAAAGTCTTCGAAGGCTTTAGGAGAGGAGACCTGTATATTGTTGATTTCTCTACAGGACCACAACCAGCCGTGTGCCTACTTGCAAAAGCTTCAGAAGGTTGGCTCTGGCATCGACGACTTGGTCATGCAAGCATGAGGAATTTGCACACGCTTGTGAAGAAGAAGCATGTCATTGGCATCAAGAATGTCAAATTCCTCAAGGATCACTTGTGCGGAGCCTATGAAGCTGGGAAGATGACAAAGGCTAAGCATCCAGCGAAAACTATCATGACCACCACTCGTCCATTTGAATTGCTTCACATGGATCTCTTCGGTCCTAACCATTATTCTGCAGTCTCAAATGAGGCATCTCAATATGGATTTGTTATTGTTGATGATTACTCTCGATACACATGGGTACACATTGTTACTTACAAACATGAAGTGCAGGAAGTCTTCAAACGATTGTCCTCGAGGGCTTCAACCAACTTTGGTGTGAAGATCAAGCACATCAGAAGTGACAATGGAACTGAGTTCAAGAATTCTAGTCTTGATGACTATCTTGATGAACTTGGTATTACTCATGAGTTATCTTCTCCTTATACTCCTCAGCAGAACGGCGTCGTGGAGCGCAAGAACAAGACTCTTGCTGAGATGCCTCACACTATGCTTGATGAATACAAAACGCTTCGTCGTTTCTAGATTGAGGCAATTGATACTGCATGCCACATCATCAACGGAGTATATATTCATAAATTCCTCAAGAAGACTACCTATGAACTCCTCGCTGATAAGAAACCCAATGTAAGTTATTTCAAAGTCTTTGGTGCTAAATGTTGGATTAGAGATCCTCATCACAACTCAAAATTTTCACCAAAAGCACATGAAGGTTTTATGCTTGGTTACGGAAAGGACTCGCACACCTACAGAGTCTTCAACAACGTTCTTCACAAGGTTGTTGAAACTGTAGATGTGTGGTTCGATGAAACTAATGGCTCGCAAAGAGAGCACCTACCTACTGTGATAGATGAACTAGCACCTGAGGAAACTACCAAGTTCAAGGCTACTAAGGATGTGATTCCTACTGAAGAATCTGCTGAAGAATTCATTCCAGAACATGAAGACCGTCGAGCTAATGCACATGAAGAAAATACTGAAGAAAATGGTGCTGAAGAAAATGCTGATCAAATTCATCAATGACAACCAAATCATCCTCGCATTGCAAAAGAAGTGCAAGTTGAAAAGATCATCAATGACATTAAAGCGCCAGGTCCTCTCACACACTCAAAAGATTCACATTTATCTAACTTTTGTGGGCACTATGCTTTTGTCTCTATCACAGATCCCACTAAAGTAGATGAAGCATTTCTGGAGCCTGAGTGGATTCAGGCCATGTAAGAAGAATTACATCAGTTTGAGCTCAACAACGTCTGGGAACTGGTCAAACATCCAGATCCTCGCAAGCACAATATCATTGGCACAAAATGGATCTATCGCAACAAGCAAGACGAAAATGGCCTTGTGGTAAGGAATAAAGCATGGCTTGTAGCTCAAGGCTACACACAGGTTGAAGGAATTGATTTCGATGAAACTTTTGCACCTGTTGCTTGACATGAGGCTATTCGCATATTACTTGCTTATGCTAACCATCATGATATCACTTTATATCAAATGGATGTGAAAAGTGCATTCCTCAATGGTAAGCTTGAGGAAGAAGTATATGTTGCTCAACCCCCAGGTTTTGAAGATCCAAAGAATCCTGACAAAGTCTTCAGACTTAATAAGGCCCTCTATGGCCTCAAGCAGGGCCCAGGGGCGTGGTATGATACTTTGAAGGAATCCCTTATGAAGAAAGGATTCAAACCCAGTTGACTCGACCCTACTCTTTTCACTAAATCTTATGATGGTGAATTTTTTGTGTGCCAAATATATGTTGATGATATTATCTTTGGCTGTACTGACCAATGTTATACTGATGAATTTTCCTATATGATGAGTGAAGAATATCAAATGTCTATGATGGGAGAATTGCAATTCTTCTTAGGTCATCAAATTCGTCAACAACGCAATGGCATATTCATATCTCAGGAGAAATACCTCAAGGATGTACTGAGGAAATTCGGCATGCAAGATTGCGAAGGCGTGAAAATTCCTATGCCCACAAATGGCCATCTGTGCACTGATGAAACTGGTATTGACTTCGATCATAAGGTATACCGCTCCATTATTGGTTCTTTATTGTACTTATGTGCATCTAGGCCAGATATAATGCTTAGTGTTTGCATGTGTGCCCGATTGCAAGCTACACCGAAGGAATCACACCATAAGGCTGTGAAGCATATTCTTCGATATCTAGCTCACACACCAACACTTGGATTATGGTACCCCAAAAGCTCGGCTTTTGATCTCATCAGATATTCTGACTCTGACTATGCTGGTCATTGTGTGGACCGCAAGTCAACATCTGGTAAATGTCATTTCCTCAGACGATCTTTGGTCTGTTGGTCCTCGAAGAAACAGAACTACGTATTACTATCTACTGCTGAAGCTGAGTACATTGCCGCTGGTTCTTGCTATGCTCAATTGCTATGGATGAAGCAAACTCTCAAGGACTATGGCGTCAACATGAAGAATGTGCCTCTGTTTTGTGAAAATGAGAGTGCCATCAAGATTGCTCACAACCCAGTTCATCATTCGAAGACAAAGCACATTCAGATTCGTCATCATTTTCTTCGTGATCATGTGTTGAAGGGCGACATTTATATTGAGCATGTGAAGACTGAAGAATAGCTAGCCGATATCTTCACAAAGCCCTTGGATGAGAAGAGATTTAGCAAGTTGTGGTGTGAGCTAAATATCCTAGAATCTTCGAATGTTCTCTGAAAAGGACACTCATCCTAACACTTATGCAAAATTGATGACTTAGATGTGCAACACATGAAGAAATGTTTTTCTTCAATCAATGAAGAATAACACTCTAAGTGTGAAGAAATTAATGAAGAATGTGATTCTTAGAACCTTACGACAAATTGTATGCGGTGTCTGAAATCATCATTCGTATATGGTGGGTCTCGCCACCACCAAAAGTTGAAATTCCTCAGTTGTTCAAATTCTTCAACTTTGCATTGTCTTCACTGTTTCCGTCGTTTTTCTTCATTGGCTATATATATATATATATGAGTTTATGTCCTCTACAACATTCACTTATTGCTTATTCTTCAAGTTGGTTTTTCTGCTAAGTGAATGTGATCGGACCCTTCCCCCACTATGCTAAACTAAACCCAATCTATTCACAAATTCTTCATGTGCGTTCTATTTGACACTCATTCAAAATCTTCACTGTGTCCTTGTCAGCTGAAGAATTTGCGAACGGAACGTTAAAACTTATCTTATCCAAAATTTTTGGCTTTGCTGCTCAAACCGTTCCGCATCCGACGATATACCTATTGTTGGGGAACGTAGCAAAATTTTAAAATTTTCTACGCATCACCAAGATCAATCTATGGAGTCATCTAGCAACGAGGGAGAGAGGAGTGCATCTACATACCCTTGTAGATCGCGTGCGGAAGCGTTCAAGAGAACGGGGTTGATGGAGTCGTACTCGACGTGATCCAAATCACCGATGACCAAGTGCCGAACGGACGACACCTCCGCGTTCAACACACGTATGGTTGGGTAGACGTCTCCTCCAACTTGATCCAGCAAGGGGGAAGGAGAGGTTGATGGAGATCCAGCAGCACGACAGCGTGGTGGTGGAAGCAACGGTGATCTCGGCAGGGCTTTGCCAAGCGCAGGGAGACGGAGGAGTATCACGGGTGGGAGAGGGAGAGGGAGAGGCCAGGGGCTTGGGTGCGGCTGCCCTCCCTCCCCCCACTATATATAGGGTTCCAAGGGGGGCGCCGGCACTAGGAGATCCAATCTCCTAGGGGGGGCGGCGGCCAAAGGGAGTGCCTTGCCCCCCAAGGCAAGGGTGGCGCCCCCCACCCCTAGGGTTTCCAACCCTAGGCGCAGGGGGAGGCCCAAGGGGGGTGCACCAGCCAACTAGGGGCTGGTTCCCCACCCACTTCAGCCCATGGGGCCCTCCGGGATAGGTGGCCCCACCCGGTGGACCCCCGGGACCCTTCCGCTGGTCCCGGTACAATACCGATTACCCCCGAAACTTTCCCGATGGCCGAAACATGACTTCCTATATATAAATCTTCACCCCTGAACCATTCTGGAACTCCTCATGACGTCCGGGATCTCATCCGGGACTCCGAACAACTTTTGGGTTACCGTATGCTAATATCTCTACAACCCTAGCATCACCAAACCTTAAGTGTGTAGACCCTACGGGTTCGGGAGACATGCAGACATGACCGAGACGCTTCTCCGATCAATAACCAACAGCGGGATCTGGATACCCATGTTGGCTCCCACATGCTCCACGATGATCTCATCGGATGAACCACGATGTCGAGGATTCAATCAATCCGTATACAATTCCCTTTGTCAATCGGTACGTTACTTGCCCGAGACTCGATCGTCGGTATCCCAATACCTAGTTCCATCTTGTTACCGGCAAGTCACTTTACTCGTGCCGTAATGCATGATCCCGTGATCAACCACTTGGTCACATTGAGCTCATTATGATGATGCATTACCGAGTGGGCCCAGAGATACCTCTCCTTCATACGGAGTGACAAATCCCAGTCTTGATTCGTGCCAACCCAACAGACACTTTCAGAGATACCTGTAATGTACCTTCATAATCACCTAGTTACGTTGTGACGTTTGGCACACCCAAGGCACTCATACGGTATCCGGGAGTTGCACAATCTCATGGTCTAAGGAAATGATACTTGACATTCAGAAAAGCTACAGCAAACGAACTACACGATCTTTGAGCTAAGCTTAGGATTGGGTCTTGTCCATCACATCATTCTCCTAATGATGTGATCCCGTTATCAATGACATCCAATGTCCATAGTCAGGAAACCATGACTATCCTTTGATCAATGATCTAGTCAACTAGAGGCTCACTAGGGACGTGTTGTGGTCTATGTATTCACACATGTATTGTGATTTCCGGATAACACAATTATACCATGAACAATAGACAATTATCATGAACAAAGAAATATAATAATAACCATTTTATTATTGCCTCTAGGGCATATTTCCAATAGTCTCCCACTTGCACTAGAGTCAATAGTCTAGTTACATTGTGATGAATCGAACACCCATGCAGTTCTGGTGTTGATCATGTTTTGCTCTAGGGAGAGGTTTAGTCAACGGATTTGCCACATTCAGGTCCGTATGTACTTTACAAATCTCTATGTCTCCATTTTGAACACTTTCACGAATGGAGTTGAAGCGACGCTTGATATGCCTGGTCTTCCTATGAAACCTGGGCTCCTTAGCAAGGGAAATAGCTCCAGTGTTGTCACAGAAGAGATTCATCGGGCCCGACGCATTCGGTATGACTCCTAGGTCGGTAATGAACTCCTTCACCCAGACTGCTTCTTGTGCTGCCTCCGAGGCTGCCATGTACTCCGCTTCACATGCAGATCCCGCCACAATGCTTTGCTTGCAACTGCACCAGCTTACTGCCCCACCATTCAAAATATACACGTATCTGGTTTGTGACTTAGAGTCATCCAGATCTGTTCGAAGCTAGCATCGACGTAACCCTTTATGATGAGCTCTTCGTCACCTCCATACACGAGAAACATGTCCTTAGTCCTTTTCAGGTACTTCAGGATATTCTTGACTGCTGTCAAGTGTTCCATGCCGGGATTACTTTGGTACCTTCCTACCAAACTTACGGCAAGGTTTACATCAGGTCTGGTACACAGCATAGCATACATGATAGACCCTATGGCCGAGGCATAGGGGACGACACTCATCTTTTCTCTATCTTTTGCCGTGGTCGGGCATTGAGCCGTGCTCAATCTCGTACCTTGCAATACAGGTAAGAACCCCTTCTTTGACTGATCCATTTTGATCTTCTTGAATATCTTGTCAAGGTACGTACTCTGTGAAAGACCAATGAGGCATCTCGATCTATATCTATAGATCTTGATGCCTAATACATAAGCAGCTTCTCCAAGGTCCTTCATTGAAAAACACTTGTTCAAGTAGGCCTTTATGCTTTCCAAGAATTTTATATCATTTCCCATCAACAGTATGTCATCCACATACAATATGAGAAATGCTACAGAGCTCCCACTCACTTTCTTGTAAATGCAGGCTTCTCCATAAGTCTGCGTAAACCCAAACGCTTTGATCATCTCATCAAAACGAATGTTCCAACTCCGAGATGCTTGCACCAACCCATAAATCGAGCGTTGGAGCTTGCACACCTTGTCAGCATTCTTAGGATCGACAAAACCTTCCGGATGCATCATATACAATTCTTCCTTAAGGAAACCATTAAGGAATGCCGTTTTGACTTCCATTTGCCATATCTCACAATCATAGAATGCGGCAATTGCTAACATGATTCAGACGGACTTCAGCTTCGCTACGGGTGAGAAAGTCTCATCGTAGTCAACCCCTTGAACTTGTCGATAACCCTTAGCGACAAGCCGAGCTTTATAGATGGTCACATTACCATCCGCGTCTGTCTTCTTCTTAAAGATCCATTTATTTTCTATGGCTTGCCGATCATCGGGCAAGTCAGTCAAAGTCCACACTTCGTTTTCATACATGGATCCTATCTCGGATTTCATGGCTTCCAGCCATTTGTCGGAATCCGGGCCCGCCATCGCTTCTTCATAGTTCGAAGGTTGACCGTTGTCTAACAACATGATTTCCAAGACAGGGTTGCCGTACCACTCTGGCGCGGAACGTGTCCTCGTGGACCTACGAAGTTCAGTAGTAACTTGATCTGAAGTTTCATGATCATCATCATTAACTTCCTCTCTAGTCGGTGCAGGCACCTCAGGAACATTTTCTTGAGCTACGCCACTTACCGGTTCAAGAGGTAATACTTCATCAAGTTCTACTTTCCTCCCACTTATTTCTTTCGAGAGAAACTATTTCTCTAGAAAGGACCCATTCTTGGCAACAAAGATCTTACCTTCGGATCTGAGGTAGAAGGTATACCCAACAGTTTCTTTAGGGTATCCTATGAAGACGCATTTTTCCGACTTGGGTTCGAGCTTTTGAGGTTGAAGTTTCTTGACATAAGCATCGCATCCCCAAACTTTTAGAAACGACAGCTTAGGTTTCTTCCCAAACCATACTTCATAAGGTGTCGTCTCAATGGATTTCGACGGAGCCCTACTTAAAGTGAATGCGGCAGTGAGACATCATAGATCGCACCATATCCAATAGAGTGCGATTACGATGTTCGGACACAGCATTACGCTGAGGTGTTCCAGGCGGCATGAGTTGTGAAAATATTCCACATTTTCTTAAGTGTGTGCCAAATTCGTGACTCAAGTATTCTCCCCCATGATCTGATCACAAGAACTTGATTTTCTTGTCACGTTGATTCTCAACCTCACTGTGAAATTCCTTGAATTTTTCAAAGGTCTCAGACTTGTGTTTCATTAAGTAGACATACCCATATCTACTCAAGTCATCAGTGAGGGTGAGAACATAACGATAGCCACCGCGAGCCTCAACACTCATTGGACCGCACACATCAGTATGTATGATTTCCAATAAGTTGGTTGCTCGCTCCATTGTTCCTGAGAACGGAGTCTTGGTCATTTTACCCATGAGGCATGGTTCGCATGTGTCAAATGATTCGTAATCAAGAGACTCTAAAAGTCCATCTACATGGAGCTTCTTCATGCGTTTGACACTTATGTGACCAAGGCGGCAGTGCCGCAAGTATGTGGGACTATCATTATCAACCTTACATCTTTTGGTATTCATACTATGAATGTGTGTAGCATTACGCTCGAGATTCATTAAGAATAAACCATTCACCATCGGAGCATGACCATAAAACATATCTCTCATATAAATAGAACAACCATTATTCTCGGATTTAAATGAGTAGCCATCTCGAATTAACGGAGATCCTGATACAATGTTCATGCTCAAAGCTGGCCCTAAATAACAATTAATTCAGGTTTAAAACTAATCTCGTAGGTAAATGTAGAGGCAGCGTGCCGACGTCGATCACATCGACCTTGGAACCATTCCCGACGCGCATCGTCACCTCGTCCTTCGCTAGTCTCCGCTTATTCCGCAGCTCCTGCTTTGAGTTACAAATGTGAGCAACCGCACCGGTATCAAATACCCAGGATCTACTACGAGTACTGGTAAGGTACACATCATTTACATGTATATCACATATACCTTTAGTGTTGTCGGCCTTCTTGTCCACTAAGTATTTGGGGCAGTTCCGCTTCTAGTGACCACTTCCCTTGCAATAAAAACACTCAATCTCGGGCTTGGGTCCATTCTTTGGCTTCTTCCCAGAAGCTTGCTTACCGGGCGCGGCAACTCCCTTGCCGTCCTTCTTCAAGTTCTTCTTACCCTTGCCTTTCTTGAACTTAGTGGTTTTATTCACCATCAACACTTGATGTTCCTTTTTGATTTCCACCTCTTCTGATTTCAGCATTGAATACAGCTCAAGAATGGTCTTTTCCATCCCCTGCATATTGAAGTTCATCACAAAGCTCTTGTAGCTCTATGGAAGCGACTAAAGGGTTCTGTCAATGACCGCGTCATCCAGGAAATTAACTCCCAGCTGAGTCAAGCGGTTATGCAACCCAGACATTCTAAGTATGTGCTCACTGACAGAACTATTTTCCTCCATCTTACAGCTGAAGAACTTGTCGGAGACTTCATATCTCTCGAGCCGGGCATGAGCTTGAAAAACCATTTTCAGCTCTTCGAACATCTCATATGCTCCGTGTCTCTCAAAATGCTTTTGGAGCCCCGGTTCTAAATTGTAAAGCATGCCGAACTGAACGAGGGAGTAATCATCAGCACGTGACTGCCAAGCGTTCATAACGTCTTGGTTCTGTGGGACAGGTGCGTAACCTAGCGGTGCTTCTAGGACATAATCTTTCTTGGCAGCTATGAGGATGATCCTCAGGTTCCGGACCCAGTTCGTATAGTTGCTGCCACCGTCTTTCAGCTTGGTTTTCTCTAGGAACGCGTTGAAGTTGAGGACAATGTGGGCCATTTGATCTACAAGACATATTGTAAAGATTTTAGACTAAGTTGATGATAATTAAGTTCATCTAATCAACTTACTCAATGAACTCCCACTCAGATAGACATCCCTCCAGTCATCTAAGTGAAACATGATCCGAGTTAACTAGGTCGTGTCCGATCATCACGTGAGACGGACTATCGAACATCGGTGAACATCTTCATGTTGATCGTATCTTCTATACGGCTCATGCTCGACCTTTCGGTCTTCCGTGTTCCGAGGTCATGTCTGTACATGTTAGGCTCGTCAAGTCAACCTAAGTGTATTGCGTGTGTAAATCTGGCTTACACCCGTTGTATTCGAACGTTAGAATCTATCACACCCGATCATCACGTGGTGCTTCAAAACAATGAACGTTCGCAATGGTGCACAGTTAGGGGGAACACTTTCTTGAAATTATTACGAGGGATCATCTTATTTAAGCTACCGTCGTTCTAAGCAAATAATATGTAAAACATGATAAACATCACATGCAATCAAATAGTGACATGATATGGCCAATATCATTTGCTCCTTTTGATCTCCATCTTCGGGGCTCCATGATCATCATTGTCACCGGCATGACACCATGATCTCCATCATCGTGTCTTCTTGAAGTTGTCTCGTCATCTATTACTTCTACTACTATGGCTAACGCTTTAGCAATAAAGTAAAGTAATTACATGATGTTTATGTTGACACGCAGGTCATAAATAAATAAAGACAACTCCTATGGCTCCTGCCAGTTGTCATACTCATCGACATGCAAGTTGTGATTCCTATTACAAGAACATGATCATCTCATACATCACATATATCATTCATCACATCCTTTGGCCATATCACATCACAAAACACTTGCTGCAAAAACAAGTTAGACGTCCTCTAATTGTTGTTGCAAGTTTTTACGTGGCTACTATAGGTTTCTAGCAAGAACGTTTCTTACCTATGCCAAAAACACAACGTGAATTTCCAATTTCTATTTACCCTTCATAAGGACCCTGTTCATCGAATCCGATCTGACTAAAGTGGGAGAGACAGACACCCACCAGCCACCTTATGCAACTAGTGCATGTCAGTCGGTGGAACCAGTCTCACGTAAGCGTACGTATAAGGTCGGTCCAGGCCGCTTCATCCCACGATGCTGCCGAATCAAGATAAGACTAGTAATAGGAAGCAAATTGACAATATCGACGCCCACAACTGCTTTGTGTTCTACTCGTGCATAGTAACTACGCATAGACCTAGCTCTGATACCACTGTTGGGGAACGTACCAGAATTCTAAAATTTTCTACACATCACCAAGATCAATCTATGGAGTCATCTAGCAACGAGGGAGAGAGGAATGCATCTACATACCCTAGTAGATCGCGCGCGGAAGCGTTCAAGAGAACGGGGTTGATGGAGTCGTACTCGACGTGATCCAAATCACCGATGACCAAGTGCCGAACGGACGACACCTCCGCGTTCAACACACGTATGGTTGGGTAGACGTCTCCTCCAACTTGATCCAGCAAGGGGGAAGGAGAGGTTGATGGAGATCCAGCAGCACGACAGCGTGGTGGTGGAAGCAACGGTGATCTCGGCAGGGCTTTGCCAAGCGCAGGGAGACGGAGGAGTATCACGGGTGGGAGAGGGAGAGGGAGAGGCCAGGGGCTTGGGTGCGGCTGCCCTCCCTCCCCCCACTATATATAGGGTGCCTAGGGGGGGCCGCCCTAGGAGATCCAATCTCCTAGGGGGCGGCGACCAAACGGGGTGCCTTGCCCCCCAAGGCAAGGGTGGCGCCCCCCACCCTAGGGTTTCCAACCCTAGGCGCAGGGGGAGGCCCAAGGGGGGTGCACCAACCCACTAGGGGCTGGTTCCCCACCCACTTCAGCCCATGGGGCCCTCCGGGATAGGTGGAACCCACCCGGTGGACCCCCGGGACCCTTCCGGTGGTCCCTGTACAATACCGATTACCCCCGAAACTTTCCCGATGGCCGAAAGTTGACTTCCTATATATAAATCTTCACCTCCGGACCATTCTGGAACTCCTCGTGACGTCCGGGATCTCATCCAGGACTCCGAACAACTTTCGGGTTACCATATGCTAATATCTCTACAACCCTAGCGTCACCGAACCTTAAGTGTGTAGACCCTACGGGTTCGGGAGACATGCAGACATGACCGAGACGCTTCTCCGATCAATAACCAACAGCGGGATCTGGATACCCATGTTGGCTCCGACATGCTCCACGATGATCTCATCGGATGAACCACGATGTCGAGGATTCAATCAATCCGTAGACAATTCCCTTTGTCAATCGGTACGTTACTTGCCCGAGACTCGATCGTTGGTATCCCAATACCTAGTTCAATCTCATTACTGGAAAGTCACTTCACTCGTGCCGTAATGCATGATCCCGTGATCAACCACTTGGTCACATTGAGCTCATTATGATGATGCATTACCGAGTGGGCCCAGATATACCTCTCCATCATACGGAGTGACAAATCCCAGTCTAGATTCATGCCAACCCAATAGACACTTTCGGAGATACCTGTAATGTACCTTTATAGTCACCCAGTTACGTTGTGACGTTTGGCACACCCAAGGCACTCATACGGTATCCGGGAGTTGCACAATCTCATGGTCTAAGGAAATGATACTTGACATTCAGAAAAGCTACAGCAAACGAACTACACGATTTTTGAGCTAAGCTTAGGATTGGGTCTTGTCCATCACATCATTCTCCTAATGATGTGATCCCGTTATCAATGACATCCAATGTCCATAGTCAGGAAACCATGACTATCCTTTGATCAACGAGCTAGTCAACTAGAGGCTCACTAGGGACGTGTTGTGGTCTATGTATTCACACATGTATTACGATTTCGGGATAACACAATTATAGCATGAACAATAGACAATTATCATGAACAGAGAAATATAATAATAACCATTTTATTATTGCCTCTAGGGCATATTTCCAACACCTATCTATTCACCCACGATCTAACACGATCTCCACTTCTCAGTACGTGGGTGACACATGTCATACGAATGAGAAGGGTCAGGGGCACGTTTGTCCAAATTCTTCGGGCGAACAGTTTTTCACCGTGGCTAATAATACCCCCTCTCCCATTCCTCACTTCCTTTACTCCGCTCGACCTCCTTCTCCAGCTCGAGCTTCTCAAACCCTAGCACCGCCGCTACTTCATTGTCTCCGGTGAGGAAGAGCTTCACTGCCTCGACCTCGTCGCCGCTGTACTCGCGTCGGCCGCGGAAATCATCACTCTGCCGCCACCGTAGCCATCTTCCTCCACCGAGTTAGGGCGTGGAAGATCTGCACAGACGAACTTCACTTCTCCACCTCACAGTTTGTCGTGTTCTTCATTCAGGGTAATTAAAAGATACTTTTACTGTCCTCTGTGATTCAAATGGTTATCTACAAAATCTTCAAAGGTGTTTTTCTTCAAATCTTCACACACTAAACACCTCACATGTCATCTGTTCTTGATTCATTTCTCTAAGCTGCAAATTTCTCTTCAAGATTCCTCAATTTTGTGGATTTTTTATCTGTACAACTCTGGAACCTAAGACTAAGAACGCTCAGTGAAATTCTTCAAGACTCGTCTGGTCAATTTCCTCAAACTTGTTCTTTTTACAAAACCTTCTGAGATAGCATATGACCTCTCCAAATTCCTCGCAACTATACTCTGTTCACAGGTACTCATGTCCGCTACTGAATCACTAGGTTCTCATCAACTTAACTCATTTGCAGCGTTCCTTGAAGAAAGGTTGCATACTTCTTCAGAGAATTCGATTGTTCAAATTCCTCAACTGAAGAAAATGGCTGACGGTAAGAAGCCACGGAAAGGAGGAAAGAAGCCAGAGGTCAACACAGCGTTTGAAATCCCTGATGACATCTATGCTGGGTACTGCACACCTCCTGAGGAAGATAAAAATCAGCGCATGGTGCGCATTCAGAAGATAGAGAGGAGATGGGCTAGAGAGTGGAGGGAGTACAGATATGTTACTCCCAAATACATGAATAAATCCGCTGTTACCCCTCCATACTCAAGACCTCCATTGGCACCTGGCCAAGAAGCGGATCCCACCAGCATCAAGCGCAGTGAGGACTTTCCTGAAGAATGGGCCAAGCGCCAGGCCTAGTTGGCCAAACAAGCAAAAGAAGCAGCGAGGAAATTCAATGAAGACTCTGCTGCTGCTGCTGCCACTGAGGCCTCTGTCAAGCAGAAGAAATCTATGGCAAAGAAGCCTGCACGTAAGCCAAGTGCTTCACCTTCAGTGCCCTCAAGGCCAAGTTCCTCAATAATGCCCTCACGGCCAGAATCTTCAAAGCCCTCAAGGCCAATTCTTCATGCTGCTCCTGCTCCTATAACATCCTTAGCTCCTCAAAAGTCCTCAGCAGCTCCAACAAAGTCCTCAGCTGCTCCGACAAAGTCCTCTGCACATGTGCATATTGCCACGTGCCAAAGGACTACAAGCACCTCTATTGCCTCAGGAGCTTCAGCTAGTTCCTCAGCTGCACCCAATTCTTCAATGGGACCCTCTCTGCTGAAGACAAAGGCCACTGCTGGACGAGGTCCTCACCCTAGTCCTCAGAAGAAGCAGGTCGCCTTCCAAGTGACATCTGAAGAAGACAAAGCTAATGATGAAGAACTTGCTGAGATCATCAGAGATAGGAAATTCAAGGCTGCTAGAGCCAAAGGCACAAATGTGCCACTGCTTTTGGATCGAAGGTTGATCCTCGACTATATTGATCTCTGGCACAAGGACCAAAACACTCCTATGCCTGATTTGAAGTTGACTCCTGACCAAAGTCACATGCTGACCCATTTCATCCAAGAAGAAAAATGGAAATATGAGAAGGCCAGGCAGATCAAGAAAGCGCAATATAAGAAGGAGAAATTTCTGAAGAACAACGTTGTCACTATGACAACTGATGAACTTGTAAAAATCCAGTCTGAAATCAAAACCCTCAGCGATGACTTCAAAGCCCACTATGCTGATTGGCAAGGAGCCAAGGTCAGGTTTGTTAAACTGACTGAGAAGTTCACCTCAAATGTTGCAGCTCCATCGCAACAAGAAATTCCTCAGGCTGAAGCATCTGCTCAGCCAACTGAAGAATATGGCAACACTACTGAAGAAAATGTAAGTTCCAGGGCTGATGACTGTATTCCAGCCGCTGAACAAATTGCCAGGGCATCCACTAGTGGTGCGCCTGAAGAAAATGAAGAAGTCAAGGCAACTGCATGAGTTGTGCCTGAAGAAAATCAACCAGATTCCTCTGCTCCTCCTGCGCTACACCAACTCCGATCCTTCCATCTGCATCAGATGTGAAGAAGACCAAGGTTGCAGAGCGTGCAGCTGTGAAGAAAAGGAAAGCATTAGCTATTTCAGATTCTTCTGCTCTGAAGAAAATGAAGTCTGTGACAAGTTCGTTCGCAAATCCCATTGACGTTGTTCCAATCTCAACAATGTCATCAAAGGACCTTGTTCCTTTTGATGAAGAATATGTGATCCCTAGCGGATCCGATGAGGAAAATCCTTCTGCTGCTTCGTCAGAGCAGATGGATGAAGAAATTGAAGCGGATCAAATCCCTTCAACACCAGTTGTTTCCTTGCCTATGCCTCAGTTCACAGCTGAAGAGGCTGGCGTTGAAGAAATGGAAGATGAAGATGTAGACATTGGTTGCACCACACCAGTGATGAATGATGACTTTTGGGAAAGTCAGCATCCCAACTCTCCACTGTTCACACCTTTACAGCAAATACCTCAGTCCCCTGCACAAACTGTTCAAATGGGCTCTGATGAAACTCACCCCACTTTGTTTGTACGTGAAGGAATTAGTGCTGAAGAAACTGCTGCTGCTGAACATCTGAAGATGCAGAGTGCCACTGAAGAGGAACCAGAAATTCCTCAGCCTAAAGAACCTGAGATTGCGATTCCTGAGGTTGTGATGCAACTCACTGACACTCCTCTACCCAAGCCAAAGGATCCATTCTCCAGGAAGCAAAAATTCAAGGCTGATGATTTCTTCACAGACTACAACCCCTATGACTCTGCTCGCATTAGGAAAAGGTGTTTCTGGAATGCCAGCCAGGCTAATTTCTATTCCTCAGTGATGTTCAACAAAGACAAAATCTTCTACCATGAGCACATTCCTCACGTGGATATGGAATCTCTGCCGTGCTTCATGCCAGTCCTCGGTGTTCTTCACGACACTAGACTGTTAAATTTCTGCACTAGCATCTGTGATTGGAATGAAGAACTCATTCTTCAATTTTATGCGATGTTGCACATCACAAGAGATTCTGAAGATGTGAATTCATGGGTGTTGGACTGGATGTCTGAATACACTCACTACATGTCGTGGAACTATCATGGCAGATGTCCTTAGTGTCAGGACTTAGTCGCGAGCCAACGCATCTATGTGGTAGCTTGAGAGGGGTTGAGCGGGACGAGAGACACAATGTTTTACCCAGGTTCGGCCCCTCACGGTGGAGGTAAAAGCCTACATCCTGCTTCATTGATATTGATGATGATGATCATGGTTACAAGAGTGCTCTATCTCGAGAGCTATTGTCTAAACCTAACTTGTCCAACTTGTGGAACTTGTCAATCTTGTCCCCTTTGAGGAGCCCTGCCCCTCCTTATATATGTTGGAGGGGCGGGTTACATGTAGAGTCCTATTAGGATTAGGACTAGTCTATCTCTAATACAAACCGGATACAAGTCCGGGTCTTAACTCCTTGTAAGATAAACGTTCCTCATGCCTTTCTTCTTAAACCGGCCCACCATTAAACGTGAACCGGCCTTCTGGGCCTTGGGCCTTGTCATCCGTCTGTCCCGCACGCCGGATCACCAGTGAGTTATAATGACCAGGTGGGTTGTTTGTAAACTGCCAGGTCAGGGCGGGTCGCGAGTAACTCGCCAAGTGTCAGCAGGGTCTTCAGATAAACCGCCAAGTCCGGCCGGGTTAACTTCCGGCCGGTTTACACCGCGGGGTATATCCCCGACATTAGTCCCCAAGTTTAGCTTGGATTTATTCATGGTAAACTTATACTGCAAAATAAACACAAGAACAAATTTGACAGGTTATGCTCCGGGTTAAGAATTTTTGTAAACCGGTACCTGATCATCCTTAAGTCCTTGTTATTTCCTCCTTCTGGGAAATCCGGGTGAACAGATCAGCTTCATAATCAATTTGCCACCATTGGTTTGTCACCGAGAAATATTGTGAAGAATAACTCCTTTGACTCAGCTCCCATAGCGCCGATTTTAAGAAATATGGGTCTAAAAATACTTATCTGATATTCAGCCGGTTTGAAGATGTAAAACTTGCCGGTTTAATATTACCAAAATGGCCGGTTTATAAATATTGATGGCGCCGGGTCATAATAGTTGTCGACACCGGGTCATGTAATTGATCTTCCTGATTTTCTCAAAACTAATAAAATGAAGATGTTCCTCCTTTATATGCATAATACCTGTAGCCCCCAAGTCTTAAGAGGAGAACATAATGATAACTTAAGACTTGCTCCAATAAGTGTTTCAACCTTGAAGAAATCTGGTTTGTTCATCTCAAAACTGAATACTCCATATATGTAGCCCCCAAGTGCTGGGTTGTCATGCTTGCAGCAACCTGGGACTTGTAATTACTTGATGCTCATAAAAACTTCAACCAGTGTAGCCCCCAAGGGCCGGGTCATTATGCAATAATGAGCAGGGACTTTGTAAGTATAATCTTGTAAACTTTGAACAGCAACGTGTGGCCCCCCAGGGCCGGCTTAGTAAGATAATACTGAATCGGGACTTGATATATATATATACTTTAATGAAAATAACATATTATAATGTAGCTTCCATCATAGGGCTTGAACCCACGTCCACAAGGTTAAGAGCTTTGTGCTTTACCAACTGAGCAATGGATTCTTCAATATTATGGACGAAAACTTGTGTACCTTGAATTGTTGACAGGAGCAATTGCTAGCCCCCAAGGGCCGGCTCATTATAATATGATGAGTCGGGTCTTCAATAAGACCAGTAAAAATGACTTTGCATTAGCCCCCAAGTGTCATGGTGCATGCTTGCAGCAACATGAGACTTGCATGTAATCTCAATTTGAATAATGTAGCCCCCAAGTGCCGGGTTGTAAGCCTGCAGCAACTCGGGACTATTCCTTCCATTGTAGAATAAATCATATCCTTTGATAAAAGAGTAGACATTGCGCTATAGTGACTTTTGAAAACCTTAATAATAAAAATCCAGCCATGTTGGCTATTCAAGATAATATAATCCAGTATGAAAACCTTATTCATTCAACTTCATAATGAAATTTCAGCCAAATTTGGCTATTTGAATAATATAACCCAATGATTTATAAGCGCATGATTCCAATGCCGCAATCCAAATATATACTGGCGACTTGTTGTCCAAAGCCAGGCCGGTTTAACAAACCTGTTTCTGCATACAACAAGTTTAAAGTGTCCTGGCGGTTTACCGCCGGACGGGTCATAATACCCAACATATAACCCGGGTTTATAACCAAGGCTGTACTTAAGAATAATCAAATATGAAATATATCATACCTATGACATTCAATCACATCGTTGGTTTTACCAACTTTTTGTAGTAAGGGTGATAACCCAAATCTTGAGTACTGATAACTCCCTCCATATTGTGCCGGTTTATAATAAAACTGTGCCGGGTTGTGATAAACACCATGTTACTCCATAAGAGGATGTTAACAACAATGATCAAACCGGGCAAATAGTCTTCAGATTGACGTGAACTGTGTTCCGTCAATTGATTGGTTAAAAAACTTTGTCAGTTTAAAAAACGCAATAAAAAGCAAAAAAAACCTTCAAAGAAAAGTGTAAATCAAGTGCAATGACAAAACGTTGCAAAAACAGGTTTATTTGAGCTGATCAGATGGTGTTACCATGGCCGAACACGACCAAGCTCCCGTTAGGTGTAACTATGGTTCTAGTCAGCCAGGTCCCCAAATGAAACCATGGCATTTGTGCCGATCAAGTGGCATGGTCATGGTTCGGGTTCGACCAAGCCCCCAAGTGATTCTGTGGCCTTAGGCCGATAAAAAGGCATGAGTGGTTCAGACGTGACCAAGTCCCCAAGTGATCTGGTGGCTCTCGCCTATCAAGAGGTATGGTATTGGTTCGGACACGACCAATCCTCCAAGTGATATAACACAATGCTTTTAAAAAGCAAATTCAAGAGGTAAATCGGAGGACGCTGTAGAACAACTCCGTGTAACCACACATGATGTAAAAGACCAGAGACCCCGCTTTATGAAGCAGAAGCCCCCATGTGATCAATAATATGTCAGGCCAGTAAGGCGGAATACCCATGTTTGAACCGCGCATCATGGCAGCAGGTCCTCTTCCGCAACTTTTTCCTTTTGCAAGAGATAAATTCTTCTTGAACTGGGATCTTGATCCGGATATTGAGAGCTTCAAAGCCTTGTGGGAGACATCTTTCCCTTGAACCGGATTTTAAACCGGAATCTTCGTTTTTAGCCGGAAATTTTTTTGACGGCCTTTAAACTCGAACTTGCGAGAAGTTAATTCCTTTTTGAACCGGAAATTCTTAAACTGGATTTGAGAGCTTCAGAGCTTTGTCGGAGAACAAATTACCCTTGTACTGGATTGTAAACCAGAATCCTTTTCTGATGACCTGAAACTTCTTTATTGAGCCGGGATTTTGTAACTATCATATACTTTCTAATCCGGAAATCTTCTGACAGCATGATGTGAATCCGAGACCGGGTTATCTTTCCCTCCAACGTATTGGGGTTCTTGACTTCACTGAAAATCGGCAACGTTTGCTAAGTCATATCATTGTAGCCCCCAAGTCTCAAGGTGACTCGAGGAGTTGGCTTGAGATTCTCCATATTTGACCGTGATATAAACCGGCATAACTTGTATATCATTGGTGTTGACAGCATGATGTGAATCCACAGAAGGTTGAGGTGACTGCGGCGGGTTATAAATGATCCCGTATGAGCCGTTTCAGCAACTTGGCCAATGGTTCCTTCCAACTGGCTCCTTGAAGTTTAACCAAACTGTAGCAGCGGAGACTTGTGTGCATGTCCATTGAACCATCCAGTGCAGACGATGGTTGATGATAATTTGCCTCCAATTTGTGGGAAGAAAGGCGGGTTACCCATGTTCATACTCAAGAAACAGATCATGCAGATAGGTGCGGCCCGGTATGTTGATGTAGACCAGGCCGCGAGAGACGGACGACCGCAACATCAGAGGCAGCTCGGACAGGTGAGTCGGCCGCGGTATTGTAAGCTGGTGTAGATGACGGTTGATCGGCACCGGTGTCATAAACCGGCTCGGATGGGCGAGTTAATCGCGGGCGCGGTATTGTAAGCTGATGTAAACCGGGCCACAGGGACGGCGACCTTCTCACGTTCATTCACCGGGTGGTAGGACACGGACGAAACGCCAGTGCAGAACGTTGCTACCGCGTGCTCCGTGCCCATAACATAGCGCCTCATTTGTAATGAATAATTGTCCTACATAAACAGTATTGCAGACCAAGGCAAAGATAAACTGCTCTTTGATAAAAATAATATGTACTAATAAAATATATTTCATATGGGTATCACCTGATGTGTTTAGGCCGGAAATAACATGCCATGAAGTTGATGATAACTGTATGAAGCTGAAATTAATCACGGGTGAACCGGCCGCAGTGTGGTAAACCGGTGCGGACGGGTGAGTCGGCCGTGATGCTTGTAAACCGGCGTGGACAATGAGTCGGCCACATGCGTGGACGGATGTAAACCGAACAGCGGGGGCGGCGATTTGCATGTGTATCCGTCAAGCAGCATGGCCTGGAAGAACGCCACTGCAAAACTGTGCTGGCACGCGCTCCATATCCACGGTATAACAATAAATTTTCATAAATAATTATCCTGCATAAACAATATTGCACACCAAGGCAAAGATAAACTTGTTCTTTGACAAAAACAACATGTGCTAATAAATCAAACTTGAATGAATATCACCTGATTTTTTTATCGGACAGACAGAGACGGAGCAGTGCTGCCACGGCTCTTGGCAGAGGTGACGGCTTAGGCAACGACGACTTAAACATGGCAAGTCACGGCGAGTCAATGGAGCAGGGGGCGGCTCAAGGCGGCAGAGTTAACTTAAAGTTGTGGTGACCCGCCTGTGTCGACAGAGTGAAGCGGCACCAGCCGGGCAGGCGAGTCTGTACTCTGTAGCGGACTCTTCCCTTGAGGCCTTCAGAAATGCACAAGATTTGTACTAATGGATATCCACATGAGCCTGTACTGCTATGTGCCCTGGCGGCCTGGCCGTGCCTTGCGCATAAGCTTCTGTCACGTGTCGCGTCGGTTTGGACTTTGGACGAACGAGTGGAGACCCTTCAAGCGCGGTTGCGCTGGCTATGCGGCCTGTATGTGTGCAAACGTGAACGCGTCCTCCCCCTGTGCCTGCCAACTTTGGTGGTATTACTACTAGCAATTGATGCGCTAGTATCAGTATTCTTTGTCTTCCATCCAGAGTAGTTTTCCATTAAACCTAGGGACTCGTGACATGCAATGATGCTTGTTTCTTTATTCCTTTGCCCTAAAAAAGCAACAAAAGTGATAACTTGGTGGATTTGACCTGCGCCACTAGCCTTTCTTTTGCTGCCATGATTTATCCTCGTACCGATTGATTTCGGGTCATAGGCGTCTTCGGAAGCAGCAGAGCCCGAATCCAAAACTCCATCCACTTCCTTTCCGGGTCGTAGTTGCTTTGACCTTTCCATCTTTTTCTTTTTTTTAGCAGACCGAACATGGCTTTGGCAATTAAAGGATAGTGAATCAGCCTAATCCTTCCCGTGAGATGAACCTTTTTTTAGCAATAATTGGCCTGAGAACCTGTGCCTTTGTAGGTTTTCCTCCCCTTGAATCAAACGGATATTTAGAAAGTGCAAATTCACTTGACTCGATCTTTACGTCAGGGAGTAGTCCTCCATATAATCTGTACGGCTTGGTCCCTCGTGTCCAGATAGCAAACCGAGATCAAAGAAGAAGATAATGTTGATGGATGTTGTACGGCTTGGAAGTAGCACTAAAAACAACTCGAGATTTGACGCGCAGGCAAAATAGGTTGCAGGAGAAAGTGACGGTCCCACTTGCCAGGCGTACAGAATGCTCAAACTCTTATTTCTTTTCTTTTCCTTGTACTCTTGTTGGTCTCGGTGATCTGGTTCTTGCGCTGATCGATCTCGGACAGGTCTTCGACTTACAGCAGCGGCGGCACATCTGATGCAACCCTAATTTTCTCTTGATCTCAAATCTTGTATATATCGCTTTGACTGTTCATCGGATGTCTTCTACGCCGGCTTTTTTTTCATCCAATCCATCGGGAACTCCTTGATCCCTGAAACTGAGATATATCCCTCCAAGAACTCAACACCACCGTGCGCGGGCGCCCACGGTGGGCGCCAACTGTCGTGGAATTATCACGGCAGATGTCCTTAGTGTCAGGACTTAGTCACGAGGCCAAAGCATCTATGTGGTAGCTTGAGAGGGGTTGAGCGGGACGAGAGACACGATGTTTTACCCAGGTTCGGCCCCTCACGGTGGAGGTAAAAGCCTACATCCTGCTTCATTGATATTGATGATGATGATCATGGTTACAAGAGTGCTCTATCTCGAGAGCTATTGTCTAAACCTAACTTGTCCAACTTGTGGAACTTGCCAATCTTGTCCCCTTTGAGGAGACCTGCCCCTCCTTATATATGTTGGAGGGGCGGGTTACATGTAGAGTCCTATTAGGATTAGGACTAGTCTATCTCTAATACAAACCGGATACAAGTCCGGGTCTTAACTCCTTGTAAGATAAACGTTCCTCATGCCTTTCTTCTTAAACCGGCCCACCATTAAACATGAACCGGCCTTCTGGGCCTTGGGCCTTGTCATCCGTCTGTCCCGCACGCCAGATCACCAGTGAGTTATAATGACCAGGTGGGTTGTTTGTAAACCACCAGGTCAGGGCGGGTCGCTAGTAACTCGCCAAGTGTCAGCAGGGTCTTCAGATAAACCGCCAAGTCCGGCCGGGTTAACTTCCGGCCGGTTTGCATCGCGGGGTATATCCCCGACACTAGATGACACCAGCTACTGAATTGCTTCGTGCTTTACCACTCAGTCCTCCCCTTGAAGCTGCTCGTTGCATCTACAGTGAACCTGAGCTTACAAATCACTACATGCAAGTTCTGATGAAGCCTTTGAAGCCAGGTCAGGCCCCATGAACCAAATTCCTCGTGAAGGAATTAATATATGTGCCTCGGACTGTCTATCACATTCCGACGAGGACAATGAGTGCCAAAAAAGGCCACCACTCATCTGATGAGGAAATAGTTGGCATTATGAAGAATCTGCTATTCAACATCACACATAGCATTCCTATCAACTATCACGATTTCTTCACGAGGACTCTAGCAAATGCTGCACTTTCTCCGTTTGAGCTGAAACCTTATGCACCTTGGATTATGAGATTCCTGAGGACAAGGTCTTCACTCAACTACAAGGCTGATTTTTAGAATAACCTTAGCTATCTGCCCCCGATTGAAGTTCTCAAGCAGGCTTTTGCTTCAACTGATGAAAAGGGCAAGGCTCCTGCTGTCATTAATGAAGTCATTCATCCATTGGATGGTCAGTTTCGCAAAGCTGCATCAGATTCCACCAATGATGACTCTATAACACGTGACTCTGCTACCAATGCACCCAAGTCTACTCCCCAAGCCACTGCTCCTCGTGTGATGACTGGCCGTGAGGTTCTTCTTAGTCTTCACCAGAAGGTGTATCGAAACCATAAATGGGTTAACCGTCAGTTTGGTTCATTTCTTCACAACATGACTGCTACACACAATGAAGTGAAGAAAAACCATTACTACCTCCATGAAGTTTTTGGTTGCACCTGGGCCATTCTGTCACATCTGTATGGTGAAGAAGATCTCAAGAAAATGGTTCTCAAGGAAGATTTTGACTGGTCTGCACCTCCATCGAAGAAATACAAGAAGGTCAAGGTTCCTCCTTTGGTGTCAAGCTCCTATTCTTCATCGCGCGACACCGACGAGCATGAAGACTTGGATGACACTGCAGCAGGCCCTTCCACGACAAACGACGCCAACAACGCTGGCATTCATCAACTTGATATTCGTCAGGGGCGTTAGTCCTCATTTTCGATCCTTTTGGTCATTCGATGACAAAGGGGGAGAATTTTGAATTAGTCTTCAAGCAGGCCTGTCTATATGGGAGTTTTTTTGCTAAGTTACAACTCTTGTTCTTCTGAAACTTTATTGGATCGAGTTGTAAACTTAAACTCGATGGTGCTCTGATACTCTTGTTTTTCTGCATGCTTATTTCTCATATATGTTAATGCACGCATGCTGAATTACATCAGTCACCATATTTCATCATGCATTCCAAATTATTCATTATGATATGTAAAATGCATGTATGAATTACAAGATATAGGGAGAGATCTCCATGGTTAAACTCTTCAAGTGTGCATTGCTTCAAATGCAAATTCCTCACTATGCACATCTTCAGGGGGAGTTCTTCTACATCTTGCAATCAAATTCCTCAATATCAGTATTTACACTTCATATGTTTATCCCCGTTGAAAACTTAACCTATATTGTCATCAATCACCAAAAAGGGGGAGATTGTAAGTGCATCTAGTGCCCCTTAGTGATTTTGGTGTATTGAAGACTTATAGGTTAACGGACTAATGTGTTTGTGAGTGTACACATGTCTATAAGTCTATCAGGAGTTTGCTATTTAGAAAGAAAGTCGACCCCTAAAAATGAAGTTCTTCGACTGAAGACTTTGAATTTCTGAAGACTTTCTGAAGACTCTGAAAGTGAAGAAATTGGTGTGACCTTGAAGACTTGGTATTCATTTGAGGAACATGAAGCGTGAAGACTTTTGTTTTCGTAGTTTCATTTTCTCTTTCTTGAGTCATAGAAAACACCATACTGTTAAAGGGGGTCGAGGAAATACTAAGGAAAAATTTCCATGTGATGCTCAACTCAAAATCCTACACCTACCAATCCCTTCGAGTGAAGCCATTGGAAATCTCATACAGTTCAGTCATATTCTTTAGTGATAGAGACAAAGTTCCTCTGGTCTCTGAGGAATTTGTCCTAACTGAGGTGTTAGGAATTCGCTAGTGCGGATTGCCTACAAAGTGAGGAACATGATAGCCCTGAGGATTTTGGTACTCAAAATTCCGACCGTTCCTGTGCTATGCGCCAGCTGTCCCAAATATCTACCCACGTAACGGTCATATCATTGCGCCAGCTACTCCCTAGGCTATAAATAGCTGCCCCTACAACCACTATCTGGTTGGCTGCTCCGAGAGAAACTGACACTTGTAATTTGAGAGCATGCCATCCTCCGAGGACTTTGAGCGAAAATCATCAAGTGAGGAAAACCCAAACCCAAACACCTACAAACCCCAACGGATTGAGCATCAATGAAGAGATTGATCCTGCGTGGATCCGACGCTTGTTACATTTGAAGACTGTGCTTCTTCCAGACGGTTAGGCGTCAAGGTCTAGAGCATCCAAGAGGAATTGTGGATCACCGAGTGACCAAGTTTGTGAAGGTTCGGAAGTCACCTGAAGACTTACCATGAGTGATTGGGCAAGGTCCGTGTGACCTTAGCTCAAGGAGAATACGGTGAGGATTGTGTGTCCAGGATTGTGTGTCCTCAGGTTTAAATACCTAGCCGCTCCAACTAGATGTACAACTAAGACAGTAGTTGGAACTAGTCTACCAAATCATTGTCTTCACCAAGCTCACTGGTTCTATTTCCTCAACTCTTTCATTTCCTTACATCTGACTTGAAGACTTTGACTGAAGACTTTCTCAATTTCCTCAGTTCAATTTCTTCAGTCGGTTTGTCTTCATCCTGTGTTATCCCGTGCTTATGCTTTCTGTACTCTGTGCCTGTCTTCATTTCATCATGATGACTATGCTTGTGTTCTGTTATGTTTACTTTTGAGTACTTATTCTGCTGCTAGTAGTTCTTCTCTAAGGAATTTCCTCACCTGCAAATTCCTCGGTGAAGAATTCATAAAAGTCGCCTATTCACCCCCCTCTAGTTGATATAATGCACTTTCAAGGTGAGAACATCGTCGCCCACGGGGGAGCACCTTCCGCAGGTGGTGGCGATATCCAGGGGTGACCTGCCGCTACTCTTCCCGTTTCATTCCCGCGACATGTATCAGGCCTCGTGGAGGCGTTTAGACTTTTCATTTGGTGTTGTGAGAACAATATGCTTGTAATATTTGATTCGAGATTTGGTGATTTCCTTCCTATTTGCTTTGCGTTCTGCGTCGGCAGAGCCTGGCCCCGCGCATACCTCAACCGCCATTGGGCCGACCGGAGACCAGGACGGACCAAGGAGTGAGGGGCTACGTGACCAGTTAGGCTCTTGAGTCGCGATGCTCAAGAGTCCCCCTTCACACGCAAACAACATATAGGGAGAGTTCGTGAGGATAGATTAATGTTCTACGTCGGCAGAGCCCGGCCCCACGCATACCTCAACCGCCATTGGGCCGACTGGAGACCAGGACGGACCAAGGAGTGAGGGGCTACGTGACCAGTTAGGCTCGTGAGTTGCGATGCTCAGGAGTCCCCCTTGACGTGCAAGCAATTTCCATACGTACCCTCGCCGAGGCCTCGGGAGGGGCGCGCGACGCCCAGGTCCGGAGAACCTGGTTGGGTGGCGTGTGCTTGGGCGTGACCCAAGCGCAGCCCCCCGTGCCCAGCCCCCTCGTATGGCTCTCTTGAGGGGAGGCGTTGTGGTGAGGCTGGGCGTTGAGCTCTGGGCTCCCTGAGGTTGGTATGACGGTGGGGCCGCCCTCAGTTGTTATCACCAGCGCAGAGCGTAGTGATTCCACTTGTGCACGGGCATAGCCGCTCCTCGGCAGTGTCGTCATCCAGCGCAGAGCATCATGCTTCCACTTGGGCGTGGGATGGGGCCCCCCTCTGGGAGGAGCCCCTAGGGCATGTACAGCCCCGCCCTGACACGTGGCTTGCACGGAAGGGCTGCGAGGTGTATCTGGGCACTCGTGAGCCAGCGCGGGACTCACGAGGCCCTACCTCAAGGAGGGTTGCACCTGGTCTTGAGTCTTGGTTACTGTATGTCCCTGCAAGGCAGTTAGATGCAAGCACTCTACGTCCTCAGGTCCCGGCCCTCGAGCGAGCTCAGCCGCCGCTGGTATGCCGGGTCGCGATGCCGTGGTCAAGGCCAGGGGGTGAGGGCTGGAGAGCCAGTAAGAACTCCTGAGTCGCGATGCTCAGGAGCCCCCTTTTAACGTGCAAACGAATTGCATAGGACGAACAGACCCGTGGTGGGCAGCAATCGAATAGGTGATAACCATGTGTAGGTTAAGCAGGGAAGGCAAATCAGCTTCAATAAATGCAGGAAGATACATGCCAACGGGTCTGGCCCGAGCGGCTTGGGGATGATGTAGCCCGAGGGGCTCCCCCAACAAGGTAAGCTAAGGACATAAGAAAAAGGGATACATGCCGCAGGGACAGACCCACGCGACCTGGGAATAATGCAGCCCAAGGGGCGCTCCCAACTAA
Organism: Triticum urartu; assembly: GCF_003073215.2. NCBI lineage: Eukaryota > Viridiplantae > Streptophyta > Magnoliopsida > Poales > Poaceae > Triticum > Triticum urartu. The sequence goes on along the minus strand of NC_053022.1, from coordinate 69,843,132 downwards.
ACGAGCTTGGAAGATGTCACTTGGTCCTGTAGACGAAATAGAGTTGGTGCAGCTGAAGGCGTGCGGTGAAGAAATGACTCCTCATGAGCCGACAGAACCCTGAGCCTCGGGAGGCTCCAAGGGTTCAGGAGGTTCCCTAAAGACCGTCTCCATGCTCGGTGCGGTAGTTCTTGCGCTCCACGAAGGTGACAGGCAGGCGGACCTGCCCTATCGGCGTGATGGAGCTGTCGGTCACTCCTGAGAAAGGCATGGTGGGCTAGAGCTGCTCATATAGCACTTGGAGGTTGTCGAACGTGTCGACGGAGAGGACGTTGAGCCCCGCGCCGCCGTCGATGAGAGTCTTGGTGAACTGCACATTGCTGATGACTCGGGAGCACAGCATAGGGAGGGTGCCCGCGGTGGCTGCGCACTTGAGTTGATCCGCCGAGTTGAAAGTGATGGCGCATTGGGACCACCTGAGCGGGCGCGTGGCCTCGAGCTTGGGGAGCGCCGCGTTCACCTCGCGAGAAAACTGCTTGAAGACGCGCTAAGAGGCTGGGGCCTGGGCGCCGCCCAAGATGCAAGCGATCGTGCGCGGCTCTTGGAAGCCCCCAGGCCCCTCGTCCTTGTGGTGGTCGTCGTTCCTTCTTGGTGGCGGCAGCGGGGGAAGATCGGCGTTGCCCTGGGGGCAATCCTCACGAGGCGGGTCCCTCTAGGCGCCCTCACGAGGTTGGTCCTGCCAGCGGTCCTCACGAGGCCGGTCGTGCCACTCCTGGCACGGGCCACGGTCATCCCAGCGTCCGCCTCCACGTCCTCCTCCGCGGCCGTAGGCCCGGTCGTTGCGCTCGGGGCGTCGACCGTAGCGTCCTTCTCGTATGGCTCTAAGCTCTTGACAGTCGCTGGTGTTGTGGGTGTTCAGGTTGTGAAAGGCACAGAATGGTCGGCCATTCTTGGATGACTCGGGCTGATCTCTGCCCCACTTGATGTCGGGCTCCGCTGCGAGCATAGCTACCTCCTTGCGCTTCACGTCCTTGGCCTTGGCCTTCTTCTCCTCCACGCCCACGGCTGGCGGCTCAAGGAGAGAGAGGCGCCCCTCCTCAGCTCTTGCGCACCTGGTCGCCAGGTTGAACAACTCCTGAGATGTGCTGACCTCCTTGTGAATGGCGAGCTCTTCCTTCATCTTGATGTCACGGACGCCGTCGGAGAACGCGGAGATGATGGCCTTGTCCATGACCTTGGGGATCTTGAGGCGGGTGTTGTTGAAGCGCTGGATGTACTTCTGGAGGGTCTCCCCTGGCTGCTGCCTGATGCGGCATAGGTCACCCACGGCCGGTGGGCGGTCGCGAGTGCCCTGGAAGTTGGCGACAAAGCGGTCGCACATCTCGTCACAGGAGGAGATCGAGCTGTGCTGCAGGTACAGGAGCCAGGAGCGAGCTCCATCCTTGAGAGCCACGGGAAACCAGTTCGCCATGACCTTTTCATCGTCGTTGACCGCTTCGATGCTCAGCTCATAGAGTTGCAGGAAGTCCGCGGGGTCGGCGGTACCGTCGCAGGGAGGAGGCAGATCCGGCTTGAACTTACCCGGCCAAGCGACACTACGCAGCTCGAGAGTGAAGGTGCGGCAGCCAGCCGTGGTTGCCGGGGCCCGCTTCGGAGATGGAGCTTGGTCTTGACGAGGTCCGCGCTGCACCGCTGCGGGCGGTGCGGGGTCTTGACGAGGTGGCGCGGGGAGCACAGGTGCAGCTTCTCGCGGCCACGGAATTTCTTGGCAGCTTCTCTCTTCACGCGCGGGCGCCGGGCGCGGTGGATCACGTTGCCGAGCTACGCGCCTTGGTGCCAAGGTGACAACTTGGGGCTGAGGCGATGGAGGCGCGCCATGAGCCCCGTCGCCTGCGGCTGGTTGAGCGGGAGGCAGAGAGTGGGATGGCGGCGGAGAGCCCCCTGCGGCGCGGACGAGCTCGGCGACGCGGTCAAGCCACTCCTCGTAGAGGTCGTCGATGGGGCGGTAACGCAGGAGCTCGTTCGCCACGAGGAGCGTGGCCCGTGCCTCCATGGGAGCACGGTGCGTGTGAGATGAAGAACCGGCAAGGGTCAGCGATCGAGTGGCGGTGCGGCCATCCTGCCGCACCGAAGGATGCAGTGAAGACGCCTGTTGCTCATTCCCCGCCGGGCTGGTGGCTGCGTTGGCGGCGGGAGACGGAGGACGACGATGTGGCCCGCCGACGGGAGCCATCTGAGCGACGCGGGTGGTGAGGGTAGCCCGATGCTCAGCTCGAGCACGGTGAGCGTCCGCCATGGAGACGACGGAGCGACGGAGCGACGAACTGATGGAAGGGAAGCTACGGCGCACCCCTACCTTGCGCGCCAAATGTCGGATGTGGGGTTCCGACAAACCCTTAAGGTTCGAACATTGGGGTGCACGCGAAGTCTTTCCTTCCCACCAATCTATGCCCTAGCTCAATAAGATCTCACGGACGAACTCGCAACATGGAAAGACACAAGATTTATACTGGTTCGGGTCACCGTTGTGGTGTAATACCCTACTCTAGTGTGGTGGTGGTGGATTGCCTCTAGGGCTAATGATGAACAGTACAAGGGAAGAACAGCCTCCTGAGGTTGAGGTGTTCTTGAGCTCGATGAGCTTGTGTGTGTCAGGATGGTCTGAATGATCCGTCCCTTGCTAAGGTCGTGGCTAGTCCTATTTATATTGGCCCTGGTCCTCTTCCCAAATATCGAGCGGGAAGGGAGCCAACAATGGTGGGCTAATTTGAAGGGAGACAACTAGTACAAGCTATCCTGACAAAAGTAGTCTTCGCCTACGGAAAGCTTTGGTGGTGACGCCGTCTTGGGCTCCATGATGACCTCCGTCTTGCCGCCTCCTGGTCTTGGTCACATTGCACAGAAATGGCAACCTTTGCCTGATGCCTTGGTACTCCTCGCCGGCGCTTGCCTCCTTAGCACTGAAGAGGAAACAAGGACGCTGCGCGCGCTGACGCCCTCCTAGTGCCGTGCGTCACAGCTCACGTTACGAGGGTCTCGTGAGGTTTGCCCCGCCTTGATATCTCCGCTCCTCGTGAGCCGGCCTAGCTAGGCCACTCCCGAGGAGGCCTTGCGTCATCTGCCTCGCGAGGCTTGGACCCTCGCGAGGGTCTTGAATGCCTTGTTGATGAAGATGGGACGTACGGCCTGCAGGCTCAGCCATGCCGCGGGCCGCAGGCAGGAAAGTCTGGGGACCCCCGTTCCCTGAATGCCGACAACTTAGTTTAAGCATCATATATGAGTATATGCCATACCTATCCATTTTCTATACCTCCTCCATGTGTCGTCATACTATGTTTTTCCAGTCAAATGTTGTTCCTTCATAATAGATGTCCAAAAGGAAGATGGTGAGTGCAGATCCTCAAGGAGTACAAACTAGGTATTTGGAAAAGGTAGTGATACCTGTTAAATCAGATAGATCAGCAGCCACAGAAAACACATGCCCAACTGTACCACACTTTACCCCTACTCTAGTGGCCAAACCCCTATTAGAACTGCTAAGAGCCCAGCGTCAGGTACTGTCTATGATATCAATTCAAAATTTGAACTCCTAAATTTCTGCATGTGCCTTACCTTCTCTCTTGTATGAAAACTAATTTCAGATGAATCTCCTTGCTCAAAGGATCATAGGATCTCACGACAATACTGGGCTCTGCATTGCTCTTGTTAGTACCTCTTACCCTTTGCCAGCATACTTACACTCATTGCTCTTTGATTATGTAGCATCACTGTAAATGTTCGCTTCTTTATCCTCCCTTTGCTTGAAATTATAAGATCTATATTTACTCTTAGATAAATGTAGAATTAACACAATGGTTATGATGTTTTGGATTGCTCACGTGAGTACCTGTTTTCATGTACTCCCTGTGTATCAAATTAATTGTTGATCAATTGGATGTATTTAGAACTTAATAGTGCTAGATATATCCATTTGAGCGACAAGTAATAACGGACGGTGGTGGTATTACTGTACTTGCATCCTGAGATAGTTGATTGTATAGCATTACTCTACATCTTATCTGCCCTGCCCTCCACTTTCTCCAAATTATCATATCTACATTTACTCTTACCAAAATGTTGAATAAAGCCAATCCCACTTCACATGTTGATGTCTGCATTCCTCTTGCCAGTACCTTTTGCCTTGTAACGATGTACTTAATTAATTGCTATTTGATTATGTATCCTCAGTCTGCACCTGAGCTTCATTATACTCTGTTTCTTCCAATATTATTTGATCTATATTTAGTCTTTGCAAAATGTAGAATAAAGGCAATGTTTATAAAGAATTTTCTTTGGGGAATTTATTGAATTATCCTTCCATCAACATGGAGAAGGGCTTTGTCTAGCCCATGTTAACATGTAATGTAAGTTCATCCTTCCCAAGCCTTCAAACTTTGTTCTAGTATAGATTTGGAAAGGCATCATTTCCTCCACTTCTGTTTACTTTGCTGTTTACATCTGATTGGATGCTTGCAACAACTACCAGTTTTAAATTGTAGTTATAAAAACATGTTCCTTATGCAGAACAGATCCACTTATTTGCTTATATAATTGTGAAACCTGTTATGTGTCTCCTTATTTCTCTTTCAGAGTCGTATCTCTTATGCGAGGTAGAACTTTAGGGAAGATAGTGAGCCAAACCTTCTTGAGGACAGCGAGATGACCCCAAGGTCCTGTCTTGATGAAGACAGTGAGTTGAAGCCACTCACCAGCAGGTGTGAGACAACCTCTGTGCAGTCGCTGCCTCAATCAGTTCGACTTCTTCAGTCTCAACTTAGAGTGGAAAGTCTTGCTTCAGCTCAGCTCTGACTTGAAGTCAAAGATGTAATGAAAATGGCAGGGGACTGCCATGCGCACTATGGTGCCATACAGCTAGGGATGAAGCATCTATCATTGACACAACTGAGGTCTTAACAGCTTATTCAACTGCTTGCGGGGCCCGACCTTGCCAGGCCTAGTGCCTTCTGAACTGCTCTCAGTTTTGTATATTCTTTTGTCGACACGTTTATATGCACTAGTGGCGACCTTTGATGCCCAGTGTATGTAATCCGCGGTCATGTTGCGCTTTATTATCACCGGTAGCGAACTTCGATTCTCAGTGGATGTAATATGCCGTAATTTCTTTATTGTATAGTCTAGGTTTATTCTTTGGTCGGTATGATGTAATTTAGGCCAGAAGATTCAGTGGATCTCAGTGTTGTCAGTCTTCAGGCCGGCCCGTTACTCATATGGGCCAAAACGTGGGCCTATAATCATCTTGGGCCATTAGCAGGTCTAAACCTATAGTAGTTTCCCGCCTTTAACAGGCCGAGTAAAGTTCTAGCCAGCTGGGCCAGAGAATACCATGGGCTTTTAACAGGCTAAAACCTAGATTGGGTTTGCGTGGAGCCGAAAAATTCACGGGCCAATACAGGCCGAAACTGCCTAAGGCCCATGTTGGGCCCAAATAGGACGAGCAGTTAACAGGCCAAAATATATCTCGAGCCTATTTCACCCAGAAAAATTATGGGCTTTAAGCAGGCCGGTATCCATGCGGGCCATAGGCCCAAAAGTGTCACGGGCCATTATCACATGGGCTGTAAGCAGGCCAGATTCAACATGGGCTGTAATTAGGCCCAACTATTACACGGGCCATTAACAGGCCGATAGGCCAGTTGGGCTGAAATTTATCCATGAAGACTATGGGCCATTAAGAGGCCTAAAGTTACTTCAAACAAGAAATAGCCCAGTTTTTGCATGGGCCGTTAAATGGCCTAAAGTTAAATCGGGCCGACAACGTCCCAGATACTCCACGGGCTGCTAACAGGCCGAAACTATTATCCAGCCGAACTGGTAAACAGGCATTTAATAGGCTGAGATATAAAACCTGTCTTAGAATGGGCCCAAAGGTACTGTGGCCTGTTAACGGGCCTGATTCGATATGGGCTATAATTTGGCCCAAAACTCGGCAGGCTGTGAATGGGCTTGATCTGATATGGGCCTCTACTGTGTGGTGCCACGTGTCGACGTATCATAAGGGCCTCCTGTCCAATGAGTGGATGACATTTGTCCCAACGAGGAGCTGACACGTGATTCCGTTGGCTAATAAGAATTTTACACGTGGAAAATCCCCATTGGTCCGGGCTATTAACAGGTTATCGGATCCCAAACCGGACCCGATAGCTTAACGGCGAGCCGTTACGGTCGATGCCACGTGTCGGTCACCCTTGACAAAAGCACTTCTATGACGCGTGATTTATCCTCATGGAAGTGGACACTTCCATGATGATAATTGTGGTATTGTCATGGAATAATTCTACGACAGCACAGGTATGACTATCTTGATTCTGTGATAAAATCGTCATGGATGTACATGCATGACAGAAAACATGACCTACTGTGACAAACACGTATCATCACGGAAGTGTATTTTTTGTAGTGATGTGTGTAGTCACTTATGTAATTGTATGCTTAATTTGGTTATGCAATGATGTTCTTATAAGTATATATGTTGATGTTCTGTAGACAGAGCAAATCACATCGCACACGGACTAAACAATGGAACCCGTCAGTGCTGATTTCATCAATCACTCACAATTGTATACCAGCAATCATTTGCTCACAACACACACAGCTTGTTAACATGAATCGATTATGTTGGTATCGGTCTTCCCACACATTTTCGATTACAGACCTGTTTGCCGCGTATCACACACAACCTATTAATTTGAACCATTTCTGTTCTCTTGGCTTGATGCAAATAGTTCATCTGAGTGAACTATATGCCGTATATCTCACACACCTTCATCTGGCTGGCCGTTTCTTTTGTGTTGCCTATTCACAAACAGTTAATCCGAGTGAATTGTATGCCGTATATCGCACACGCCTTCATCTGGCTGCGCGTTTCTGTTGTTGCGCCGCATCACAAATAGTTTATCGGGGTGAACTGTATGCCATATATATGGCACACACACCTTGATCTAGCTGCCCATTTCCGTTGTTCTATCTCATTACACACGGTTCGTATGGATCAACCGTATGCCCCTCATCGCACACACGTCTAAAATCTGAACCGTGTTTGATGTATCCACCATCGCAACGTTTTGCATCTTTTTGATGGTTTTTTACATCATCGTTTGCGATTAATGCATCACACACAGTTTCGTCAAAGGGTCTCTGATTGTAGTGTCACGTTAGCAGCATCATGCAGTAGTGATTGTTGAAACCCGTGTTCTTGATCATATTGGTGCCATTTTCAATCTCCTTGCTCCTTGCTCCATTTCCAAAACTGTTTTGGGAGATTATGCATCGGTATGTGACTCCTCCAATAGTCCAATTAGTTTTTGTTTTTGTGCTTTATATATTGAATATTTTTGCTACTGTGGTGACCATGTTCTTCAGCTTTCATGTGAAATTTGTATGGTCCAAAGTAGTTTTGTTGCATGATATAGCCTCTAGAAACTTGTAGGAGTAGTTGCTATCACTTTGGTTGAGTTTTGTTCACTTTTATTTTGAGTCACTTTAAACTTCTAAAATCTTCATAGGAAGAAAATGATGAGGTTAATGTTCGAAGGTGGTTCCTCAAAGAAGAAATCCTCAAGACTCACAATTCATGAGCCAGACCTTTAACCACTGCGAGAAGCGCTAGTGCGACCGTGCGAATGGCCATCGGATTATTTCATGACTCGTGTCAGTTTTAAGGAATAATTTGATATGTACGTGCTTAACGTAGGCCTAATGGTCTTCCTGTCAGATAAGTGCTTACAACATTACAACCTCACCGATTCTTTCGTGCGGAGATTTGAGTACTTAGACCATCATGGTACACAATCTATTTTGTTTTATCTTTCTGAGTAGTTGTATCACATGGCCCTTGAGGAGTTTAATGAAGCATGCAAAATTCTACATTGGGGCACTTGCACTGAACCATGTAAAGCTGATTGTTCTGAGTTCCTTGCTAGCATTACAGTAGGAGAAACTAGAAGCCTAACACAAGCTACTACGGGGAGCATTCACTTTCCCACCTTACATTATTTTGCTCTCTTCATAAGTAGATGTATTAATGGTAAACATGATCAGAGCCACATCTGCGCTTCTGATTTGTGTGTTCTTAAAAGCATAGTAATGAATGACAGACAATATAACTTAGGGGCTATTGTCGCACATCGGCTACATAATAATGCTTTAGATGGAGATTTCTTTGAGGGAATTTATGCCACTCTTTTAGTTGACTATCTTGGGGTACCTATAAGAAATGATGACACTCAGTTACCACCTGCTTTCCTTGATTATGCCGCTATGGAACGATTCTAGTTTCTTGAGAGGGGTGATGTGCCATTCAAGTACAGACTAATCTTTGACATGAGCCATGTCGTCTATGTTATGCTCCCTGCCCCCGCTTTCTTTGACTTTCAGGTAAAACAAAGATATTTCATATTCATAGAGGAGGTAGAAGAGTACTAGAGAGCAAGGGCGGCTGCTCGTCTTCGTGAGGCAACCCACCAAGCGGTGGTAGATGCAATCGAATTAACCCCAACTACGGCTTTGGATATCAGCCCGGACAACCGTGACCATAGACCAACTTAGGCCAAAAGCCTAAGCTTGGGGGAGTATGTCTTTCTCACCGACATTCCATTCATGCATCACACATTCATTCCAGTTGTCGGTGTTCATCCTTTTTCATTGTATGATCCATGTTAGTATATTTTGCTTGCTTTCTTCTTATGTGTTTGAAAAACTTTGATAAAATCCAAAACTATTTCTCGTTTATTTTTAGTTTTTCTTTCTGGTCTAATTAGTTGTTGTATTAAAATAAAACCCCCAAAAGATTTCTCGTTCTTGTTTTACTTGTTGGGATCTTTCTCGTGTAAATATTTTTTCTCGTTTTCGTTCTACTTTCTTCAAAAAACAAAAAACTCCAAAAATATTTCAGTGTGTTTCTTTGAAAATTCTTTTCTTTTCTTTGGGTCATAAGGAGAAGATCACTATGGCAATGTTGAGTGGCTCTCATAAGCACTATTATAGATATATTAATGAGCCCATATTACTTTGTCTTCTCCTTTGAATAAATTTTGCAGATTCCAGCTTAGTCCAATGCACGTGCACTACTATTGTTATTCACATCATTCGGTCGTGCAAGTGAAAGGCAATAATGACTAAATTTGATGAAATGATTGATACGTCTCCAACGTATCTATAATTTTTTATTGTTCCAAGCTATTATATTACCTGGTTTGGATGTTTAATGGGCTTTAATATGCTCTTTTATATTATTTTTGGGACTAACCTATTAATCGCAGGCCTAGTGCCAGTTTCTGTTTTTTTTGCCTATTTTAGTGTTTTGCAGAAAAGGAATATCCAACAGAATCGAAACGGAATGAAACCTTCGCGAGGATCTTTCTTGGAACAAACGCAAACCAAGGGACTTGGAGTGGAATTCTGGAACTCTGCGAAGCTTCCACGAGGCAGGAGGGCGCGCCCAGGGGAGTAGGCACGCCCCCCACCCTCGTGGACCCCACGGAGCTCCATCGACGTACTTCTTTCACCAATATATACTATTATACCCTAAAAACATCAGGTGGAGCGACAAAACCACTTCTCCACCACCGCAACCTTCTGCTGAAGGGGAATTCGATCACGAAGGGCTTCTACATCAACACCATAGCCTCTCCGATGATGTGTGAGTATTTTACCACAGACCTTCGGGTCCAGATTTATTAGCTAGATGGCTTCTTCTCTCTCTTTGGTTCTCAATATAAAGTTATCCTCGATGTTCTTGGAGATCTATTCAATGTAACACCAGTGTGTTTGCCGAGATCTGATGAATTGTGGATTTATGATCAAGTTTATCTATGAACAATATTTAGTTCTTCTCTAAATTCTTATATGCATGATTTGATATCTTTGCAAGTCTCTTCGAATTATCGGTTTAGTTTGGCCTCCTAGATTGATCTTTCTTGCAATGGGAGAAGTGCTTAGCTTTAGGTACAATCTTGCGGTGTCCTTTCCTAGTGACAGTAGGGGTAGCAAGGCACGTATTGTATTGTTTCCGTCAAGGATAAAAAGAGGGGGTTTATATCATATTGCTTGAGTTTATCCCTCTACATCATGTGATTTTGCCTAAAGCATTACTCTGTTCTTAGGAACTTAATACTATAGATGCATGCTGGATAGCGGTCGATGTGTGGAGTAATAGTAGTAGATGCAGAATCGTTTCGGTCTACTTAACACGGACGTGATGCCTATATATCATAATCATTGCCTAGATATTCTCATAACTATGCGCTCTTCTATCAATTGCTCGGCAACAATTTGTTCACCCACCGTAATACATGCTATCATGAGAGAAGCCACTAGTGAAAACTATGGCCCCAGGGTCTCTTTCTTATTTTATTGCATCTCCTTTTATTATCGCATCTCGTTTACTATTTTGCAATATTTACTTTCCAATCTATACAACAATAATACCAAAAATATTTATCTTACTATCTTTATCAGATCTCACTTTGTAAGTGACCATGAAGGGATTGGCAACCCCTTTATCGCGTTGGTTGCGAGGTTCTTGATTGTTTGTGCGTGTACTAGGTGACTTGTGTGTTATCTCCTACTAGATTGATACCTTGGTTCTCAACAACTGAGTGAAATACTTACGCTACATTGCTGCATCACCCTTTCCTCTTCAAGGGAAAAACCAACACATGCTCAAGAGGTAGCAAGATGGATTTCTGGCGCCGTTGCCGGGGTGATCTACGCCAAGTCAAGACATACCAAGTAACCATCATAAACTCTTCTCACTCGCATTACATTATTTTCCATTTGCTTCTCGTTTTCCTCTCCCGCACTTTACCTTTGCTATTTTATTCGCCCTCTTCCGTTTGTCCTTCTGTTTGCTCGTGTTACCATGTGCCTTCTATTAGCTTGCATCTTCGCTTGCTAAATATCTATTGTTATGGATCCTCATCCTCTTGCTAATCTTTATCTTTTTAAAAGTTCCAATTATTATGAACCAATTGCTAGTGAGTTGACTGCACTAGATTATCTTTATGGAGTTTTGCTTGAAATTCATGAATCTGAAAGTTGTGATGAAGTACTTTATAAAGTGATTCACGATAGATCTTTAAATAAAAAGCATGATTGCAATGATGTTATTATAAATTCTATGAATGTCAATTGTGCTAATAATATGCAAAATCCTAACCTTGGGGATGCTAGTTTTGCTATGTCCACTACTTGTTGCAATGATCATGACTGGGCTGATTCTTCTTATGAAATTGAAATTTTATTTAAGCCCCATGATGAATATAAGATTGATAATAACGTTTGCAATATTGAAAGTAGGTTTGGAAGAGTGTCAACTTTAGATCCCACATATTTGGAGGGTCAGTGGGAAACGACACCTATGGGGTCACCTGGGTCCCTTCTACGGTTGGCGGGTGCGGGGTTGTGCAAAGAGTGGGTCTGGCGGTCAGCACACAAATCGTTTACTCAGGCAGGGCACGGAGAGCCGTAAAACCCTAGTCCTTCTTTGATGTATATTTAGGTGTTCTTGTGTTCTTGAACTAGCTGCAATGGCTCTCTAGACCAAAAGATCTGAATCCCCATCCAGTACGCCTCAGGCCTCCTTTTATAGACAAAAAGGGGGTCGCCATAGTGGCACAGAGGAGGTGGAAAGGTGTACATGGGCTGAGTCTATCCCCTGGCATCGTCGGACAAATGCATTTAATGCGCTACTGACGTGCCCCTCTTGCTTTATTAGGGACGGCAAAGAAGCTCGTCCTAGTTGTCGTCGCCTCGCCTGGCTCCGACGCGCGTCCAAGCTGACGAGGCGTTGTAGCGCCACATTGGCTGGCTGCTGGGATGGCGTTGTGGTAGAGCCTTCACGAAGATCCGCATGCCACCATGCAGGTGCTTGCTGAGTTGGTGTAGAGGCCGCGCGCTGCCACGCAGATGCCTTCCCAGCTGGTCGAGCTGGCAGCTGTATAGGAGCGGCGGTGGAGTCTTGGAAGACGCGAGCCTGGCTATGGGCCCGCAGGCGTCCTCGGCAAGGGTCTTGCTGAGGGCCCAACAAGGGTCTCGCTGCAGCACCGTAGTCGTCCCTGGCAAGGATCTTTCTGGGGGTCTCGTGGATTTCCTTGGCAAGGATCTCGCCAAGGATCGTCGTCTTCTGGTTTTCATCTGATCTTGTGTATCCATTATCTCTACAAATATCTGCATGCCACCACGGAGGTGCATCCCGAGCGTTGGTTCCAATATGGTTGATGGTGTTGGAACCCCTTGGGCTCAAGGGTGCGCGCTCTGCTCGCGTCAGGCAAGTTGCCCCGGCAAGGATCTTTCGAGGCCGCAGAAGCCACCCCGGCAAGGGTCTTGCCGGTGGAGTCCACCTCGCCCTCTTGCTCTCTTTTCATCTCTGGTCTTGGCATCGCTTTGGTCGTCTTGTGCTCTGGCATCCCTCCTCTGCCCTGCTTAGTGTGGTCGTGGGCGCGGCTCTGACTGCCCGTGCATGAGTAAAGGGGTGCAAAAGAAGAGCCCCTACTTTTGTACACTGACAGGAGCCCCCGGGCCTGGGCCACACAGAAGCACGACGCGTTGTTGGGCTAGGTCTAGAACGGTGCACGGGCAGGTGGGGCGGATTTTTAAAGCAGTAATTTCTCCGTCCGCTACGCTTCACCACAACCTGTGTTGAACGCGCGACATGGAGGGTCATGCGTGATGTGGGGGTCGTGCGTGGGCCGGTTTCCGCACGCATGCGCCACATCATGTTAAAGAGGCGGCTCACACCTTCCCCGTAAAAAGAGGAAAACACAGAGGTGCAACTCATTTACTGAGTGGGCTCGGGTCGTGGTCTTCAAGGCGCCCACGCCCCACGACCATGGGGTGGAGAACGGTCGTCGCATCTGTCCCCTCGATTTCTGCTCGCCCCCCCATGTGTCCCCCGTGCTCTGAAGACGGTAGGCGGTGGGTTCAGGCCTTGAATGGCGAGGCGGAGAAACGGGCCGCTGCTGATTGGGGCAGTGGGTTGGCCTCGATTCTCTGCACCCCTGATGGTCTAATTGGCTGAGTGGGGCGGCCGAGTCTCGACCCCGCCCCTTTATAAGAAGGGGGAGGGGGTGGCACCCCACAATCTTTCATCATCCCTCTCCATCCACCTCGGCTCCGCTCTTTCATCTGCCATGGCGAGAGGGGGCGCCAGTCCTTCGACGGTGGTGGTGAGGGTCTCTGCTCGACAGCGCGTCCCTCCTTCCCAAGAGCCCACTGCGGTGGAGCCGGCCACTAGAGGAAGGGGGAGGGGTCGAGGCCGAGGCCGGCGTGGCGCTCGGGAAGAGGGGGACAGGGTGGCGCACCGGCCTTGCCTCCGCTAGCGATGCCTCCGCTAATGGAGGGCCACGTCGGGGACCAGCCTCGTGAGTTCTTCATCAGGCTGCGTCGGCCACCGCGCTGTCGCCTTCGTCTTCCTGCGCCATTTTCTCGGGAGATTGAGCTTGATCTGCCCCGACCCTAAGGTTGCACATGAGGGGCTGCGGGAATGGCGGCATGCGGGTCGACGTTGACTTTCCTGCCCCTCAGGTCATGTATCTTCGCCGTGGATGGAAGACCTTTGCTCGCATCCATAGCCTGACGGCGGTGCTCGTTCTCTATTTCAAATTAATGGAGAACGACCTGCTCTCCGTTAAGGTCTTTGGAGACTTTAGAAGTCGCCTAAAGTGCTGCGTGGAGAGCTCCTCCAACGATGAAGACTCCTCTTGAAGCGGGAATGATCAGGAGGACAGCGACAGCGACGACGAGAGCGTCGAGCAAGGGCACGTCGACTTCGTCTCCGACTGACCGCGTTGCCACTCCCTCCGCCGTGCGCTCTGCCGACGGCCTTCCACGTCATGCTCTCCATCGGCGCGTTCCTCATCCCTTCCTTTTTTCCTTCACCTGCCGCACCTGGGAGGAAAGGGGCAAGAACGGGGATCATGGGGCACTTATCTTTTCTAGTTTGTAAGCCTGTGGGCACTCGTTAGATTTCAAAATTTGTAATCCCCTTGCTCATGTACCCATTCCGTATGAATTGTACTTGTTTGCAACGTAAGAATGAAAGGAAGGGTGTTAGCCGGGTTTTGTTTGCGCGTGGGCGAGAGCCACACCGAGGAACGCGTCCTCGTTATCTTAAGATAAACATGGTCTCCCAGCAACAGGACTTGCCGTCCTCCTGCTCTATGGCCTGACTACGCTCATACTCTTGGCTGAGGTAGGGGCCGAGTAGGATTAGTCCTTTCACTCGCCCTCTTCCCACCGCACTACAACCAAGTTCCTGTCCAAAGTAGAGTTTTCGGACAAGGAACGGAGGGGGCAAGATGGTACGAGAGCGAGCGAAGCCTTATACGTTCAAGGTTCATACGGGCGCACGGAGTGGGGGGAGAAAAACTTATCTGACGTTGCAGCCCCCGGCGACCTTGGCTTACCGCGGTTAGATCATTGTGTCTGCAGCCCCCGGCAACCTTGGTTTGTCGGGGCCGGAGTGCCGGCTCGTTCTTTTTCTTCCCAATAGCTCAGCAGAAATGTCCATGTACCCTGCGAAGCAAAGAAGACGGAAAGGAATAGAGTGATGCACACTCGACCTCTATGCTAGGGGTTAGGCGCCAGTAAGCACTATCAACCCTAACCGAGGGAGAGACTGAACCTAATGCATGCTAAAACTTAGGGTGCTAGCACTTCATTTATTTATGCTCAGGGTCTGCGCCTGGCTTTGTACAAAGGGTTACATGCCTTGCCGACAAGGCTTGTACAAAAGGTGGTTTGTCGGGGGCCCGGCAACTGCGCCTTATTGATAAAACTTGCGAAGATGTTCGATGTTCCAGGAGTGGCTCATTGGAACGCCATCTTCGGTCTCCAGGCGGACTGCGCCAGGCTTGGTGACTCGTATTACCTGATAAGGGCCTTCCCACTACGACGTCAGCTTGTTGGAACTCTTGGCCGACTGAACGGGCCGAAGAACAAGGTCGCCTTCCTCAAAGCTTTGGGCATGAACCTTGCGGCTATGGTAGCGGCGTAAGGCTTGCTGGAAGCGTGCTGCTCGTACAGCTGCCCGAAGACGATCTTCCTCAAGGAGTGTTGCATCATCTTGCTGCAACTGCTCTTGATCATTCTCATCATAAGCAAGCACTAGAGGTGACCCGTATGTGAGTTCCATGGGGAGAACTGCTTCTGCCTCGTAAACGAGGGAGAAGGGTGTCTGACCACTGGCTCGATTTGGCCTCGTTCTGATTGACCAAAGAACTGCGGGCAACTCATCAATCCAGCGTCATCCGCACCTGCGTGGCCTGTCAAAAGTCCTTGTCCGAAGGCCTCGCAACACTTCAGCATTTGCCCTCTCAGCCTGGCCGTTGCTCCATGGATGTGCAACAGAAGCAAAACAGACCTTGCTGCCGAGGTCGTGGATGTACTGCATGAAGGCGTGGCTCGTGAACTGTGGTCCGTTGTCGGTGATGATTTTGTTTGGCACACTGAAATGGCAGACTAGCCCCTTGAAGAATTTGATGGCTGATTGTGTTGTCACCTTTCTCATTGTCTCCACCTCCGGCCACTTTGTGAACTTGTCGATTGCAAAGTGCAAGTACTCAAAGCCCCTGACAGCACGGGAAAAGGGGCCCAGTATGTCGAGCCCCCAGACCGAGAATGGCCAGGAGAGAGGGATTGTTTGGAGCGCTTGAGCTGGTTGATGAAGCTTCTATGAATGGAACTGACACGCTTCACACTTGGTTACTAGTGCCGTTGCATACTGGAGGGCAGTGGGCCAGAAGAAACCTTGCTGGAATGCCTTGCCGGCAAGGGCCCTTGACCCTATGTGGGAGCCACATATGCCTCCGTGTATCTCTACCAACAACTCCAGTCCTTCCTCCCGGGGAATGCACTTCAATTTCACACCGTTTGGTCTTTTCCTGTGCAGGACGTCGTCGACGAACTGATACATGGCAGACCGACGGGCTACTTTCTCCGCTTCTTCCTGCTCCTCAGGGAGTTCCCCTGTTTGGAGGAATCAGATGGTATGTTGTGCCCATGCTGGAGTCTGAGGCTCGACAGCAAGGACTAAAGGCACTTCCTCTGCCATGGGAGCAGCTGTCTCTACAGCCAGGACTTGACGCCCTGCCGGAGTCGGTTGCCCCACAGCTGGCTCAGTGCCCACGGCAACATCCTTGCCGGCGGCTCCTGGGAGCTCGGTGGGAAAGTACTTGTCGGGGCCTGATTTCCTTCGCTTATTCTGCTGTGTTGATGGTTCAACGGATGGTTGAGTCAGCCGAAGCACAAAAGTACCTGGTTCCACAGGTAGTTTGAAGGCAGCGCGCTTCGATAGGTAGTCGGCAATGTCGTTCTCCACTCGGGGAACATGCTCCGCCTGTATACCGTCAAAGCGCTCCTCCAGCTTCCTCACCTCATCCATGTAGGCCTCCATCAATGGCTTTGATAATCTTTGTTGACTTGCCTGACAACAAGCTGCGAATCACCCCTGACGATGAGCTTGTTGATCCCGAGGTCTACCGCGATCCTAAGACCGGCAAGCAACCCCTCGTATTCAGCAGTCTTGTTTGTGGACATCTCCCTGGGAAAGTGCATCTGGATTACATACTTGAGGTGCTCTCCGTTGGGTGTGACGAGTAGCACACCAGTACCGCCGCCATGCTACGAGAAAGCCCCGTCAAAGTACATAATCCAGTTGCTACTTGCCTCCTTGCCGGGGAGGGTAGTCTCCTGGATCTCTTCATCTAGCGTCGAGGTCCACTCAGCAATGAACTCTGCCAAGACTCTGCTCTGGATTGTCGAAGTACTTTCAAACGTCAAACCAAAGCTCGACAGCTCCACAGCCCACTCCACAATCCTCTCGGTTGTGTCTGGGTTATGCAATATCCATTGCAACGGGAGGCAGGTGACGACGGTGATCTTGTGTGCTTGGAAGTAATGACGCAGCTTCCTCGAGGCCATAAGGACGCCGAAGAGCAATTTCTGCACACTGGAGTACCTTGACCTAGCCCGCTGCAAAAGGGAGCTGACAAAGTAAACCGGGTGCAACATCATTTTCTTCTTTTGCAGCACTTCGTCTGGTTGTGCAGGCCCTGCCCCACCAGTGTTGGACCCTGCCGGGGGCCTTGCCTCTTTGTCGACCTCCCTCTGCGCCACTAGTGCGGTACTGACCACTTGGTTCATTGCCGCCAAGTATAGCAGCAACGGTTCTTGAGGTTTGGGCGCAACTAGTATCAGTGTAGAGGAGAGGTATTTCTTCAAATCCTGCAGTGCTGCTTCGGCCTCTGGGGTCCATTCCACTGGGCCTGCCTTTTTCAAGATTTTGAAGAAGGGAAGGGCACGCTCAGCAGACCTGGAGACGAATCTGCTCATGGCGGCAACACAACCAGTGAGCCGACGCATGTCCTTGATCTGCTTGGGTGCCCTAATCTGCGCAATAGCCTTGATCTTGTCTGGATTCGCCTTGATCCCACGCTGTGAGACAAAGAACCCGAGAAGTTTGCCGGATGGAACTCCGAAGACATACTTCTCAGGGTTCAACTTGAGGTTGATCTTGCGCAGATTCGCAAACGTCTCTTCTAGATATTGTACAAGTGTCGCCCTGTCTTTGGTTTTGACCACTATGTCATCCATATAAGATTCCATATGTCTATGTAGCTGGGGCTCAAAACCAATCTGGACCGCCCTTGCAAACGTCGAGCCAGCACTCTTCAACCCGAAAGGCATCCGTAAAAAGCAATACATGCCACATGGGGTGATGAACGCTGTTCTTTTCGTCTTCTCTCGCCATGAAGATTTGGTGGTACCCCGAGTAGGTGTCAAGGAATGATAGCAGATCACACCCAGCCGTGGAGTCAACAATCTGGTCAATGCGCGGCAATGGGAAATGGTCCTTGGGACAAGCCTTATTGATATTTGTGTAGTCAATACACAGCATCCACTTCCCATTTGCCTTGGGCACTACTACCGGATTGGCCAACCACGTCGGACGGAGTACTACTCTCACCAAGCCTGCCGCTTCCAACTTCCTGATCTCCTCCGTAATGAACTCCTGTTGTTCCGAAGCTATCTTCCTGACCTTCTGCTTGTCGGGTCACGCATGAGGACAAATAGCAAGATGGTGCTCAATCACCTCCCTGGGAACGCAGGGGATGTCAGATGCTTGCCATGCAAACACGTCGACATTCGCCCGTAGGAAGGTGACGAGCGCGCTTTCCTATTTGTTGTCCAAGGTGGAGCTTATGGTGAAAGCCCCTCCCATGACATCCTCCTCGACGGACACCATCTTGGTCTCTGGTGACGCAGCTCTGGATTTCTTGCTCTTGCTGGTGGAGCTCTCTGGCACGTCCTCGACGGGAGAACAACAGTCCGAAGAGGTGCGCTTACCGAAGTAGGTGCGAGAGGTCTTGCCGGTCTTCTTCCCTGCCAGGGCTCCAATGGCAGGAGTGAGTGCCTTGGCGGCAGTCGCTGCAACTGCTTCCCGGTAGAGTTGGTCGGCGCAGATCAGTGTATCCTTCTTGTCGGAGGGGACGGTGATGATGGTCATCGGCCCCGGCATCTTCAGCGTGTTGTAGACGTAATGCGACACATCCATAAACTTGGCTAATGCCGGGCGGCCGAGAATCCCATTGTAGGGCAAGGGGATCTCGGGTACATCGAAAACAATCCTCTCCGTCCTATAGTTTAACTCGCCTCCAAACGTCACGGGCAGCGTGACCTTACCCTTCGGTTGACTCCTCCTGGGGTTGACCCCTTGAAACGTGCCTGTCTCTTCGAGGTCTCCATCAGGAATCTGCAACCTTTTCATCACGACGGGCGAGACCAAGTTCAGACCGGCGCCGTCGTCAACTAGCATCTTCGTCACCCTGAGGTTGCATATTGTTGGGGAGACCAAAAACGGCAAACACCCGACCGCAGTTGTGTGATCAGGGTGGTCCTCGGCATCGAAAATGATAGGTGTGCTGGACCATTTCAGTGGCCTCTAAGCATCGATGGATGGTTCCGTTGCCGTGATCTCACGCCCCCACTGCTTGAGCTGGCGGTGAGAAGTTTGTAGCGAGGTGCCACCGTCGACGCACATGGCCTCCGTAGCCTTCTGGATCTCGTGCTCGCCGGACTCTTCATCCTCGTCATGATCATCATCTCCTTGCTTCTTATGGCGGCCCCGAGCGGGCCGCTCTTGCTAATTATCGTTCCCAAGGTGGCCTCCTTGGCTGCCACGCTTCTTGCCAGACCCCTCGGCACCATCCTGGCCCTTCTCCTTGTCCCGCCTCTCATACTCAGCTTTTTGCTTCTCAGGAAGCATGTGTCTTCCAGTTATTCGCTATTGTTGCCTTGTATTTTGCTTGCATGTCGCATCTTGTCATCTCATCATGCGCATTACATCATCATGTTTTCAAAACTTGCATTCGTCCGGGTCTCCCCATTCTTTCCGTTGTCCATTCTGAGCCCAGACACACTCGCACGCGCCCACGGCACCTCTGAAATAGTATTTTATAAGTGGCCAAAAAATGTTCTCAGAATGGGTTAAAAGTTGGCATACAGTGTTTTTTTGTTGTAGGTAGACCGCCTGCCAAGTTTCATCGCATTCGGAGTTCGTTTGATGCCCCAACAGATAACTATAGCGGCATTATAGTGGGTCGAACGTCGGACGTTTTCGGTCTCCGAAAACTGTCATCGGGCTTTCCCTCTCTTTTCTCCCTAAACCGTCTAAACAGCCACTACCTACCGCCAGGCCCAACCTAACCTCTCTCGTCAGCCCGCGGCCCTCCTCGCGCACGCGTCGGAAAGCTGTCCCGGACCTGACCTGGACAGTCATTTTCGATGGGTCCGGATCAACACCTAACATCCTGCAAGTATCTGTGTTTTCTTCGTTGGACTCCCTTAACCCATTTTTTCCATCTGCCAGTTTGCGATCGGATGACTCTGAAGCCCCCTCAGACATCAAACCTAGCCCTCCATACTATAAAAGGAAGGCCTAGGCCTCTTGGTTTGGAAACCCTACCCTCCTCCTCGAAACCCGCGCCGCCGCCACCCTCTTTCCACGCTCGGTCGCCAGATCCCATCTCTCCACGCGCGGGCCCTCCTAGCCCAGATCCAGGCCCCCTCAGGTCCGGGTCAGTCGCCGCCACCAGGGGGCTCTCGTAGCCTCCCGAGCTCCTCCAATGGAGGCAATCAGCCGTGCGCCTGCTCGACCCCGTCGCCTCGTCCGGCTAGCGGTTCGCCCTAGAGCACCGTCGAATCAGGCCGACCTTTCTCTAACCTTTCTTCCTTGTGGCTCTCCCTCTCGTCTCTCACATCTTCCTCTCCATCTCTCTATTTTCGCTCAGAGGAGACCTCCATGGCCATTCCAGCTAGCTCCGTCGTTGTCCGTTTCGTGCCGGGAATGGGTGGATCCAGGCTCCCCGCACCCAGATCTGACACTGCCGCATCATTCCGGCGCGCCGCCGCATCTTCGCCCTCCGGGACGGCATCGAACAGCAAGCAGCCACCGCCCCACGCCGTTGAACGCGTCGCCCCGAACCGGTCTTCCCTCCTCGCCGTTGACCGTGTCCTGCCGTGTGGGCCGCCTCTAGCGCCCTCCTGGCCGCGTCTCGCATCGTAGCCCAGCGCCTGCGGAGCCGGCCTGCTCGATCGCGCCCCCTGGGCCGCCTCCACCAACAAGCGCCAAGGCCCAATCGCCCTTGCCCTGCTGCAGCCTTAGCCCACCAGATCCGCTGGCCCAAGGACCGCGAGGTGAGCACAAGCCAGACCATCCCTGTTTGCTTATGTGACGCCCTGGGCGCTGAATAATATCCTGCGCTCAGCCAGATTCGGCCCATGTCATGTTTTTTCCCTTCCTACAAATTTGTCCTTTTATCCAGAATTTACGGTTTCATAAAAAAGTCCCTAGAGTTCATGCATATAATAACTCACAAATCGTGCATCAGATTAAAATAGCTTATATATGAAAACATGACTAGAATTTCTTCTAGTTTCGTAATATCCAACTTTCATGCATGTTTAAAATGTTAAAAATGATGTTTGCATTTATTTGCTTAATTGCCATGTTAAAATGATTTAATTCATAACTAAATAACCGTAGCTCCAAACCTAACAAACTTTGTATGTAAATGGGGTAGAAAAATGCCTAGTTTAACATGGTGCACTCATCTAGCATTTTTAACAACTCTAAAATTTGGTTTAGGGCAGAACAGTACCAAATCCATAAATATGAACATTTGGATTTTCCAGACTTGTTGCTTGTTGTTCCGGCCTAATTTAAACTTGCCTAGATAGGTAGTTTTACTATGCTTCATCTCTTGCCATGTTTAACAACATTTAATATTGATGGGTACCTAAATGAGAGAGAACTAAATAAGTCTCGTGTTTCGTCAATATGCAACTCGTTGCATATTGAGCTCCACTTAACTTGTAGTTTTGCTTGTGCACTTTGCCATGCCATGCCCTCATTAGACCGGACATGCATCATACTTGGTTGTGCATCATGCCATGATTATGTGTTGGTTGTTTATTATGTTGTTTGCTTCTTTCCGGGTTTCTTCTCGCATTAGCTTCGGTTTCATTCCAGAGTTGTGAGGATCCATTCGACTACGTCTGTTTGTCTTCTTCATGGACTCGTTCTTCTTCCTTGCTGGATCTCAGGCAAGATGACCATACCCTCGAAATTACTTCTATCTTGGCTTGCTAGTTTCCCGCTCTTTTGCTATTCCGCGATACCTACCACTTTCTATATCGTGCCTCCCATATTGCCATGTCAAGCCTCTAACCCACCTTACCTAGCAAACTGTTGTTTGGCTATGTTACCGCTTTTGCTCAGCCCCTCTTATAGCGTTGCTAGTTGCAGGTGAAGATGAAGTTTGTTCCATGATTGGAACATGGATATGTTGGGATATCACTATATCTCTTATTTATATTAATGCATCTATATACTTGGTAAAGGATGGAAGACTCGGCCTTATGCCTGGTGTTTTGTTCCACTCTTGGCTCCCTAGTTTCCGTCATACCGGTGTTATGTTCCTTGATTTTGCGTTCCTTACACGGTTGGGTGTTATGGGAACCCCTTGATAGTTTGCTTTGAATAAAACTCCTCCAGCAAGGCCCAACCTTGGTTTTACCATTTGCCTCACCACCACCTACCCTTTCCTCGGGTCGGCCAACCTGAGGGTAATCTTTATTTTAAGCCCCCCCGGGCCAGTGCTTGTCTAAGTGTTGGTCCGAACCGAGTAGACTGCGGGGCCACCTTGGGGAAACTGGAGGTTTGGTTTTACTCGTAGGATGTCTCATCCGGTGTTCCCTGAGAACGAGATATGTGCAGCTCCTATCGGGATGTCAGCGCATCAGGCGGTCTTGTTGGTTTTGTTTTACCATTGTCGAAATGTCTTGTAACCGGGATTCCGAGTCTGATCGGGTCTTCCTGGGAGAAGGAATATCCTTCGTTGACTGTGAGTGCTTGTGATGGGCTAAGTTGGGACACCCCTGCAGGGTTTTGAACTTTCGAAAGTCGTGCCTGTGGTTATGGGTAGATGGGAATTTGTTCATTTCTGGTTGTAGAGAACTTGATACTTAACTTAATTAAAATGCATCAACCGCGTGTGTAGCCGTGATGGTCTCTTCTCAGCGGTGTCCGGGAAGTGAACATGGTGTTGGAGTTATGCTTGAACGTAAGTAGTTTCAGGATCACTTCTTGATCACTTCTAGTTCATGACCATGCTTTGCTTCTCTTCTCGCTCTCATTTGCGTAACTTAGCCACCATATATGCTAGTGCTTGCTGCAGCTCCACCTCACTACCCTTTCCTACCCATAAGCTTAAATAGTCTTGATCGCGAGGGTGTGAGATTGTTTAGTCCTCGTGACTCACAGATTACTTCAAACAGTTGCAGGTGCCGATGATTACCGTGCAGGTGACGCAACCGATCTCAAGGAGGAGCTCGTTGAAGATCGTGTTCGTTGTGTTGTTTCGTTGCCGTATGATCAGTAGTGGAGCCCAGTCGGGGCAACAGGGGATATTTTGCATTAGGGGTTGTCTTTCTTTATTTGGTTCCGTAGTCGGACCTTGATTGTATTCCGGTTGATGTAATGCTATATTCACGTATTGTGTGAAGTGGTGATTGTAAGCCAACTCTTTATCCCTTTCTTATTCAGTACATGGGATTTGTAAAGATTACCCCTCTTGCGACATGCCTACAATGCGGTTATGCCTCTAAGTCGTGCTCCGACACGTGGGAGATATAGCCGCATCGTGGGTGTTACAAGTTGGTATCAGAGCCTTCCCCGACTTAGGAGCCCCCCTGCTTGATTGAATCGCTGGCGTTGTTGAGTCTAGAAAAATGTTTTAAGTCCTATAGGATTACGCGGCGTTGGAGAGTAGGTTTCTTTTTACTCCTCAGTCCCTTCGCCGCTCTGGTGAGGCCTCTTGACGTAGAGTTTTGACTCTTCTCTTCTCAAATTTCATGAAAAAAATTTAGGATCACGCGGGTATTTTGGAATCGTTCCGATGGTTTTGTGACGAGAACATTGTTCTTGGTGCCTCCTGACATTTAGGGGTTGTGGCAGTGTCCCGGGAGTTGAGCTCCGAGGTGTTGTCGTCACAATTTTATCGTTGCAGTTTTGGAACACCTGAGTTCGCCGACATCGAAAATCTCTTTTATGCAGTTGTTGGTGAGATAACCTCGACGCCACCCAGTACTGGGGCCGGAGTTCGGAAGTATTGCCATAACTCGTATAACGGATGCTTTTCGAAGCTTGAGGTAAATGATTTCCGAAGGTTTCTTGGTTATGTGTTAAAGGATGGATACAGCTGGATATAGGATTGCTAGTTTTGGGTGAGATATTATGCTTCCCCTGTATCCCCAACACCTGATTGCATAACCAGAAAGTTTAGGGAGTTTATAAGTGGGAATTGAAGTAGCTCCTAGGATATGTTTCCGACAGATGTATGATATGAAATTGGGGTTCGATGTCTAGTGGTCCGCCTATCGACGGCTGGTTTTACAGTGGTCTCGTTGTGTCTTAAAGAGTCCTTGGCTATGCTGACTCGGGGATGCTTCGTATGTCATGTGCACTGCCTTGTACATGATGGTGCTATTCGATCGAGCCCGTGTGGGCCCCACTACGAAAACTTCAGACGAAATCTCTATCATATGTTTGTTCCGGCTTATTCTGCAAGCCAATCTTTGTTTTGTTTGAGTTGTGGTATTCGAGTTGCTTCGAAGTTAATTATTGATTCCATACCTTCCCTAAGCGGTGTTCTCATATTTCTATGTAAATACTAATCCTTCATGATAATCGAGATTGGCATGTCAATCCTTTTCACCGGCGTGTTTCCCTTCAAGTGGATCTATTCATTTTCAACATTCGCAAGACCAACTCTTAGTATTCTCAACGGTGTTTGTTTCATTCGTCCCAAGTTGCCTTTGTTTTTCCCCCCCTCCCACCCTTTTTCTTCGAGGACTCAAGTATCTTAATCAAGTATCCATTTGATTCATGTGAAATTTCTTCTTTCCTTTCCTTCAATGTTTTTAAATGGTGATTTCTCGTGGAGATGCTCAGAAGCTTCAAGTTCAATATTCCTCATTCTTTTCTTCTCCAGTGGATTCAATTCAAGCTTTGGTATTGAGCATAGTCCTTTCATTTTGCCCAATGCTTTTCTTATGCCGGTGCACCTCTTAATCATTCCCTACTTGCTGCCATCCTCTCATAATTGTTTCGATCCTGAGTATTCTTTTCCCCCATCTGGAGAAATTCAAGAGTCTTTTCAGTTTGATGCTCCGGAGTCCATTATCTCAGGATTATTCATCCTCAGCTTTCAGCTCTCATTCTCTAAATGTTACCTGTGAATCATTCAAGTATTCTCTTATCAGTTTGTGATCTATTTGTTCTCATGTATCAAATTCCCTAAAGTATCTTCATTCGTTCTCTATCTCTTCCCGGTGTTTCTTTATCTTTTCTTCAATCGTTTTCAATTCTTACAGTGGTTCGGTTCGAGATTTCTCTTCCTTCGTTATCATATCAATTCATTCGTTCTTTCAATCCTACCGGTGGTATGTAGAAGACCTTCTCAAGTTTGCGCTATATCTATCTTAAGCCTTTCTACGAGAATAAGTAGTATGCCAAATCTGCTGCTTGTCATCAATTTAAGTTGGTGAAGGATACGCATAACGTAATTCTTATTATTGTTTCATCCAAGTGATTAATTCCTTATTTCGGAGGTTCATCAAAAATTTTGATTTCATTTGTTCATCTTTTCCTTCCGGAGTGCCAAGTTTTCTCGGTTATATCGTTGTGAAAATCCATCTAAATCATTACAAGGATTCACCTTGTGTTTTCAACTTCTCTTTAATTTTTTATCATTCTTTTGTTACCGGAGTTCTTCATGGAGGTTCCACATGATGGTTCAACAAGGATTTAATTCCTTCTTGAGGTGTTCATCAAGATTCTTTTCAAAGCAGCTCAAGTATTCTTCATCTTGCATTTCTAAGTGCAATTGTTTCTACCTTATCATTTGAGGTGGTGTTATGTCATTCTTGATAATTTCCCTTCGGGTTTCATGATTCACAAGTTTTCAAAGAGTGACATATTTAAATCCATCATTTTCTCTTCGTTCAAGAGATCTTTTCAACCAATCAATCATTTTGTCGGTATTATCTTGGGTTATATTTCACCTAGATCTTTCCCTAAGGATTGTTGCTATTTATGGTGTTTATCAATGACCCAAGTTCTTCATTTATCCTTCCGGTGAAATAACTTCTCTTCTCCTTGTTGATATTAATCCAATCTATGGTTTCCATTAGTGGCAGAATTTCACCTCATAGTTTTGAGATGTTTTCCATAAGCCCACAACAAGCCTGTTTCTTTTCGTTGTTCATTTCCCAACAACTCCGTCCAATCCTTTTTTTAAGGATGCTTTTCAAATTCAATTGTGGTAGAAGATGTCTTTTTCCTCTCAATTCTTTCCTTTCCAATGATCCAACTTCTATTCTTTCGTTCCGGAGGCATTGTGATGTTGCTCTCTTCACTCATCATCTCGGATTGTCAGCACCATATCTTTTCGTGCTTATCCATTTTACTGGTGTGTCGTGCCCTCTTTTCAAGTTCTCTCATCTTATCAAGTTTTACCTCCATTCTCAACGAAAGTGCTGTCTGAAAACTTTCTTATCCATTGTGCCATTCTTTCAATAGTTTCGGAGGCAGTGTGTTGTTGATTTCATCAAGTATCCTCTCATCTTGTCAAATTCATGTTCATTTCCTTTCATTTACAGTCAGAGTGCTGCCCAAATTATATCATTCTTTTCCCTTCTCTATCTTGTTTTAACCGGAGTGTTATGTCTATCATTCCTCTTCTAACCGGAGTCTCATCCAAGTGCTTTCATTTTGCCTAGATCATATTCTTTGCCTTCCATTTCTTACAGGAGTGTTGTCGTAATTGACCTTGATTGTTCCTTGTACTTGTCGTTTCGACCGGAGTGCTTGCATGTACTTCTTGCCCATTGCACCCCTTTTCCTTATGTCTTTCAACCTACAAGGTTCTGGTAATGTCCCATGTTCCTCTTACCTATCGGAGTTTTTTCAACTTCTTGCATCTTTGTTGGCTTCCTTCTTTCAATTTGTTTAACCTCGCAAGGTTCTTTGGGTTCACTCATTTGTCAAAGAAGCAACTTAGTTTTACATTTTCTCTTCCTCTTCTGTTTTCCCTGCGGTGCCATCCTAGATCTCGGGACGAGATCCTCTCGTAGTGGTGGAGTGTTGTGACGCCCCGAGACCGTTGCGTCAGGCGTCTTCCAGTTATTCGTTGTTGTTGCCTTGTCTTTTGCTTGCGTGTCGCATCTTGTCATGTCATCATGTGCATTTCATCATCATGTTGTCAAAACTTGCATTCGTCCGGGTCTCCCCGTTCTTTCCGTTGTCCGTTCTGAGCCCAGACACACTCGCACGCGCCCACGGCACCTCCGAAATAGTATTTTATAAGTGACCAGAAAATCTTCTAGGAATGGGTTGAAAGTTGGCATGTGGTGTTGCTTTGTTGTAGGTAGACCGCCTGCCAAGTTTCATCGCATTCGGAGTTCGTTTGATAACCCAACGGATAACTATAGCGGCATTATGGTCGGTCAAACATCGGACGTTTTCGGTCTCCGAAAACTGCCACCGGGCTTTCCCTCTCCTTACCCTCCTCCTCGAAACCCGCGCCACCGCCAGCCTCTTTCCACGCTCGATCGCTAGATCCCACCTCTCCACGCGCGGGCCCTCCTAGCCCAGATCCAGGCCCGCTCAGGCCCGGGTCACTCACCGCCGCCAGGGGGCTCTCGTAGCCTCCCGAGCTCCTCCAATGGAGGCAATCAACCGTGCGCCTGCTCGACCTCGTCGCCTCACCGCCGCCTCCTCCAACTAGCGGTTCACGCCGGAGCACCGTCGAATCAGGGCGACCTTGCCTCTAACCTTTCTTCCTCGTGGCTCTCGCTCTCATCTCTCACATCTTCCTCTCCCTCTCTCTATTTTCGCTCACAGGAGACCTCCATGGCCGCTCCAGCTAGCTCCGTCGCTGTCGTTTCATGCCAGGAATGGGTGGATCTAGGCTCCCCGCACCCAGATCTAACACTGCCGCATCATTCCGGCGCGCCGCCGCATCTTCGCCCTCCGGGACGGCATCGAACAGCAAGCAGCCGCCGCCCCCCGCCATTGAACACGTCGCCCTGAACCGGTCTTCCCTCCTCGTCGTTGACCGCGTCCTGCCGCGTGGGCCGCCTCCAGTGCCCTCCTGGCCGCGTCTCGCATCATGGCCGAGCGCCTGCGGAGCCGGCCTGCTCGACCGCGCCCCCTGGGCCGCCTCCACCGACAAGCGCCAAGGCCCAGTCGCTCGTGCCCTGTTACAGCCTTAGCCCACCAGATCCGCTGGCCCAAGGCCCGCAAGGTGAGCACAAGCCAGCCCATCCCTGTTTGCTTATGTGATGCCCTGGGCGCTGAATAATATCATACGCTCAGCCAGATTCGGCCCATGTCATGTTTTTTTCCCGTCCTACGAATTTGCCCTTTTATCCAGAATTTACGGTTTTACGGAAAAGTCCCTAGAGTTCATACATATAATAACTCACAAACCATGCATCGGATTAAAATAAGTTATATATGAAACATGACTAGAATTTCGTCTAGTTTCATAATATCCAACTTTCATGCATGTTTAAAATGTTAAAAATGACGTTTGCATTTATTTGCTTAATTGCCATGTTAAAATGATTTAATTCATAACTAAATAACCGTAGCTCCAAACCTAACAAACTTTGTATGTAAATGGGGTAGAAAAATGCCTAGTTTAACGTGGTACACTCATCTAGCATGTTTAACAACTCTAAAATTTGGTTTAGGGCAGAACAGTCCCAAATCCATAAATATGCACATGAGGATTTTCCGGACTTGTTGCTTGTTGTTCCGGCCTCATATAACTTGCCTAGATAGGTAGTTTTACTATGCTTCACCTTTTGTCATTTTTAACAACATTTAATATTGATGGGTACCTAAACAAGAGAGAACTAAATAAGTACTATGGTGTTTCGTCAATATGCAACTCATTGCATATTGAGCTCCATTTAACTTGTAGTTTTTCTTGTGCACTTTGCCATGCCATGCCCTCATTAAACCGGACATGCATCATACTTGGTTGTGCATCATGCCATGATTATGTGTTTGTTGTTTATTATGTTGTTTGCTTCTTTCCGGGTTGCTTCTCGCGTTAGCTTCGGTTCCGTTCCGGAGTTGTGAGGATCCGTTCGACTACGTCCGTTTGTCTTCTTCATGGACTCTTTCTTCTTCCTTGCGGGATCTCACGCAAGATGACCATACCCTCGAAATCACTTCTATCTTTGCTTGCTAATTGCTCGCTCTTTTGCTATGCCGCGATACCTACCACTTGCTATATCATGCCACCCATATTTCCATGTCAAGCCTCTAACCCACCTTACCTAGCAAACCGTTGTTTGGCTATGTTACCGCTTTTTCTCAGCCCCTCTTATAGCGTTGTTAGTTGCAGGTGAAGATGAAGTTTGTTCCATGTTTGGCACATGGATATGTTGGGATATCACAATATCTCTTATTTATATTAATGCATCTATATACTTGGTAAAGGGTGGAAGGCTTGGCCTTATGCCAGGTGTTTTGTTCCACTCTTGCCGCCCTAGTTTTCGTCATACCGGTGTTATGTTCCTTGATTTTCCATTCCTTACACGGTTGGGTGTTATGGGAACCCCTTGACAGTTTGCGTTGAATAAAACTCCTCCAGCAAGGCCCAACCTTGGTTTTACCATTTGCCTCACCACCACCTACCCTTCCCTCAGGTCGGCCAACCCGAGGGTCATCTTTATTTTAAGCCCCCCCGGGCCAGTGCTTGTCTAAGTGTTGGTCCGAACCGAGTAGACTACGGGGCCACCTTGGGGAAACTTGAGGTTTGGTTTTACTTGTAGGATGTATCATCCGGTGTTTCCCTGAGAACGAGATATGTGCAGCTCCTATCGGGATGTCAGCGCATTAGGCAGTCTTGCTGGTTTTGTTTTACCATTGTCGAAATGTCTTGTAACCAGGATTCCGAGTCTGACCCGGTCTTCCTGGGAGAAGGAATATCCTTCGCTGACCGTGAGAGCTTGTGATGGGCTAAGTTGGGACAACCCTGCAGGGTTTTGAACTTTCGAAAGCCGTGCCCGCGGTTATGGGCAGATGGGAATTTGTTAATATCCGGTTGTAGAGAACTTGATACTTAACTTAATTAAAATGCATCAACCGCGTGTGTAGCCATGATGGTCTCTTCTCAGCGGCGTCCGGGAAGTGACCACGATGTTGGAGTTATGCTTGAACATAAGTAGGTTCAGGATCACTTCTTGATCACTTCTAGTTCACGACCGTGCTTTGCTTCTCTTCTCGCTCTCATTTGCGTAAGTTAGCCACCATATATGCTAGTGCTTGCTGCAGCTCCACCTCACTACCCTTTCCTACCCATAAGCTTAAATAGTCTTGATCGCGAGGGTGTGAGATTGCTGAGTCCTCGTGACTCACAGATTACTTCAAATAGTTGCAGGTGCCGATGATTACCGTGCAGGTGACGCAACCGAGCTCAAGGTGGAGCTCGATGAAGATCGTGTTCGTTGTGTTGTTTCGTTGTCGTATGATCAGTAATGGAGCCCAGTCGGGGCGATCGGGGATCTTTTGCATAAGGGGTTGCCTATCTTTATTTGGTTCCGTAGTCGGACCTTGATTGTATTCCGGTTGATGTAATACTATATTCATGTATTGTGTGAAGTGGCCATTGTAAGCCAACTCTTTATCCCTTTCTTATTCAGTACATGGGATGTGTAAAGATTACCCCTCTTGCGACATGCCTACAATGCGGTTATGCTTCTAAGTCGTGCTCCGCCACGTGGGAGATATAGCCTCATCGTGGGTGTTACAAAGCAGCTCGACTTGCCGGCAGTTCTAGAGGTCGTGGCCCTTGGAGCGTTGGTTCTTGCAATATTGCTTGTCGGAGCCTCCTGGCTTGTCGGCAGCCGCCAAGGCCCGGCAAGCGGCACACCCGGCAATTTCTTTGCCGGGGTCGTCTACCTTGTCCTTCTAGGTTGTGTCGGTGTCCTCGGACCCCTCAATGGCAAGCACGGTCTTGCCCTTGCGATTCCTGTTGCGGCGCCGGCCCTTCTTCGTCAGGGTGGCTGTGTCTTCGTCACTGGACTCGGTTTCCGTGTCGGCGTCCTCATCGGGGTACTTCCTCCCCTCTTCAGCCCGAGCGCACCTATCGGACAGAACATAGAGTTCGACCACATCTTTGACCTTGTTCATTGCCAGCTCTTCACGCATATTGAGGTTGCACACATTCTGATGGAATGCGCTGATCACGGCGGCAGGATGAACATCTGGGATGTTGTACTGCACTCGGCTGAACCTCTGTATGTACTTGTCCAGTGTTTCACCTTCCTTCTTGGTGATGATATGCAAATCGCTTGCCTAGCCATGAGCTTGGTGGCCTCCGGTAAAGGCGCCAACGAACTCATGGCACAAGTCCGACCAAAAAGAAATGGAATCCGCCGGCAAGTGCATTAGCCATGACATGACATTGGGTTTGAGTGCCAACGGGAAGTAATTGGCAAGCACCTTGTCGTTGCGGGCTCCAGTAGCTTGCATCGCGATGGTGTAGATGCTGAGGAATTCTGACTGGTGGGTCTTGCCACTGTACTTATCGCCAATGTTTGGCTTGAACGTGTGGTGGGAGGGCCACTGGAAATTCCGCAGCTCACGGGTAAAGGCCGGGCAACCCGCCTCGTAGGGTAGGTCGCCAGAGCCCCCCGGTGCTGGGTGGTCCATACTAGGCCCCGCCCGCCTATCTGACTGGTGGCGTGCATCGCACCGGTGCTTGATGCTGGTTCGAGCGTCTTCACGGGCTGGCTCCCGAAGAACTTGGCGCTGATCACGGTGGGTCTGTGGGTCGGACGACGCTATGGAAATGTTATCACAAGCATCGTCATGACGGATCGAGACCCGCGGTGGCTGGCGTGGAGGAGGAGTGTGCACCGTGGCCGCAGCGCCCCTGATCCTTCAACCACTGGCATGCGGCGGCTCGATGGAGCACCGTCCAAAGGGCCCCGCCGGTCGTGGCTCATTTTTGTTGGGAACGCCGACGAGGCTTCGGATGGTGGCTCTCCACTCATCGAGTTTCTCCGCAACAGGAGGAAAGTCGAGGAGAAACTGCGCGCGTGCCAAAGGTTCTGCTGGCGTGGGTGGTGGCAAAAGCTACATGGACCGTATTGCGCTCCGACTTCTAACCACGTTAGAAGGAGATCTATCATGGCCTGGCGGCTGTACGCCATTTTCGCCAACACTTCAACGCGCGTGCTGGCCTTCTACATCCCGCGAATGATGCACAGGACTCTTCCCAATACAGTGCCCAGGGTCACCAGCATGGTGACGCTGCTCGTTGTGCACAACATGGGAAGAGCGTATCGGGGGCACCAGGATAGGCGCCTCGGAAGTCGCCGCGCCGCCCGTGGGTGGCACGACGCCTCCCCTGGAGGGCCCCGCGCTGCCTGCGGGGGGCCTGGCTCCGTTTTTGGATTTTGTGGCATGTGGCCCATCGTCTCGCGCATGAACGACGTTGCTCGCCAGGCTTTGGCTGCCATAGCGATGCGGGTGTTCGCGAGCCGCACCTCGGCTTCCATCAACGACCGCTCCACCACTCGCCCGTACTGGTACGGGCCGTTCGGCTCTCGACGAACCGATCGCTGTGATCGTGTTTTTCTTGGGAGCCATGGCAATGAAGAACTGCTAAACTAACTGCTAGACCGGATTCTCACAACTGCACACCCCCTACCTGGCGCTCAAGAGATGTCGGTGGGAAACGACACCTATGGGGTCACTGGAATCCCTTCTACGTTTGGCGGGCACGGGGTTGTGCAAAGAGTGGGTCTGGCAGTCAGCACACAAATCGTTTACCTAGGTTCGGGCCGCGGAGACGCGTAAAACCCTAGTCCTGCTTTGATGTATATTTCTTTGTTTTTGTGTTCTTCAACTAGCTGCAGTGGCTCTCTAGTCGAAAAGATATGAATCCTCCTCCAGTAAGCCTCGGCCCTCCTTTTATACACAAAAAGGGGTTGCCACAGTGGCACACAGGAGGTGGAAAGGTGTACAATGGCTGAGTCTATCCCCTGGCATCGTCGGACAAACACATTTAATGCGTTGCCGATGTGCCCCTCGTGCTTTATTTGGGACAACAAAGAATCTGGTCCTAGTTGTCATCGCCTTGCCTGGCTCCGACGTGCGTCCAAGATGACGAGCCATTGTAGCACCATGTTGGCTGGTTGCGGGGCTGGCGCGGTGGTAGAGCCTTCACGAAGATCTGCATGCCACCACGCAGGTACTTGCCGAGTTGGTGTAGAGGCCGCGCGCTGCCACGTAGATGCCTGCCTAGCTGGTCGAGCTGGCAGCTGTATGGGAGTAATGGTGGAGTCTTGGCAGACGCGGTCCTGGCTGCGGCCCCACAGGCGTCCTTGGCAAGGGTCTTGCCAAGGGCCTGGCAAGGGTCTCGCTGCGGCACTGCGGTCGTCCGTGGCAAGGATCTTGCCGGGGGTCTCATGGATTTCCTTGGCAAGGATCTCGCCAAGGATCGTCGGCTTCTGGTTTTCATCTAATCTTGTGTCAGAGTAATGGGCCATGGGTAGGCTAACCCGAGGCCCAAAACCTTTCAAGACATCAGGGCTGACTGCGCCCCTCAAGACGATAGATGAAGAGCCGCCTTCTGGAGGACGGCTGAAAGAATAGCCGACTGCCCGCATGCATCCGAGTCCTAGAGGCGAGGTCAAGATCGGCCGACTCCGCTTGGCGGCTTCCAGAGAAGCCGGCCACGGGGAGTCGGCCCACGGCACCAGCAAAGCCTATGCCCTTGTAGGGGGGGGGACAGGGAGTGGCAACACTGAAGCCCACTCCCTCCCCTTTTCCAGGAGATGGCTAGGCCACAGTGCGTTGTACCAACGGAGATCTCCGTCTGGCGCGGCACTGTTGCCATGCCATCCCTGACATCAGCAACAGTGGGCGGAGTCCTGTGCCCACGATGGCCTGACAGTACGGTCCACGGATCATGGGCCCTACCAGTCAGCGAGAGTCCGGAAGACGGCAAGGGTGCCACTAGTCGGACCCGTAGGGAGCCGGCCCCCGGGAGTCGGCCTGCCCC
Organism: Triticum urartu; assembly: GCF_003073215.2. NCBI lineage: Eukaryota > Viridiplantae > Streptophyta > Magnoliopsida > Poales > Poaceae > Triticum > Triticum urartu. The sequence goes on along the minus strand of NC_053022.1, from coordinate 69,809,446 downwards.
TCCCACGGGTTCCCCACGCCATTGACCAGACGAGACAGGTAGTGGCTACAGTGATCACCCGCAAGCGGCGGGACTGTAGCCATGACCCCATGACCAAGCCTGGGTCATTAGAGGCACGGCTACAGTAATCAGCAGCTAGCAAGACCCGCAAGCCGTGGGTACAGCTTGTCGGCTCCGTACCAGACTAGTCGGCGGGGCCCACCAATCGGCGGGCTCCAGCAGTCGGCAGAAGGGCCGGCAGGCGAAGAGACCGACGGCTGGGCCCTGCGCCTAGGCAGTTTACCATTGTACCCCTGGGGGTAGGCCTATATAAACCCCCCACGGCACCCATGCAAAGGTATCCGATCCATTAGAACTACACCAGAACACAGAGGGGGGGGAAGAGCTGACCCTGCCTTCTCTTACCTTCAGCATACAGCTCGAGGAGCACCCTTGTATTCACTTTGCCTTAGTGATCATGCCGAAACCCCGCAGAGTAGGACTAGGGGTGTTATCTCCTAGGAGAGCCCCGAACCTGGGTAAAGTACGCCAGCGTTCGTGTCTACACCTCATCCCGTTTCCAGGCACCGGCGACGTTATACTCGCCCCCACCATGATAAGCCATCCATTGGCACATGTCGCACCCAACCCCGGACATTTGGCGCCCACCGTGGGGCATGGTGCACCGTCGTCCGGAGACCTGTTCTGGACGGGAACCCTTTTCCTCCCCGGCGAGCGCAGCCAGCCCGGCACGCCATACGGAGTCTGCGCCAACGCGCTGCATGGTGCTTAAATCGCCTGCGCGGCCAGTTGCCTCGCCGATCTTGTGGGCGAGGTCCGCCTCTCCGACGAGCCCGCATCCGACGCGGGCACAGGCGGCCCCGAGAGCCTCCTCGCGGGCCTCCTCGATCAACTCCACGTCGCCAGCGAGCCAACTGGGCACTTGGAGTCCGTAGGCTCCACTGATCCGATGTTGGTCGACTCCGACACCGTGTTGCTTGACACGTTCCCCACCAACGTGGTGGTCTACGACGAGCCACTCCCTTGCGCGGAGAGCAGCGGAAGCACCATCACGGAAGTGCTTGTTATTGATCATGGCGAGCACTCCGGCGGGGGTGATTATGACCCGCTCAACGCGGTGCTGCAAGACCTGGCAGCGCCCATTCCCGAAGACGCCGACGCCGAGACACTGGAGGCACGCCGCCTTCAGCTAGTAGAAGGCGCCAAAAAGCTGGCCAGCATGAGACGCCTATCAGAGGCCTACCAGCGTGAGATGGACCGCGCTGTGGGCGGCACGCCGGCTCCGGCTGGGCCTAGCCTCCTTGGCGCGGTCCGGCAGCGCGGCGTGGCCAGCGCCGACCTGTTTGGGGAAAATCGCCCCGTTTATGCCACGCCTGCGGAGAACATTCGAGCCTCCCAGGAGGCGGCAGACGAGCTGGACAAGTTCGAGGGCGAAGAGTGTCGCTTGATGACGGAGCACGTCTAGCGACTGCTTGACGCAGCTGCGGAGCAGAACGAGGTCGGCTCCCGCACTGATGCACCGCACCGACAGAATGACAACCTGCCTCCCCGCCGAGACTAAGGCGCGACGTCTCAGACGCCGACTGGTGGCGTCCGTAGAAGAAAAGACAAGGGTCTGGCTGCCAGCCGCAGTCAGACTCACATCACCATAGAGCGCGACCGAGATGGCCGCCCAAGAACAGTGGAACGACGGGACAACTGTCCGCCTCCTCCCCCTCGAAGGGAAAGGCGAGTCTCCCTGCCGCCTGTTGATCACCCGACGCTCGGCGACCGGCTTGGCCGCTGAGAGGGAGTCGGAGAGAATGACGCCCGCCACCGGATCGACCGACTCCACCGATCCCTGGCGCTTGAGGAAGAAGATGAGTTGGGTCCGCCGTGCTTCGGCCCCCGCATCCGAGACGAGCCCTTCCCCAAAGGGTTCACGCTCCCAAGAGACACACCCAAATACACCGGCTCCGTGAAGCTGGAAGACTGGCTGGTCGACTACTCCATGGCCGTCAGCATAGCAAACGACAACAAGCTTGTTGCCGTGAAGTATGTTCCGCTCATGCTCCATGGCACGGCCCGGACGTGGCTGAACAGCTTAAGGCCCCGCAGCATCAACAGTTGTGTCGACTTCACCGACGCCTTCGTCCGCAACTTCACCAGCACGTACAAGCGCCCTCCCAAACCTCGCCAGCTCTCCTTATGCGTGCAGGGCCCCAACGAGTCAACTCGTGACTACCTCATGCGCTGGGCCGAGCTCCGCAACTCCTGCGAGGGCGTGCACGAGGTGCAGGCTATTGAGTACTTCACTACAGGATGCCAAGAAGGCACCCTCCTCAAGCATAAGCTTCTCTGCGATGAGCCAGAAACTCTCGACGAGCTGCTGATCATAGCAGACAAATACGCCACGGCCGACTCCTCCATGAAGGCGGAGATTCAAGATAGTGCGACAGGCAAGGTGGCTCCTCAGGCTCCTCGGACCCCGGCTAGAGACACCAGTCGGTGTAAACAACAGAACGACCACAAGCGTAGAGCCCCACAGCCGACTTCCACCAGTCAGCAGGTGGCGACAGTCGAAGACCAATAGCCGGAAGGGCAGCCTCCGCCCAAACGACAGAAGGGCGGCAAGCCCAACTGGCAGCCAGCTTTCTCATATGAGCAGAATTTGGATGGACCCTGAAAATTCCACAATGGCGCGAAGCCGTCCAACCACACCACTCGGAAGTGCCACTGGCTTACCAGGATCGCCAAGGTAGACGGCCTTTTGCCTCCCCGACCTATTGGGCAGCCGCCTCCTCCTCCGCCCCAGCAGCCGGCGGTCAGACTAGTCGGCGCGATACAAGATGAGTACCCAGAAGAGCATGGAGCCTATGTCGTCTTCACCAGCGTGGCCGATGATCGACGTAGCAGGCGGCTGTAGCAGCAGGAGGTGAATGCAGTAGCATCTGACACACCGGAGTTCATGCATTGGTCTGAAAAGCCCATTAGATGGAGCAGACCTGACCACCCAGAAGTAATGCCCAAACCCAGATCCTACGCCTTGGTTTTGGACGCCACCTTTGCCACGGACAAGCGAGCTGCTCGCTTATCCAGAGTCCTGATAGACGGCGGCAGCAGCATCAACATCCTGTGCAAGGATACCATGGAGAAATTAGGAATTAGACAGAGGCAGCTTCAGTCCAGCCAGACAGTGTTCCATGGCATAGTTCCTGGCCTTTCCTGCTCACCAATCGGCAAGATCTTGATTGACGTCCTCTTCGGAGACAAAGATCATTTCCGCTGAGAGTCAATTTGGTTTGAAGTAGTAGACCTGGAGAGCCCATACCATGCGCTGCTTGGTCGGCCTGCCCAGGCCAGGTTCATGGCTGTCCCCCACTATGCCTACCTCAAGATGAAGATTCTGAGTTCCAAAGGGATTCTGACCATAACTGGCAACTACAAGAAGTTGTCCGCCTGCGCATCAGAGAGCAGTTGGCTGGCCGAGTCCCTCGTGATCGCAGCTGAGAAGCGGCTACTTGACCGGGCTGTGGCGATGGCAAGCAAACAGCCAGAGATGTCGCCCGATCCCAGGGAGTCAGAAGCTGAGGGCTCGTTCAAGCCGGCCAAAAGAAATAAAGAAGATACCTTTGGACCCGGAGCGCCCAGAGAGGTACGCTATCATAGGCGCCAACCTCGACAGCAAATAGGAAGGCGAGCTCGTCGATTTCCTCCGTGAGAATCGAGACATCTTCGCATGGTCCCCCCAAGACATGCCAGGTGTCCCGACGGATTTCGCCGAGCACAAATTGCACGGCCGATCTGATGCCAAGCCAGTCATGCAGCCTTTATGCCACCTGTTAGAAGAGAAGAGAAGAGTTGTTGGAGATGAGATAGCCCGGCTGCTTGCGGCCGACTTCATCATGGAAGTGTTCTTTCCAGAATGGCTAGCCAACCCGGTCCTGGTACTGAAGAAGAACAAGCAATGGTGAATGTGTATTGACTACACTAGCCTCAACAAAGCATGCCCCAAGGACCCGTTCGCTTTACCAATGATCGACCAAGTGATAGACTCCACAGCCGGATGCGAGCTGTTGAGTTTCTTGGATGCATATTCGGGGTATCATCAGATCAAGTTGAACCCGGCCGATAGGCTGAAGACCGCCTTCATCACGCCGTTGGGAGCCTTCTGCTACTTGACCATGATGTTCGGCTTGAGGAATGCCGGTGCCACCTTCCAACGTTGCATGCAGAAGTGCCTCCTCAAGCAACTCGGCAGAAATGATCATGTTTACGTGGACGATGTGGTAGTGAAGACGGAGAAGCGTCAAACACTGCTGGAAGATCTCAAGGAGACCTTTGAGAACTTGTGCCGATTTCAGATCAAGCTCAATCCGAAGAAATGCGTCTTTGGAGTACCAGCCGGCCAGCTCCTTGGCTTCCTGGTCTCCGAACGCGACATAGATTGCAATCCTGTGAAGATCAAGTCTATTGAGAGGATGGAGGTACCCAGCCGACTGCTGGACGTACAAAAGTTTACCGGCTGTTTGGCATCCATCAGCCGATTCATCAGTCGGCTGGGCGAGAAGGCTCTCCCCCTGTACCAACTCATCAAGAAGACCACTTTCTTCGAGTGGAACCACAAGGCGGACGAAGCTTTTCTCCAACTAAAGAAGATGCTGACTACTCCACCCGTCCTAGCGGCTCCGACTCCTAAGGAACCCATGCTCCTCTACATCGCTGCCACCAGCCGAGTAGTCAGCACAGTCATCGTGGTAGAGCGCAAGGAGGAAGGCAAGGCGCTACCAGTCCAGAGACCGGTATATTATTTAAGTGAAGTACCGTCGACCTCCAAGCAAAACTACCCCCACTACCAGAAGATGTGCTACGGCGTGCACTTTCCCGCCAAGAAATTAAAGCCTTACTTCCAAGAACATCCAATCACTGTGGTCTGCACGTCTCCACTAGCCGAGATCATCGGCAGCCGGGATGCTTCGGGCTGAGTGGCCAAATGGGCCATAGATTTGGCCCCCTACACCATCTACTACCAGCCTCGCACCGCCATCAAATCGCAAGCGCTGGCCGACTTCCTCGTCGACTGGGCCGAAACCCAGCATCTGCCGCCAGCGCCCGACTCCACCCATTGGCGAATGCATTTAGATAGCTCCAAGATGCGCACCGGCTTGGGATCCGGTATCGTGCTCACCTCTCCGAAAGGAGACAAGCTCAAATATGTGCTGCAAATCCATTTTGCCGCCTCCAACAATGTCACCGAATATGAGGCACTCATTCACGGGCTCCGGCTAGCCAAAGAGCTCGGCATTCGCCGGATCCTGTGCTATGGTGGCTCCGACTTGGTGGTCCAGCAGTCATCAGGTGATTGGGACACCAAAGACCCAAACATGGCGAGCTACCGCTTCCTCGTACAGCAACTCAGCGGATATTTTGAGGGGTGTGAGTTTCTCCATGTACCAAGAAACGACAACGACCAAGCAGACGCCCTGGCATGAATCGGCTCCAGCCGTCAAGCGATACCGTCCGGCATCGCCCTCCAGTGCCTCCTCAAGCCGTCTGGCAAGCCATCGCCAAAGTCAGACTCTATCTTCGTACCGACTCCTCCCGAAGTAGTCAGACCCGACTCAAGAGCCCCCGTAGACGGCGCGAGCATTCCGGCAGCCGGCGCGGGGATCTTGGCAGTCACACCCGGCCCGGGGACTACGGCGGTCGGCCCAGAGACTTCAGAACCTAGCCCGGGGACTGCGCCAATCCGCCCCGGGACTTCATCGACACAGCAAGCGGCTGCCAACTCCAACCCGCCACCTCCTGGCCCAGCAGCCCTCCTCCAAGTCGCAGTCTTGACAGTTGCAGATATTGCAGCACCTTCATGGGCCCAGCCCATCCTCAAATTCCTGGTGAACAAAGAGCTGCCGACTGATGAGATCTCAGCTCGGCAAGTGCAACGTCGGGCGGCAGCATACACCATAGTCAACAGAGAGCTCGTAAGGTGCAGTGTCACTAGTGTCTACCAGTACTGCGTAGAGCCGGAGCAAGGCCAAGCAATTCTCAAGGACGTCCATCAAGGCGAGCGTTGCCACCATGCGGCTTCAAGAGCACTTGCCGCCAAAGCCTTCAGCCATGGTTTCTTCCGGCCGACTGCTCTTGAAGACGCCAAGGCCTTGGTCCAAAAATGCAAGGGGTGCCAGAAGTTCCGCTCCAAGCCACATCAGCCGGCTTCCGCACTCAAGACTATTCCCATTGCCTGGCCCTTTGCTGTTTGGGGCCTGGACTTGGTAGGACCATTCAAGATGGCACGAGGCGGTTTGACTCACTTACATGTCACGGTGGACAAGTTCACGAAGTGGATAGAAGCAAAACCAATCAAGAAGTTGAATGGCCCGACTTCTGTGACCTTCATCTCCGACATCACAACTCGGTACGGCATACCGCACAACATCATCACCGACAACGGCACAAACTTTGCCAAAGGTGCCTTGGCCCATTTCTGCAGGACACAGGGCATCCGACTGGACTTAGCGTCTGTTGCCCATCCGCAGTCCAACGGCCAGGTAGAGCGAGCAAACGGCCTAATCCTGTCCGGCATCAAGCCTCGGCCGGTCGAGCCTCTAGAGCGTTCGGCAGGCTGCTGGCTTGATGAGTTGCCAGCCGTCCTCTGGAGCCTGTGCATGACTCGAAACAAGTCAACTGGCTTCATGCCCTTCTTCCTCATCTACGGTGCCGAAGCCAACATAGAGTTTGACTCCCCTCGAATCACCATGTACACTGAAGAGGAAGCAGAAGAAGCACGTCAAGACGACGTCGATCTGCTGGAAGAGGCCGGCTGTTGGCACTCAGCCGGTCCAGAATCTACCAGCAGAGCCTACGCCGATACTACAACCGGAAGGTCAAGCCGCGATCTTTCCAAGAAGGAGACCTTGTGCTCCGGCTGATTCAGCGAACAGCCGGCCAGCACAAGCTCTCAGCACCTTGGGAAGGCCCTTTCATCATCAGCAAAGGGCTAGGCAACGACTCCTACTACCTGATCGACGCTCAGAAGCCCCGAGCATGCAAGAGGGATGACTCTGGCAAAGAGATGGAGCGGCCGTGGAATGCAAACCTCCTCCAAAGATTTTACAGTTAATGCAGTATCTACCATGCTACCTTTTGTATTAAAGTACGAAGACCTCGGGCCCCTCGAGAAGAGATCGGGGACTGCCCTCTTTTATCTATATGATAAGAGTTATGCCTATGAGTATGTTATTTCTTGTTATACCGCTTGGCACCGGGTTCGACTAGTTGGCCCGGGGACTTGCCATCTTGAACTATGAAATGACTTCCTGCAGCCGGACAAGTAGTGTGTGGTACTTAAGCCGTCTCCTGTTAGAAGCTGCTAATCGCAGAGCGACTGTCTAGTGAGCAGGAGTAAGGTAGAATGGGTGCCCTTATGAAAAATGGCTAAGGACTCAAAGCATGTACATAGTTTAAGCCGGTTTCCAGCCTTTTACAACCGACTCTCGAGCAGCTGGCAGGCCGTTTTCTAAATGAACTTGCTAAAAACTCTAAACGGCAAAGTACTTGCCTTCCCAAATAAGCCAAGTACTTGATCCAGCAGCAGTCCGTAGAGCGGCTGTCCGACTGGCAAGACGGCAACCAAGGGAAGGTGGAAAAGGAAAAAGCCAAAGAGCAATAAGCAAGAAGAGATATGATGTGGATAAATATTTACATAGAAAAGGCCCTTGGCCGAATCTTCAAACAGAAGTTCAAGATACACCCCGTGGGTGGAATTGTGGAAAATAACATGTTCATTGAGACTACTAAGCAGGTAAAAACAAAGATAAAGTGGCAGCCTAGGAAGCCGCGGACGGACTCGGAGGACTGGTGGGGTCGGCGGTGCCAGTTGCCGGGGCGGCCGGCTGGTTGGTCTCCGTTTGATCACCTCTGACAGCAGCTGGCTCGGTTGGGCGCGGCTCGTTGCTAGAGGCGCGGTCGAGCTGGGGCTAGCCGTCTACCCCGACCTCTAGCGCCTCCTCCTCGTCTCCTTCCTCCTCCTCGCCTTCTTCTTTGCCACTGGAGTCGATCACCTCCGCCGAGTCCTCGCCGTCGTTCGGGTTCAGCCCGAACCACTCCGGCGGCGCCTCCTCGCCATTCTCAGTCCGCTCTGGGATGAAGACCATGGTGTCGGTGTACTCTGCGATCGACGTGGCTGCCAGCTCCACCTGAGCTTCCAGCTGGAATGTGACTAGCTCGACTAGACTCAGCCCAGGATACCATGCCTTGGCGAATTCTAAGACCCGGCGTGCTCCAGCCCGTGCCGAAGAACCCTTCCAGGCCTCAAGGCGGTCGGCTGCTACCTCCAGCCAGTCGGCAGTCTGACTGGGGGTGCGCGGTGCCTGCATATCCAGCCACAGGGCGGCAATCGTCTGGGCGCCGACACGTTGAAGCCGGCGCAGCATCCGGTGGGCCGGCCGAAGGCGGGCCTCGATGCTCAGGATCTGCTCACCAAGAGTTTGGGGGGCGTTGTCGGCGATCTGTGCGCTGTCCGCCCTCCTCCCTTCACGATCAGCCTCGATGGCTTGATTGGCGGCGTCCGAATGGCCGGGGAAGAAGTCTGCCAAGGAAGAAGAATGAAGAACAAGGTTAAAGATTAGAGGCCGACTCAACTAGCAGTCGGCAGCTTAGAAAAGGAAAATTAGGGGAAGCTCACCGTCGACGAGATCTTCGATCGCGTGGAAGCCGGAGACCAGCGACGTCTCCGTGTCGGTCCAGGAGGAGTGCTCGGATGCGAATTCGGCAAGGAGGGCGGTCTCCTTGTCCTCCGCCTCCTTCTAGGCCTTCTGGAGCAGCTCCTTCTACTCCGCCAGCTACGTAGCCAGCCGGTCGCGCTCCTCCGTCAGCTGGCCGCACTCCTCCTCCCTAACACGCAGCGCGGCATTGGCCTCGCCCAGCTGCTGTTGCAGGGCCGCGTTGGCCTCTGAAGAAGAAGAAGGAGGGGTGCCAGTCGTCAACAAGGAAGAAAGGTCACCAGGGAGATCCAGCCCGACTGCTCAGGAGTCGGCCCGAATCTCGGGGACTACAGCCCGCGGGTGCGCCAGCGCGCCCCTGCAGGGAAGGAAGAGGACTCACCCCGGCTCTCCGGCAAGTCGGCGGTCTACTTGGCCAGCTCCTCAACATTGGCGTTGAAGGCGGTCATGCGAAGATTGTGGTAGTCCTGCATCAAAATTCCAGACAAAGTGTTGGTACTTGGAACTCACCAATTAGAGTTCCGAGCCGCCTACTCAGCAGTCAGCCCGAAACTCGGGGACTACACCCAGTGGGTGCGCTGGCGTGCCCCCACACAGAAAAACAAGAAACAAAAGTAAAAAAGGAAGGACGCATACCCGGATGGCTGTTCGCGACGCCAGATACGCCTTGGTGCATTCCTTGATGGCGTCGCCCTCGGCTCGGAGCTTGGCTTGCACGTCCAAGAGCGCCCGGTTCAACAGGCCCGTCCCGCCTCCCCGCACCCACCCAGTGGGCGCGGCGCTCGACACCTCGGTGTCCGGGATCGTGGAGCTCGTGGCGCCAGTCTCCAGAGGGTGCGGCACCGAGGCCGCCTTCGCGAGACGGCGGCGCGTCGGTGTGCCGACGTTGAGAGCTAGGCCCGTTGCCACCACGCCTCCAGGTGGCGGCACCAGCTGGTCCGCCGGCTGCCCGCCTGGCGCGCTTCCGGAGGGCGGCGGTGGCATCACAATTACGTCCGGCATGGCGGTGTTGTCGGCGTCCCTCTCCATGACCGGGTTCTTGTCGCCGACTTCCCAAGTCTGCGCCGTGAACTCCGGTGGTGGCGGCGCAGAGTTCAAGGAGACGACAAACACCGCCGACTGGCGGTGTGTGGCTTCTTCAGCGCGCTTCTTCTCCGCGTCCACGGCCTCGGCTTCTGCCAGCTTCTTCAGGGCGGCGGCCTCCGCCTTGTCGGCTTCCACCTTCTTCATGCGGGCGGCTTCCCGCTCCTCGCGCGCCTCCCGCGCGTTCCGCTCCGTCACCTCCCGCAGGTCGGCGGCCGGATCAATCCACCGGGTGGTGGAGGAGGTCTCCGCCAACTTTACGAGGGAGCCGCCGGCCAACTTCTCAAGAGAGAGCGGGGCCCTAAAGTCGAGAAAATAAAGCAAAGGGATTTCAGACAGAGTCAACGAATAAATGTGAAGGTGCAAAGGGAGGTAGCACTTACACCGAAATCAGCTGTGGCGTCTTCACCACCTTGCGGAAGCGGTTGGCCTTTGCGGCCGCTTCGTCCCGCTTGGTTGCCACGGCTGAGCCCTTGGGCTTCTTCGCCAGCTGCCGAACAGGCTCGTCCCGTCCCTACGCTTCATGGTGCCACCTTGAGCGTCCGGCGCGGCGGACGAGCTCGCGCCCGGGTGGCCGGCTCCTGGCTGGTGGCGCGGGGCGACCTCCTCATCATCGTCAGGCCAGTCCTCGAGACTGGCTCCAAGTTCGCTAATTCATTTAAGGGCAATAGATTGATACGCTGCATGAAACAAAAATGCAAAATTGTTAGACAAACCGATTACTCGTATGAGAGGCTCAGCAGCAGCATGTACAGAAGCACCCCAAAAAATTTTGATTCCTAGTTTTCAGAGCTGATGTGTAAATGTACTGAACTGCTCGCCTACAAAAGCTTATATACTACACACATTTAGATACACCCAAAAAGACGAAGATGAACTTCGTTAGCAGAAAAAATAAGGGTAATAGATGGCAGGCAGGCGCCTAACAGGTGGTTTCCCGCTGCCTTCAGCATGGTCTGTGGACGCGAGACCAAAGGAGCCTTTTGATGGGAGACCAAGCAGCAGAACTTGCAGCAGCGGCAAGGCTAGAGGCCAAGATGAATCTGAGATAGGGATTTCGCCAGGAGGGCGCAAGTGTGGGAAAGCAAAGTGGAGGCATGTCTTTATATGAATAGGAGTCACGATTGTGGACTGCTACAAATTCCATCTTCAGTTTCTTGTGCAGTTATGGGCTTATGGCTGAGCAATAGTTGACATGGCGTTGAGGAAGTGGAACAGAACAGCCGTGGGAAAGATAATGAATGGATGTGATTGCGTGTGGGTACTACAGCCCAATCAATCTGCCTTTTGCAGAGAAGAGGCTTCGTACAGGCCAGTCGCAGGAAATCCAGTCCAAGGGTCTTCAAAAAATAGGAAAATGAACATAATTTGAAAAAGCTGATGTGGCACAATGGTGAGGTGGATAGGCTGCATGTCAAGAGAAATAGGATAGTGGGGATCAACTATTTAGGTATTATAGATAAAAGTGTGACGATCTTCATTATTAGAGCATTGTCCCATGTGAGGAAAGGATGATGGATGTAACGCCCTTGATGCGGCTATATCTCCCACGTGTCAAAGCACGACTTAGAGGCATAAACGCATTGAAAGCAATGTCGCAAGTGAGGTAATCTTCACACAACCCATGTAATACATAAGGGAGAGAGATACATAGTTGGCTTACAATCGCCACTTCACACAATACATGAATAAAGCATTACATCATCCAGATACAAAAAAGGTCCGACTACTGAACCAAAATAAAAGAAGAACCCCAAATGCAACAAGGCCCCCAATCGACCCCAACTGGGCTCCGTTACTGATCAACTAGAACGAAACAACATAAAGGACAAGATCCTCATCGAGCTCCTCCTGAGCTAGGTTGCGTCATCTATACGGACTCATCGGCACCTGCAAGCTGGTTTTGGAAGTATCTGTGAGTCATGGGGACTCAGCAATCTCGCACCCTCGCGATCAAGACTATTTAAGCTTATGGGTAAGGTAGAAGTATGAGGTGGAGCTGCAGCAAGCGACTAGCATATATGGTGGCTAACATACGCAAATGAGAGCGAGAAGAGAAGGAAAAGCACGGTCGATAAAAGTATGATCAAGAAGTGATCCTAAAACAACCTACGTCAAGCATTACTCCAACACCGTGTTCACTTCCCGGACTCCGCCGGAAAGAGACCGTCATGGTAACACACGCGGTTGATGCATTTTAATTAAGGTCAACTTCAGGTTTTCTACAACCGGACGTTAACAAATTCCCTCTGCCCATAACCGCGGGCATGGCTTTCGAAAGTTCAAATCCCTGCAGGGGTGTCCCAACTTATCCCATCACAAGCTCTCACGGTCAACGAAGGAATAGACCTCCTCCCGAGACATTCCGATCAGACTCGGTATCCCGGTTCTACAAGACATTTCGACAGGGTAAAACTAAACCAGCAACACCGCCCGAATGTGCCGACAAATCCCGATAGGAGCTGCACATATCTCTTTCTCAGGGCATACTCAGATTGTCCTAGGTACGGGTAGGCCAGCCCAAAGTTGCCCCTGGTGGTCACCGGCAGCTGACAGGTTGGACCAACACTCAAAGGAGCACTGGCCCGGGGGGTAAAATAATGATGACCCTTGAGTCTGCAGAACCCAAGGGAAAGAAAAGGCTAGGTGGCAAATGGTAAAACCAACGTTGGGCATTGCTGGAGGAGTTTTACTCAAGGCGAACTGTCAAGGGGTTCGCATAATAGCCCAACCACGTAAGGAACGCAAAAATCCGGGAACATAACACCGATATGACGGAAACTAGGGCGGCAAGAGTTGAACAAAACACCAAGCAAAAGGCCGAGCCTTCCACCCTTTACCAAGTATATAGATGCATTAATTAAATAAGATATATTGTGATATCCCAACAAGTAAACATGTTCCAACAAGGAACATCATCTCCATGTTCCAACAAGGAACAAACTTCAATCTTCACCTGCAACTAACAACGCTATAAGAGGGGCTGAGCAAAGCGGTAACATAGCCAATCAACGGTTTGCTAGGACAAGGTGGGTTAGGGGCTTGGTTCAACAATATGGGTGGCATGATAAGCAAGTGGTAGGTATCACAGCATAGGCATAGCAAAAGAGCGAGCATCTAGCAAGCGAAGATAGAAGTGATTTCGAGGGTATGGTCATCTTGCCTGAGATCCCGCAAGGAAGAAGAACGAGTCCATGAAGAAGACAAACCGACGTAGACGAACGGGCCCTCACAACACGACGTTACCGGATCCAACCCGAAGGAGCAAACACCGGAAAAGAAGCACACAACATAGTAAACAAACCACACATGAACATGGTATTCTATGCGAGATGCGGTATGCGATGCATATGCATGATTTGACAAGGAATGATTGAACCTGGCCTCAACTTGGAAATCCAAGTGTGCCACTGGAAAGGTGAGATGAAATCGCTTGAAAACGATATAAAGAACGCCGGAATCAGAGTTACGGTTTGGAAATGGCAAGCAATTCAAATATGACCACGTTATACGATTTACAGCAAGTAGCCATCTAAATGCAATGAGATGAACAAGCTACAGCACCCAAACATGGCATCAAAATACATGGCAGGGATGCATTCATGATTCTTAACAAAAGTCTAGCACTGAGCTACGGCCAAATCATCCATTAACAGGTTCAAACAAGCATGGCAAAAATGCATTTGGTAAACAGATTTCAGACTTAGTGAAATTAACACTTGTCTGGAATTTCAGATCAGATAGCACTCTTTGGAGCATGAAAACTACATGCTACAGGACCTTAACATGGCAAAGTAAAGCATGGAATGGAGATACTCAAAGAGCTTAACAAAAGTCCCTTAGTGACCTTGAGCCAAAAGGGATCAGAAAATACATTTGCAAGCATGTGAACATGGCAAAACATAATCAGTTCTCAGACTTAGTGAAAAACTGGAGCATGCAAATCAGATATCAAGTAGGCATGTTTACGAGCTCGATGCACTCACTACAGAGCAAGGCATGACAATCTAAGAATAGACCCATCAAGAATACACAAAATAAAAGCTATACATGGCAAGAACAATACCATGGCAAGCACGGATCAACTACAACATCATCGGCAAAATCGCTAACAAGTAGACAATCTGCCCAGATTCACGAAATAGCAAAAGTAGAGCTCGATTGACTCAAGCTAGGGTGCTCCATAATTGCAAACAAAGACATGGATGGATAGAGCACTACAAGATTAACAAAACATCCTTACTGATCATCCTCAAAAGAGGCACGGATCACTAGGAAACAACATGAACATATGGCCATATGAGATAAACAGAGCAAGGACTTAGTGGAAATGCTAAGTCCCTGAAATCAGCATTACCAAGTGCCTCACTTGGCAAGCTTGTGCTGGTCACCACACACATCACAAAAATACATGGGTTGCACCTATGGAAAGATGGCAAAACCCTTAACAAAACATATGTAGAGCTCATGGCATAACATGCACACAATAATCACGGCAAAAATGACAAATATCTAATTGGAGCAGCAGATCTGACAATTATCTCAAGTATCACTCTTCCAACAGTATTTCGGGCATCCAGATGAACTCAAATGAAAATGATGCAATGGAATGAAATGATGTACTCTCTGAGACGAACATTTGGATATGCTATATGCATGAATCGGAGCTACGGATGCAAAGTTACCACACGATGAACATGTGCATATGAAACGTGGGAACTCAAATGAACATGTCCACCTCCAGATCTAGGGTTTGGCAGCGCGCGAACCGAGGCGGCGGCGGATCTCGCCGGAGATGGCCGGAAGAGGAGTGGACCTCGCCGGAGATGGCGGATCCGGGCCAGATCCGGCCGGATCCCGGCGCGGGGCGGCGGAGGAAGGCGGCGGCCGTGGCGCGGTTGGGCGGCGGAAGACAAACGGAGGCGGGCCGGCTCGCGGTGGCCGGAGCTCGCGGCCGGCGAGGCACGCGGCGTCGAGCGGAGGCACGGCGTCCGGCTCACAGGGAGGCGGCGGCGCGAACGAGGGAGGAGCGGGGCGGCGCAGGGAGACGGCGACCGGGCTCAGGGGCCCTGCTCGGGCCCGGGCGGGCCGCGGCGGGTGCGGCGAAGTGGGCCTCGCCCGCGGGACAGGTGGCGGTGCCTGATTGGACGCAGGCGGCGGCGGACATGTCCGGGCTGCGGGTTTTCGTCCGGCGGCGACGGGGAAGATAGATCTAGGGTTTAGGGGGGGAGAAGAACCGTGAATTTCGGGGTGGAACACATATATATAGGTAGAGGGAGCTAGGAGAGTCCAAATGAGGTGCGGTTTGCGGCCATGCGATCGTGATCGAACGCTCTAGATGATGGAGAAGGTTTTGGGGGGTTTTTGGGCCAAATTGGAGGGGTGTTAGGCTGCAACACAGGAGGCCTTTTCGGTCCCTCGGTTAACCGTTGGAGTATCAAACAAAGTCCAAATGGTACGAAACTTGACAGGCGGTGTACCGGTAGTAAACCAAGGCCGCTTGGCAAGTCTCGGTCCAATTCGGAAATGTTTAACCCCCACACATGAAAGAAAGGTAGAAATGACCACTGGAGGAGAACGGAGCGCCGGAATGCAAAACGGACAAGGGGAAAAGGCTCGGATGCATGAGACGAACATGTGTGCAAATGAAATGTACATGATCACATGATATGCAATGCATGACACGCAAGCAATGACAAGGCAAACAACAGCAAATAACTGGACGACACCTGGCACATCGGTCTCGGGGCGTTACAATGGAGACTATGATTTCCCCACAAGTCGGGATGAGACTCTGGATGAAAAATAAATAAAAAAGAAAAGAAAAAAAGAGGCCACAAAAAAAGAGAAGGCCCAAACAAATATATATATATATATATATATATGAGGGAAAAGAGAGAGAAGGGGCAATGTTACTATCCTTTTTCCACACTTGTGCTTCAAAGTAGCACCATGATCTTCATGATAGAGAGTTTCTTATGTTGTCACTTTCATATACTAGTGGGAATTTTACATTATAGAACTTGGCTTGTATATTCCAATGATGGGCTTCCTCAAATTGTCCTAGGTCTTCGTGAGCAAGCAAGTTGGATGCACACCCACTTAGTTTCTTTTGTTGAGCTTTCATACACTGATAGCTCTAGAGCATCCATCGCATGGCAATCCCTACTCACTCACATTGATATCTATCGATGGGCATCTCCATAGCCCATTGATACGCCTAGTTAATGTGAGACTATCTTCCTCCCGTTTGTCTTCTCCACAACCACCATCCTATTCCACCCATAGTGCTATGTCCATGGCTCACACTCATATATTGCGTAAAAGTTGAAAAAGTTTGAAAAGGCTAAGTATGAAACAATTGCTTGGCTTGTCATCGGGGTTGTGCATGATGGGAGCATTTTGTGTGACGGTAATGAAGCATGGCCAAACTATATGATTTTGTAGGGATGAGCTTTCTTTGGCTATGTTATTTTGAGAAGAAATAATTCCTTTGTTAGCATGCTTGAAGTATTATTATTTTTATATCAGTACTAAACTTTTGTCCTGAATCTTTGGATCTGAACAATCATTCCACAATAAAGGAAATTACATTGAAAATATGCTAGGTAGCATTCCACATCAAAAATTCTATTTTTATAATTTACTGACTCGAGGACGAGCAGGAATTAAGCTTGGGGATGCTTGATACGTCTCCAATGTATCTATAATTTTTGATTGTTCCATGCTATTATATTACCTGTTTTGGTTGTTTAATGGGCTTTAATATGCTCTTTTATATTATTTTTGGGACTAACATATTAACCGGAGGCCCAGTGCCAGTTTTTGTTTTTTTGCTATTTTAGTGTTTCACAGAAAAGGAATATCAAACGGAATCCAAACGGAACGAAACCTTCGCGAAGATCTTTCTTGGAACAAACGCAAACTAGGAGACTTGTAGTGGATGTCTGGAACTTTGTGAAGCTTCCACGAAGCAGGAGGGCGCGCCCAGGGGGTAGGTACGCCCCCACCCTCATGGGCCCCACGGACCTCCACAGACGTACTTCTTTCGCATATATATTCTGTTATACCCTAAAAACATCAGGGGGAGCCACGAAACCACTTTTCCACCGCCACAACCTTCTGTACCTGTGAGATCTCATATGGGGCCTTTTTCGGTGATCTGCCGGAGGGGGATCGATCACGGAGGGCTTCTACATCAACACCATAGCCTAGCTAGATGGCTTCCTCTCTCTCTTTGGTTCTCAATACAAAGTTCTCCTTGATGTTCTTCAAGATCTATTTGATGTAATACTTTTTGCGGTGTGTTTGCCGAGATCCAATGAATTGTGGATTTATGATCAAGTTTATCTATGAACAATATTTGGTTCTTCTCTGAATTCTTATATGCATGATTTGATATCTTTTCAAGTCTCTTCGAATTATCGATTTAGTTTGGCCTACTAGATTGATCTTTCTTGCAATGGGAGAAGTGCTTTGCTTTGGGTTCAACCTTGCGGTGTCCTTTCCTAGTGATAGTAGGGCAGCAAGGCACATATTGTATTGTTGCCATCGAGGATAAAAAGATAGGGTTTATATCATATTGCTTGAGTTTATCCCTCTATATCATGTCATTTTTCATAAAGCATTACTCTATTCTTATGAACTTAATACTCTAGATGCATGCTGGATAGCTGTCGATGTGTGGAGTAATAGTACTAGATATAGAATCGTTTCGGTCTACTTAACACGGACGTGATGCCTATATTTCATAATCATTGCCTAGATATTCTCATAACTATGCGCTCTTCTATCAATTGCTCGGCAGTAATTTGTTCACCCACTATAATACATGCTATCATGAAGAGGCCACTAGTGAAACCTATGGCCCCCGGGTCTCTTTCTTATTATATTGCATCTCCTTTTATTATCGCATCTCGTTTACTATTTTGCAATCTTTACTTTCCAATCTATAAAAAAAATACCAAAAATATTTATCTTACTATCATTATCAGATCTCACTTTCGGAATTGACCGTGAAGGGATTGACAACCCCTTTATCGCGTTGGTTGCGAGGTTCTTGATTGTTTGTGCAGGTACTAGGTGACTTGCGTGTTATCTCCTACTGGATTGATACCTTGGTTCTCAAAAACTGTGGGAAATACTTACGCTACTTTGCTGCATCACCCTTTCCTCTTCAAGGGAAAAACCACCGCATGCTCAAGAGGTAGCAATGATTGAGGTGGAGAAAAGCTGGTACAAAATCGACCTATTTTGTTTTTTTAAATATGATTAGCTCATCATTCTTTATTCAGCCTATTATGAATGAGAGATGCTTGCAATGACAATAGAGATCATAGTTACCCATGACATGCTTAATCAGCAAGAAGTTGATAATGGTTTATCTTGTGTGCAGCTACTTCTTGAGCTTGGGTTGGTTTTTCCCTTGAAGAGGAAAGGGTGATGCAGCACAGTAGAGATAAGTATTCACTGGTAGAAAAAGGGCCTATAGTCCCGGTTCGTAAGGGCCTTTAGTCCCGGTTCAGGAACCGGGACTAAAGTGTCGGTACTAATACCTCCCCCCTTTAGTCCCGGTTCAATCCAGAACCGGGACTAAAGGCCCTCCACGTGGGCAGTGCGCAGAGCCCAGTCAGGAGACCCTTTGGTCCCGGTTGGTGGCACCAACCGGGACCAATAGGCGTCCACGCGTCAGCACTTCTGTGGCTGGGGTTTTTGTTTTTTTTTTGAAAGGGGGGGTTGGGGGTTTTGGGGGGTTAATTTAGGTGTTTCATATATTGTGTTAGCTAGTTATAATTAATAGAGAGAAGTGTCCTCTTTTATGTCCGTGCTTGGTCGACGCTACGTACTATACATACGTATATAGAGAGGACTAGACACGCTAGCTAGCTAGTAAGCAAACGAAGGAAACAGAAGATCGTCATGAACATATATGCATATATACAGAGAGAAGTGATATCGACCACCTCTCCTTCTCCGAGAGATTGGTCGAACAACAAGTTCTCGTATATCTATCTGACACTACCGGCTACATATATACAATAATTATCTCTTACAAATATAATCATACGGACTCAGGGTCCACATTGAATTCTCCGTCTTCAGGGATCATGTGGTCAAGAAAGAATGCCGCCAATTCCTCTTGAATTGCTCGCATGCGAGCTGGTGCTAGGAGGTCATCCCGCTTCCGAAACATCTAATTTGAAGAAGGGGGTCAATACATATATATATATAAATGAATAAAACTCAACACAAATGATGGTAATAAAATAAAATTGTGAATGTTGTTATTTACGTACTTCATATTTTTCGTTAGAGTACCCGCCCCGCTCACAGGTCGTGTGGCGGATGGACTCGCAGATGTAGTATCCACAGAAATCATTCCCTTGTTCCTGCCACAACCACTTTACAAGAAATAGAGGTCAATCAAACTGATAAGCAAGAATGCTAAATGGTATTGATGAAACTAGTGCTTGAATCACTAGGAGATGCGCGGAACATGCTACTATAGTACTTACTTTCGGGTGTCTAAATTCCAGCTCCTTCGGCAGTCCCGGAACTGTTTTGGTGAATTTTCTCCAAACCCTGTCGGACAAAGAAAACAATTACTTGATATCAGGAAATGAACAAAGTTGCTGATATGGTGGATAATGATCGATTTAACTTACTTCTTGAGGATTTCAGTCATGTCCGCATACTCCTTGGGATCTTTTCGTTTAGAGTCCAAGACGGTTACTACTCCCTGCTCAAGCTTAATCTCTAGGAGAATATAGTGGAAACTGCACACACATGCATAACTCATGAATTACATTACTATAACCTTGACTAATATATAAGGGAAACCGAATACGCACAAGACAGTAACACTCACCTGAAGTTGTAAGGAAAGAGTATTATATCTTTGTTTTGATTTATTACGAACGATCGTAGCAAGCTGGCCTCGGTAGCTGCGGCATGAAGTTTAACCTCAGTTGGATCTATGAGATGTGTGTTAATGAACCCAATATCACCGACTTGTCTTTTCTTCAATTCGGCGATCTTCAATCTGCATAATATAGTGAGGATGATTATAAATACATGCAATGAAAGAGCTAAGCTATATAGAGAAACTTAATGACAGAAGTAGTACTACTTACAGACAGTAGCAGGCGACCGTTGTTTTATCGAGGGCCAATTGATTGAAAAACTGATAGAACTCCTCAAATGGAACAGGCAACAGATCAATTCCAATGAGGTCATGCTCCTTTTTAACTTTCACATACAAGGTACTCCTCCCCCCAGAGTCTCTGCAGATTTTCAAGTACCAATCATGCAATCTTCGCATCATCGTTGATAGAGATCTTTCATCTTTGACGAGAGGCTTCCCGTACTCGTATCTTTGTATTTGCACCTCCATGGGTTCATAATGTACTTCGTCGGGCAGGTAATCTGCAAGATTGCTATAACCGGGCACCATCCTCGGATCATTATCGACGTTGTGGCTAGGCACCTTGAGCGGGGGCCACGATTGCTTCGCTTGTTCGCCGAGCTGGGCAATTTGTTTCCCAGCTCGTCGTTCTTTCAGCCTTTGATCACTGACAGTACTTCCCGACCGCTCCGCTTCGGCAAATTCCTTTCCAATAATGCGGTCATAGTTTCCTTTCGGCGAATCAGACTTCGGTGGTTTTGTCAGGGCAGCCAGAGTGCGCTTCACTTTCACTCGATCTACCTTCTCCTCCGGAGGTGGATGTTTCTTTGCTTTCACCCCTTCAAAGAATTTCTTCACTTCTTCTCGCGCGAT